>NC_090320.1:111514282-111843076 GCF_040869045.1 Eurosta solidaginis | reverse complement strand
AAAACTTGAGCGAAAACTTTTGTATCTACCTTGTCGTCATCATATTTATAAAGTTCTGCTGAGAGTTATTTTCCAGTATATACTAGTATGGACGTTCAGTTATTTAGGCGATTTCAAAAAATTACAAAAACATCGACAAAAATAGTTTTGGAGATTTGCTACAAAATAACGAATTGAAATTACTTTTAAGCTGCAGACATTGGTGCGCTATCGGTAACCGTATTGGTAACCTTATAACAGCTGATTCGACCAACCTTATGGGAATCAATGTAATCGATTATTGGTGCCATATCGTAACGCTAAGGTCGTAACCGTATCGTAGCCAACCAATTGGTTTTTGGTTTCTCGCCATATCAATATCACCTAAAAATATTTGAGTTGGTGAATTTAATAACTTTTTGTAGATTTTATTCATTGTTTTGGATACCTTGTGACTAAGAGACTTATTTTTTGTGGAATATGTTTCTAATCTTTTGCGTTTTCTTCATTTTTATGAAATTTTCACGATTTTTAGGTTAAGGCACCAATAATCGATATCAATGTATCGTATAGGGTTACGTTAGGGACACGACTACAGCGATACGACGAACGACACCAATGACTCCGCTTTTAAGCGATAGCAAAGATACTGTTTTAAAAAACCCTCTAAAGGAATAGTTGAAAAAGAAAATTGTAAGAGATGACTATAGGGAATTATTGGAATTAACGTCTATATGTCTAGGAGCAAGTGATGGCATAAAGTTTCGTGTACCAAAGCCTCATCACACTCGGTGGATGTCTAAGGCATTGTATTGCTTAAAAATCTATTTATTTCGTGAACAGTTTAAACTAACAGAGTATGAAGAAAATACGATGGCAAGTATATGCGCGTTTATTATACAAATATATGTTAAGCTTTGGTTTTACTGTACCAATCCTCATAGAGCACCTTGTTGGAGACATGAGCCCAAATTTAATTGACCTATAAATTGTAGTATACAATGATTTTACAAAATTTATTTGTAACATGAAGTATTGAAATATTAACTATTTTTAAGATACTTAACTTTTGCTAAAAATACTTACCTAATAAAATATTAACTATTTTTAAGATACTTACGATTGCTAATATACTTACCATTTGCAAAAATACTTACCTAATGAAATACCCTGCAAATGTGTTAAAATACTTACCTTAATGAACCACCCTCTAAAGAAAGAATTTGTAAATTTTTGCTTATTGTAATTACCGTGCACTCAACTTTGCACATTCCTTTTAAATACATACGAACATATAAATAGTTACCGTTTCCTAGCTGCGCAGGAGGCTGAACATTCTATAGCTTAATATGTAAGTTTTTAGTTCGCTAATTACCGTCGATCGATCCGCCACTATTCGCAGAATATTTAATGCTAACAATTGTGAAAGTTCAGTGTAGTAAAAGTTATTAAATCTACACATATAAATAAGTTAAAATCAATCGTGAGCATTAAGTTATATATAATAGTTTCTTTAAATAAGTAGAATGCCGTGGATTTTAATTTGGAAAGGAAGACTACTGAAATCCCCTACCCATATACCCTGAAACTTATCCATGGTCCATTGGCGCCATTGGAACCAGCAACCTAAAAAAGTGGAAGAAACACAAAAAGGAGATAAATCCAAAAGTTAAAAACAAAAAATTCTTTACAAAAATACATATTTAAAGAAAAGAAGTGCAAAACATATATTAAATTAAAAAGTTTAAATACAAATATACATACCCGTGTTTTACATACCTACATACGTGCATACTTACCTTATTACCCTAGTCGGTAAAAAGAAGAAAATTTAAGGAAAACAACAAAAACGTACAAATTAATAAAGATATAAAATACTTATCCGGTAAGCGGCGCGCATATAAAGAAATAAAAGTGCAAAAGCTATAAAAATGAAAAATAAAAACTAAGTAAAAGTGCTAAGCTAAGAGCTACATACATATAGATAAATATATATACAAAGTAAACGCTGAAAATAAGAGTCAGAAAAGCTGTGGAAAAAAGAAAGATAATAAAAGATTAAGTAAAAAGTGCGAAAATATATATACGTGAAAAGATTTAAATAAAGTGCTGCAAATAAAAGTAAAGAAAGCATATATATCGCAAAAATAAATAAATTAGAATAAAGAAAAAGAACAAAAAAGGTTTGCTTTATAAAATATTTTCCTCGAGTGAAGAAAAAAATAATAAATTAACGGGACCCGTCTACGGCACGGAAACACATAGCGCATAAACACACATACAAACAAGAGAAAGCGCTCGAAAAAGGGCACACAGGCAAATTTGCATAAGGAAGCAGCAGAGTTTATTATAGCCACGAGCAATATACCTGCACAAGTGGTACGCCAACAACAACATACACAGCACACTCAGCGCAGCAAAACAGGCAAAGCGCCCAGTACCCACGTGCTAAAGCAAATCCTGGTATACAATTTAGCACAGTGGGCCTGAGCTTATGAAAAATCAAATAAATTTACAGTGGGCTAAAACTGGTACAATCTTAAGAATTTTTACATCAAATTAAAATTTTAAAATGACGGACAAGCAGGAAAAACCCAAAACCCTAGCGTCACCGGCGGGCAATACCCGTTCAAAATCCCAGTCCGATGATGAGGAATACAGCAGGATCGAGAAAAAATTCATTTTCGCAATCAATAAGTTAGAAAAATTCTGCGGAAAGTGGTGGGGGATAGCGTAGACGGATCACTCTGACAGCAGTCTCTAGACGTATTTGGAGGAACTCAACAAACTTGTAGACGCGGTAGAAGCTGCATGCGAAGAGGTACACCTGAGCAGAACTGAGGAAAAATCCAGGACCTCATGCGAGGAGACATACGACGGCACTCTCGATATAGCGATGCAGACAAAGCTCAGGATCAACGAGTTGATTAGCACCCACCAGCCTAATCAACAAACAGTAAACTCCATACTACAAACCCATACCCCCTCTCAGCATCAACCCTGTCTAAAAGTCCCCGCATGCGACACCGAAATCTTCTATGGTGGATATGAAGACTGGCCGTCCTTCCGGGATATGTTTACTGCGGTCTACATAAATCACCCAAAATTATCTCAGGCCCAAAAACTCTATCACCTGAGAGCAAAAACACGAGGCAAAGCAGGTCTGATTATTAAAAAATATGAGCTAAATGAACAAAACTTCGAGCTGGCCTGGGGAGCACTCAAATCCCGATACGAGAATCGGAGAATTCTCGTAGATAACCTATTAAAGACCCTATTTAATATGCCCACAGTTTATTCTGAAAATGGTGAAAGAATTCAAGAAATTCAAACCACCATAAATAAATGTATCTCGACCCTATATGCGAGCGATGTCTCAACTGAGAACTGGGACCCCATCCTCGTATTCTTATGCTCATCAAAACTACCTGATGAAACCCCAGCACTTTGGGAGCAATCACTCGACTCTAGAAAGGAGCTACCACTTTGGTCGGAGATGGACAAATTTCTCACGACTATGTACGAAGTGGTAGAATGACTCGGCATATATAGACCAAATAAACCCTGAAACTCTAACTCTAGTTTCAACCACAGATCTCCGACGCCGGAAAACCAGTCGAATTTCAGGAATAACACCAAAACATTCCATGTGGATTCAAAGAGGCAACCCTCATGCAAACTCTGCAGTCTGAATCATTTATTAATGAGCTGTATAAAATTCAGAGATCTCTCAACCCAAGACCGAAGCAAATTCGTAAAAGAAAACAATTATTGCACAAATTGATTAGCTTGATTACATTTGGAAAAAGATTGTGGTAGCAATGTCACTTGTGTATATTGCCAAAAACGACAGCACTCTTTACTACATTTTCAAACAAACTCCAGCCCTCAAAACTCAGCACGGAGACAACAAAGGAGCAAGGCGCAACCCCTAGTTGAAGACCCAGACAGAACATCAACTTCAAAAGATGCCAGTCGGACCCAATCAACTCAAAACCCATTCAAGAAAAACACGACATCGACTCACTTCGCAAGTAGTAGCGAAACCACCCTCTTACCCACAGCATTAGTCACAGTGTCAGCTAACGGCGAATATCATAAAATTCGTGCACTGATAGACCAAGGCTCTGAAAAAAACCTTTGTAGCCTCTAGAATACAAAAACTACTTCAACTGCCCACCAAAGAAACCCATTATAAAATATCGGGAATGGGAGGTTCGGTAGTTCAAAACTCGAATAAGATCTATGAAATATCTCTTTGCTCGGCGGATCTGAAAAAAAAATTTATACGCAAGCCATTTTACTGCCTAAATTTACTCATTTCTTACCCAGCTTTAAAGTGTCGACAGTAAATTTGAAGGAAATTGCAACATTGCCACTCCCTGACTGGTTGACGCCCATAATGATCCAAGCGAAGATGCTCATGCAAGAATTGTGGTTAGACGGGACCGAATGGGACGAGAAGGTCAAAACCATCCGTCTAGCCAAATGGGCGCAGTTATCTCAAAATCTTGCCTCTATCTCAGCTATCCATATACCCCGATGGATGAATTTTACGCCCGATCAACATGTTGAGCTCCACGGATTCTGTACCTAAGAAGTACCGTCGGTACTCAGGTCCACTCTCGGTACTGCAGCCCCGACGATCTCGCTAACTCATCGCTATGGTGGAATGGTCCAGAGTGGCTTTCCCGACCCCCCGAGGACTGGCCAACACCAACGGCCAGAAATATTGTACCCCCCGAACTTCACCGAGTCGAAGCACTGCATGCAGCGGAAGAGTCAAGACTTCTTAGCACGGTTCTCCTCCTATCCCCGCGCCTTACGCGTAACAGCGTACGTGTTGAAATTTATAACTCGGCTTAGAAATGTTGTAGGAGGCACTCGTACCCCTAACGATCCCGGCCTCTCTTACGCCGACGTCATCCGCGCGAAAATCCGTCTGCTGAGCTTGACTCAGTCGAGATTCTTCGCTTCCGAAAGAGCTTCCCTCGAAAATTCAAAACCAATCGGAAAGCGAAGTCCCCTACTGGCACTTGACCCCTTCCTGGATTCAAACGGGATTCTCCGTGCCGACGGAAGATTAGTAAACGCCGACATGACCTACAATGAGTGTCATCCCATCATTCTCCCCGAAAAGGCTCGATTTACTTCCCTCTATATAAGGTTTCTACACGAAGCGCGCTACCGAAGTGGAGTTCGTCACCTTCCTCAATGAAGTCTCGACAGATATTGTCCAAAAGTACGCGCCACAAGGCATCGAATGGAAATTTATACCCCCGGCGCACCCAACATGGGTGGATTATGGGAATCTGCCGTCAAAAGCTTTAAAAGCCATTTTAAAAAGGTCGCCGGAACACACAGCTTCACCTTGGAAGAATTCTCGACTCTATTAATTCGTATCGAGGCCGTTCTCAATTCTCGTCCTATCTCCCCGCTTTCTCAGGACCCAGCGGATCTCACCGCCCTCACACCTGGCCACTTTCTCCGAGGCGCACCCCTTCTCTCCATCCCCGCGCCGAACTATGAACACCTCTCTATGATCAACCGTTGCGAACGGTTGAAAGTTTTACATCACCAATTCAGCAAGCGCTGAAAGAATGACTATCTCGTGGAGTTGCACAAGCGTTACCGATGACAAACCGCTCAACCTCCCCCTAAAATCGGCGATCTAGTCGTCATTAAGGAAGACAGCTTACCCCCCACCGAATGGCGTCTAGGAAGAGTGATGAGCACTCATCCTGGCAGAGGCGGACACGTACGAGTGGTCGACGTACGCACTCAAAACGGTGTTCTGACCAGGCCCATCACAAAATTGTGCTTCCTACCGCCCCCTGAGCCTGAGTCAGGCCCTCAAGGCTCGGTAGCATCCCTAATACAGTCGCAACTCCCTGTGCTATCATAGAAATCTACATAAATAAGCTCAACCCCTGCCAACACTCCACTCCCAACATCATGAGTGACTAAAATTTATTTTATCCTATCTTCCTCAGATGGATCGCCAACGCCCTCCAGTCCCCGCACTGCGCCGCTCGCTAGCATGACAGGTGACAATGCCCACAGCTCGCCAACAACGTGCCGAAGTCCTTCCCGACTACCGACGATGCCGTTTATGCATGCGACCCCATGCCCTATCAATGTGCTCCGTGTTCGCTGCCATGCAGCCCCAACAACGCGCCTTGGTCGCACGGGCATACAATTATTGCACAAACTGCTTGGCACTGCCACACGCCACAACGCGCATGTTCACCAGCGAGCGCTGCCACGTCTGTGAACTCCCTCACCATACGTTGTTGCATCGAGACACCGGGATCCGCCAAACCCCGAATGCAGAGCAACCACCAAGGCGCCAACGCCATTCATCGCGCCGCCGCAGGCCACGCCATCGCAGCAGTGGGAACGTCCAGCCAACACAACCACCACCCGCTGCAAGAATATCCAGCGTTCGCCGTAACCAACGCGTACCGACCGTGCCCAACCGCACTATACGTTGCACCGCCATCGGCCTGCGCACCTCAACCTACAAACATAAAGTTGGGAAAATACTGATTCAAGAAGCAGTTCGGGCTCTGACCGAGCTGCAGCATACGTTAGGCGCTTAGTACGCCTAGACGGGCGAGGATGTTTACGCGGCGTAGGCTGCCACCCGTCCCATCTCCCCCTTGTACATACGTATATCGATAAATTTATATATATAACCCGTATCTCGTATTATTAGATTATTGAATTGTATTGTATCGAATTATCCCCTAGAATCAATGCATTGTATTTACCTTTAAATTCCCTATTGGGTCTCCTCATGGACGTGTGGCAGCCTCCACCACGCAAATCCACCAGATGGAATTCGCCGCAACTACATAGTAGCGATCCGGCAGGATCGTTACCTTACCTGTCAAAAAACCACCACCATTTGATCATCATAGTTTTGCTACCGTTCGAATTAGCAAATTTTTATACATTTTTCATTGGCATTTTTTATTTGCATTTTATAATAATTCTGGTGTTATTTCCTTGTACAAAAGATTAGAGCTTTTTCAAACAAACCAATAAATAAGTAAGTGCAAGTGTTTATGCATTAATATCTCACTGTCATAACAATATTTTGTTAAATATCACACAACAAATGTGACTAAACCACCAAACAACCCAAATACATCACATGGAAGTTACAAACCTTGGAAAAGAAAGCAGATTAAATAAGCAAGATAAACATTCAAGCCAGGACTTAACAAGGTTAGATAAGTGGATTATTATTCAGTGTTTAGCGGCGACTTGTTAAGTGAGAGTTTCGTTTATACCTACACATTTCGCCATTACATACCCGGCTTTAAAGCATTTTTGCCGGTATCATTAGTGAAGCGTTTTTCACATTTAGTATACTGCATTTAGTACTGAAGTAAGAGCTTCATCAATCTGCTTGGATGACCTCTAATCTTTGGCGTACATACTCATATTACCTGGGTTGAGAATTGGCTATTGTATTAATTCTACAGGAGCTTGCCACAAATATCAGTGCACGTCCCATCACATTCACAGCAGGAGTACCTATACAACAGGTGAGTCCTACCGCATCAATACCATATCTACTGAGCCTCAATATTTCACACCCTCAAAAATCGACGTGGTTATAGGCAGCGATCTTACTCCCCATATATTAGTCCAAGGGTTACAAGCCAACGTAAGTGGCTCTTTATTAGCCCAAAATACTATATTTGGGTGGATACTCAGCGGACCCATTACAGAGACTGTAAATACATTCTCGACTCAAGTACTCGAGAGTCCGGATGATACTCTCAGTAAAATACTCCAGTAGTTCTGGCATCAGGAAGAGCTACCCATGATTCAAGCTCTTTCGGAAGATGACAAATTTTGCGAGGAACTCTACCGCAAACCACACACCGCCAAGAGGATGGTAGATATGTTGTGAAACTACCATTTAAGAGGGAATTTCCAAGCACTGCCCTAGGACACTCACGTATTGCTGCACAACAACAATACCTCAGCGTTGAAAGATTTCGGAAGTTTTGGAAGAATATATCACCCTTAACCATATGGAGGCAACCTCATCCCGCGAGGTCATCGATAAAGGAAAGTATCTTTCCTTCTATCTCCCCCATCATGCGGTATTAAAACCCGACAGCAAAACAACGAAGGTGCGCGTTGTCTTCAACGCATCTAGGACTACCCATTCTGGAAACTCGTTAAATGACGCTCTACACTCAGGCTCCACATTCCAAAACGACTTAATGCTCGTCCTACTCAAATGGAGATTTTTTAAGTACGTATTTAAGGGCGACATCGAAAAGATGTACCGCGAAATACTCGTTCATAAAGATCAGGATTTTCAAAGAATTCTCTTAAGAAGATCTCCACAGCTGCCGATGGAGGACTTCAAATTAAAGACAGTGACGTTTGGTACGGTCTCTGCACTAACTCGCAGAAGACACAAAACCCACCCACCCACTCGCCTATGATATGTTGCTACACGAAACCTACGTAGACGATATACTTTAGGACGATCACAGTATACAGTCCGCTCACGACTCTCTACACCAGGTTATTGAAGCGTTGAAATCAGCCGGTTTTCCACTCAAGAAAATAGCGGCAAATCACCCAAAATTGTTGGAATCCATCCCAGAATCTGATCTGCTAGATGCAGATTTTCTCAAATTTCACGATCCCAGCTCAACAAAGACCCTCGGCATAAAATGGAATGCCAAAAACGACTCTTTCTCATACTCTTACGACCCTATACCCACAGAAAACTCGAACACAAAGAGGAAAATTTTATCGGTGGTTGCGAAATTGTTTGACCCGGCAGGATGGCTATCGCCAATAATTATACTAGCCAAGACTCTCCTCCAGCAACTCTGGTTAGAAGGAACTGACTGGAATGAACAAGTCAAACCCATCGCTTTCCACACATGGAACACATTTCGCGAGAATCTCTCCGCGATAAATGAAATTAAAATCCCTTGATGGGTTGAATTTTCACCCAATAAACCCTTTCAGATGCATGGATTCTCAGATGCATCTGGAAAGGCATTCTGCGCTTGTGTGTACCTGCGAGTGCAGAATAGCAAGGACACGTTTTCTACTCACCTACTCGTGGAGAAGAGCAAAGTGGCTCCCATGAAAACCGTGAGCCTGCCTCGCCTAGAACTCTGTGGAGCAGTACTACTCACAAAATTAATAAAACAAATTCGCTCACACCTAACTCTGACTCCACATGACCTGTTTCTCTGTACGGACTCCGCTATCGTACTAGCATGGCTGGAAAAACCCCCACACACCTGGAAGACCTACGTGGCAAATGGAACCTCACAAATTCTGGAAACGTGAGTAACGCCCCTTGAAAATACGTACCCAGTGGAGATAATCCAGCAGATCTTGGTATCCGTGGATGTACCCCCAAGGATCTAGCTGAATGCTCCCTTTGGTGGAAGGGCCCAGAGTGGTTGGCCAAATCCCCAACGTCCTGGCCGAAACCAGTGACACAACCCCTACTCCACCGGAACAAAAGCGCACTCAAGCATTTCATGCTGTAGATATGCCTGATCTACTCGAACGCTTTTCTTCCTACTCAAGAGCTCTACGAGTCGTTGCTTATATGTACCGATTTATACACAGGGCACAAGGCCTTGATACTCTGAAAACGATCACGCTAACCCAAGAGGAAATTCATCAGGCAAAAGTTCGTTTGATCCTGTTGACGCAACATAAATACTTCTCTGCCGAAATTGCGGATCTACAGTCCAACAAACCACTCCACGAAAATAGTTCATTGTTAACTCTAAACCCTATGCTCGATGAATCAGGCATAATGCGAGTGAATGGTCGGCTCGAAAAAGCCAATCTTAGTTACAACGAGCGTTATCCTATTATAATTCCCGATAACTCCCGGTTTTGCTATTTACTCTTGAATTTATTCACTCTACCTTGTTCCATACCGAAAAACAACTGATGATCCGCCTGTTGCAACAGGAATATTACATCCCTTCTCAAATAAAAGGTGAAAACATCAATCTTACAGAAGGCATCTTACTAAAAGGCATACGTTTGTGTATTCGTATGTTTCTAAACAAAAGCAGTCCATCTTGAAGTCTGCTCAGATCTGACGACCGCTGCTTTTAAAGCAGCGTTTGCTCGTTTTGTTAGTCGTCGTGGACTCCCACACAAAATAATGTCAGACAATGGCAAAACCTTTATTGTAGCAAGTCGTGCCATTCAAAAGGAGCTTTCTTCTTTTCTCAAGGAAGCCGCAACTGACAGCTCAAAAATATGCTACTCATGGACTGTCCTGGCAATTCATCCCACCATATGCTCCTCACATGGGCGGATTATGGGAAGCGGCAGTTACAAGCTTTAAAACCCATTTCCTTAAAGTTGCAGGCAGCCACATTTGAAGAATTTACTACCCTACTCAATCGAATTGAAGCGGTTCTCAACTCTAGACCACTATCTCCGATGTCGCAAGATCCAAATGATTTACTCGCTCTAACTCCCGGACATTTCCTCCGTGGTGCTCCACTTCTCGCGTTACCCGAACCCAACTCCGAGAACCTTTCGCTCATCAAAAAATGGCAAAAACTACAAGTTCTACACCATCAGTTTAGTACGCGCTAGAAAAATTAATATCTCAAAGAACTTCATAAGCGTAATAAATGGAAAACTCAGCAGACAAACATCAAAGAAGATGATCTAGTCGTCGCGAAAGATGACCTTTTCCCCCGAATGAATGGCGACTTGGACGCATCATTCGACTCCACCCTGGCTCGGACGAAAACGTTCGAGTAGTAGATGTCCGAACTCAAGACGGAATATACAAACGCCCCATAGCAAAAGTGTGTGTACTTCCTCTAGCAGAATAAATTCTTCACTCTCACCCTATATATCTCTCCAAACCGTGTCAACTATAGGGATTCATATCACAGCCCACTCTCTGCACCCATACTCACTTGACCCCCTTTATTTTGACTTCTCTTTTCAGACCACGTTATGGAAACTTCAGCACCTGCCGGCTGTGTTGCCAAAGGCATTTGTTGCGCTACTACCATGCGTTTATGGCTATGACCCCAGACGAACGCTATGAGTCGGTGCGGGCTCACAAATATTGCATAGATTGTTTGGCAACATCCCATTTTACGGGCGCATGCAGCTCCCCTGATAGCTGCCGCCGATGTGGCCTCGCTCAGCACACGCTGCTTCACCGTGAGCGGCCAAAGGAAGAACGCCGGAAACGATTCAACAATAAACCCCTGACTCCAGCCCCGAAAACGAAGACAACAAAAAGGACTGTAATTTTAAAACCAAAGAAGAAACGGGCAGACAATAATACCACTCAGAAGCGCTTGAGGAATTTGTTTTCAACAGCGGTTAACACTTTGGAGGAGATGCAGAAGTTGCTGCTTCCCTCATCGGAGCAGGCCGGCCGCCATGTTGGAGACATGAGCCCAAATTTAATTGACCTATTAATTGTAGTATACAATGATTTTACAAAATTTATTAGTAGCATGAAGTATTGAAATATTAACTATTTTTAAGATACTTACATTTTGCTAAAAGTACTTACCTAATGAAATATTAACTATTTTTAAGATACTTACGTTTGCTAATATACTTACCTTTTGCAAAAATATTTACCTAATGAAATACCCTGAAAAAATTGTAAAATACTTACCTTAATGAACCACCCTCTAAACAAAGAATTTACAAATTTTTGCTTATTGTAATTACCGTGCACTCAACTTTGTACATTCCTTTTACATACATACGAACATATAAATAGTTACCGTTTCCTAGCTGCGCAGGAGGCTGAAAATTGTATTGCTTAATATGTAAGTTTTTAGTTCGCTAATTACCGTCGATCGATCCGCCACTATTCGCAGAATATTTAATGATAACAATTGTGAAAGTTCAGTGAAGTAAAAGTTATTAAATTTACACATATAAATAAGTTAAAATCAATCGTGGAAATTAGGGCGGGTCGATTTAAAAATCGCTCATTGCTCTGCGAAAATCGTATTCTAGGGATCAAAATAGGAAACTTTCCCGAAGGAACGATACCTCTAAAACGAATTCTGATGTCCCCCCCTTTGGGTCGAACTTTTGGGTAGGGGCAATTTCAATTCTACCTGCTGTGTCTTGTGGTGACTTAAAAAAACAACACAAGCAATTTTACGATCTGCAATTGTGTCACAGTGATACCTTCATTTTGTAAAACGGTTGAATAAAAAACCCACACAACTATGTTTACGACATGCAAATGCATCACAGTGATGCCTTGGTTTTAAAAGGGGGTTGTAAAAACGCTAATTTCTAATAATTTTTTTTATTTCTTTTCTATTACTAAGTTAAGTTCATTTTTTCATTTACATTTGTTCTGACTAAATAAATTTCTAAAGAGAAAAATAAACTCCAAAAAGAAAAAAATAGGCATTTCAAAGTGAGATTTTTCAAAATTTGCCCCTACGACCCAAAGGGGGGGGGGGGGGGGACATCAGAATTCGTTTTAGAGGTATGGTTCCTTCGGTAAGGTTTCTTATATTGATCCCTAGAATATGATTTTCACAGAGCAATGGGCGATTTTTTTGCCTCCCCACAAATCGACCCGGCCTAGTGGACATTAAGTTATATTATATTTGGTGCAGGAAGTGTCGCGGGTTTTAATTTGGAAAGGAAGACTACTGAAATCCCCTACCCATATACCCTGAAACTTATCCACACCTCTTCAAGACTTATCTTTTATTAAAGAAATTTATAAATACAGAAATGTTAATAAAAAAATATCTGACATTGCTGTAAAAAAGTTTTGTAACCACCTATGGTACCTGTCTGAAGAATGTATTGCATTGGCATTGTTCGATGATGACTTCTCTTTTACCATGAAGAAAAAGCTTGTGGAAAAAATCAAAAGCATAGACAACTGCGACAAGGAAATAGAAAATTTAAGAGGTTATACTTAAGACCCAGTGAAATTAATAAATTCATAGAAAAAGAACTACACGATTTTGTAAAAGGAAATACAATTGATTTTTTGGTCGGTTTGGGATATCATCTCAATTTCTGAAGGTAGATCCACTATACTGGGGGTACAGGAACCTATATAAAAGCTAAGGATACTGTTATGAATATAAAAGTAGTTAACGACACAGCAGAACGGGGAGTAAAGTTTATGGAAGAATATAATAGAATACCTACAAATGGCGAACAAGAAAAACAATATGTTTTACAAGTTGTAACTGATTACAAAAAACAATTTGAATCACATACTAAATCATCCTTAATTAGATCCTAGGAAATAATATATTATATACGTTTCAGCTAAAGTTTCACAAGATATATGTATATGTTTTAAAAATGTATTTTCCAAAAAAATTTATAATAAAAGAATTTGAAACAAACTCATTTACGTATATTCATTATATACACATTCTTGAAGTAATGACACCGTGTTTAAGGCATAATTTATTTTATAACTTTATTATTATTTGACCAATTTTTGTTATTTTAGATTTATTTGAAAGTCAAATATCTCTAGAACTTACTAATAACACGATAAATTACGTTTCGCCCATAACAAATGAAGTAGGGTTGACCAAATTTAAGAAATTGTAAAACTTCGTCATTTTTCAGAACTTCAAGCTCTTTGCGCCACCGTTTTTCGATTGACCTAAAACTTTGTATATTCTAGTTTTTAGACTATTCGCATGTTTCTAGGGGGTGAGATCGAGAATCGGAACACTTTGGAAAATAAGGGCCACCCTAATGTAGATATAAGTGACTGCCTGCCTTATTGTTGTTGTGGCTTCATTTACTTAGCATCAGACTAGTGATGTGAGTATCACTTAGTGTCACTAATATTCGTCACAATATTATATCTTTGGCCCTAAACAACTTGAACGATAACGTGCTAGGTGACTTTAACCTTTGTTATATTCATTGGTCGAATAACTCTTCCAACTATGGTCTCACTTCTAATAATCTTGTTTCCAATCATTAATTGTACATCATCGATAATGTATTTAGTCTTAATTTATGTCAAATTAATGAATATTTCAATGCCCTAAACAGGCTTCTAGATGGTATATTTTCAAGTGAAAACACTTTTTGCGAAATTAGTGAGTGTGTGAATAATGAGAACAGGCACCACCTACCTCTGATAATAAAGTTTAATATTATTTTTGTTGTTTACGGCCTTTGAATTATAACTTTTTAAATATAAACGGGCTCTAGGCCAAATATTTGTATATTCTTAATAAAACACAATACGTGAATTTTTGATATACAATTGTATTATTTAATTTGTCGATATTTCGATTCAGTCTGAAGTCATCATCAGGACTAGGTACGAAAAGAACAAACATACATATTAAAATCATAAAAATTCACATTTGCACAAGTACAGAACTTACATTTTTGAATGCAATATGTCGACTAGTGTAACAAAAATATAAGTTTACGAGCAGTGCAAAGCAAATAACAATAAAATGTAAATAACACACAGCCGTTATCATAAACAAAAAATGAACATAAGCAGAAAGTTATCTAAATGAGTAGTGAGCGCCGCTCCAGTGGTATCAGCTGCAGCCTGCAGGTGAAATCTTTGGTAAACAGTGGGAGATGCTCTTATCTATTATTGTTGTTGTTGTTGATCAGCTGCCTAAAGGCAGAGGCAATACCAATTGTATCAGATTTGAAGTTCATGCGTTTGTCGCTGGGTGTATTTATTATGTGCAGCATCTCTAATATGTAGCGTTTGTTGTAATTCCTCTCTTGCTGTAGAATTTCTACATTTTCTAAATTGGGAGAGTGTCCAGTTTCTCTGCAATGCTGTGTTAGCGCCGTTTTGCCATCATTAGGGTTGTTGCGATTTTTAATATTCGTTTTATGCCCGGAAATCCTCGTTTTTAGTTTCGATTTAGTAGTCCCCACATATACTTTGTCGCATACGTGGGACCCGTCACCATTACATAGAATTTTATATATTAAGTCCGATTTCTCATATCTATCTATTCTACTCTTAGTATTACTGAAAATTTTAGATACCCTACACTCGGCCAAAACTTTTCTAAAAAATAACAAAGACTTATTGGTTCTGAATGCAGATAAGGGTAATGTTACCGTTTTAATTGATAAATATATAAATGAATAATATATTATTTCCTAGGATCTAATTAAGGATGATTTAGTATGTGATTCCAATTGTTTTTTGTAATCAGTTAAAAAAAAATAAATGTAAGGCGCGATAACCTCCGAAGAGATCTAAGGCCGAGCTTCTCTTCCAATTTGCGTCGTGCTCCTCTTGATTTTCCCTACAAATTGGCCGGACGGGACCTACATGTTTTATGCCGACTCCGAACGGCATCTGCAAAGCAGATGAGTTTTCACTGAGAGCTTTTCATGGCAGAAATACACCCGGAGTGCTTGCCAAACACTGCCGAGGGGCGACCCCGCTTAGAAAAATTTTCTTCTAATTGAAAAATCTTATTTCTAAAATTTTGATGTTGATCTGCCCGGGAGTTGAACCCAGGGCATACGGTGTGATAGGCGGAGCACGCTACCATCACACCACGGTGGCCGCCAATCAGTTACAACTTGTAAAACATATTGTTTTTCTTGTTCGCCATTTGTAGGTATTCTATTATATTCTTCCATAAGCTTTACTCCCCGTTCTGCTGTGTCGTTAACTACTTTTATATTCATAACAGTATCCTTAGCTTTTATATAGGTTCCTGTATCCCCCAGTATAGTGGATCTACCTTCAGAAATTGAGATGATATCCCAAACCGACCAAAAAATCAATTGTATTTCCTTTTACAAAATCGTGTAGTTCTTTTTCTATGAATTTATTAATTTCACTGGGTCTTAAGTATAACCTCTTAAATTTTCTATTTCCTTGTCGCAGTTGTCTATGCTTTTGATTCTTTCCACAATCTTTTTCTTCATGGTAAAAGAGAAGTCATCATCGAACAATGCCAATGCAATACATTCTTCAGACAGGTACCATAGGTGGTTACAAAACTTTTTTATAGCAATGTCAGATATTTTTTTATTAACATTTCTGTATTTATAAATTTCTTTAATAAAAGATAAGTCTTGAAGAGGTGTGGATAAGTTTCAGGGTATATGGGTAGGGGCGGCCACCGTGGTGTGATGGTAGCGTGCTCCGCCTATCACACCGTATGCCCTGGGTTCAACTCCCGGACAAAGCAACATCAAAATTTTAGAAATAAGATTTTTCAATTAGAAGAAAATTTTTCTAAGCGGGGTCGCCCCTCGGCAGTGTCTGGCAAGCGCTCCGATTGTATTTCTGCCATGAAAAGCTCTCAGTGAAAACTCATCTGCCTTGCAGATGCCGTTCGGAGTCGGCATAAAACATGTAGGTCCCGTCCGGCTAATTTGTAGGGAAAAATCAAGAGGAGCACGACGCAAATTGGAAGAGAAGCTCGGCCTTAGATCTCTTCGGAGGTTATCGCGCCTTACATTTATTTATTTTTTTTTTTTATCACTGTGACACAATTGCAGATCGTAAAATTGCTTGTGTTGTTTTTTTAAGTCACCACAAGACACAGCAGGTAGAATTGAAATTGCCCTACCCAAAAGTTCGACCCAAAGGGGGGGCATCAGAATTCGTTTTAGAGGTATCGTTCCTTCGGGAAAGTTTCCTATTTTGATCCCTAGAATACGATTTTCGCAGAGCAATGAGCGATTTTTAAATCGACCCGCCCTAATTTCCACGATTGATTTTAACTTATTTATATGTGTAAATTTAATAACTTTTACTTCACTGAACTTTCACAATTGTTATCATTAAATATTCTGCGAATAGTGGCGGATCGATCGACGGTAATTAGCGAACTAAAAACTTACATATTAAGCAATAAAATTTTCAGCCTCCTGCGCAGCTAGGAAACGGTAACTATTTATATGTTCGTATGTATGTAAAAGGAATGTACAAAGTTGAGTGCACGGTAATTACAATAAGCAAAAATTTGTAAATTCTTTGTTTAGAGGGTGGTTCATTAAGGTAAGTATTTTAACATATTTGCAGGGTATTTCATTAGGTAAATATTTTTGCAAAAGGTAAGTATATTAGCAAACGTAAGTATCTTAAAAATAGTTAATATTTCATTAGGTAAGTATTTTTAGCAAAAGGTAAGTATCTTAAAAATAGTTAATATTTCAATACTTCATGTTACAAATAAATTTTGTAAAATCATTGTATACTGCAATTAATAGGTCAATTAAATTTGGGCTCATGTCTCCAACATGGCGGCCGGCCTGCTCCGATGAGGGAAGCAGCAACTTCTGCATCTCCTCCAAAGTGTTAACCGCTGTTGAAAACAAATTCCTCAAGCGCTTCTCAGTGGTATTATTGTCTGCCCGTTTCTTCTTTGGTTTTAAAATTACAGTCCTTTTTGTTGTCTTCGTTTTCGGGGCTGGAGTCAGGGGTTTATTGTTGAATCGTTTCGGCGTTCTTCCTTTGGCCGCTCACGGTGAAGCAGCGTGTGCTGAGCGAGGCCATATCGGCGCAGCTATCAGGGGAGCTGCATGCGCCCGTAAAATGGGATGTTGCCAAACAATCTATGCAATATTTGTGAGCCCGCACCGATTCATAGCGTTCGTCTGGGGTCATTGGCACAAAAAATTCTAATATAGATAGGTATGAGAGTTAAAATCACAACTTTAATATAGATATATAGATGTATATCGTTTATTTATATTTAATATTTAGATTTATTAAAATTTCTAATAATAGATTATAATATTAATAATCAAATTTTAATATACTAATCTCTATTTTTAAATCTTAAGGTTTTTTTGGACAAGATTAGTATGCATCTATTAATATATTAAATATTTATATATATATAGATATTTATTGATCTTTATAGTATATCTATAAGTTATAGTGAATGTAACATAATTTTTAAATAAAATGTCATATATATAAAATATTTGAATGAAAAGTGTCTATTTTGGTATAAAGAAAATTAATTAGTAACAAAATTTTAAACATTTTTTTAAAAATTTTGAAATTTTTTGCAATAAAAAAAAAAATATAGAAATGATTAATTATTTAAAATTTTTAATATTGTAAAAATTGAAATTTTGTTAAAAATTAAAAATTTTTAAATTATTTGTCTTTTAAATTGTGGGACTTGGTAATTTTAAAATTTATTATTTATAATTTTATATTTTATTTAAATTTTATTATTTATTAAAGGTAAATTTTATATACTATACTTTATTATTTATTAATATTAAGTATTGATTTTTAAAAATTGAAAATTAAATTATTTTATTTTATAAGAAATAAATTAAAAATTTTAAAATTATTAATTATTTATTAAAAATTTTAAATTATTAATTATTTTTTAGAATTATTTGTTTAGATATTTATTAAAAATAAAATTTTTTTTATAGTAAAAATTTTATATTTATTGATTATTTTAGATAATTTTATTTTATTGAATATTAATTAATTATTAATTAGGGGTTAGTTGTTAATTATTTATTTTATTAAAAATTTTAAAATTATTATTTTCATAATATTTACATTTTTATTACAAAATGAATTTATGAAAAAATTTTTACGGGAAGCTAAGTACTATATTTAAATATTTATTTGAAAATAATTTATTAATAAAAATATAATTTTAATTATTAAATATAGTTATCTATTAATATTAAATAATAACTTTAAAAGTTGAAATTAAATTATTTTATTTTGTTAAAAAAAATAATTTTGGATTTTATAATTATTGATTATTTTTATTTAATTTTTTATTATAAAATTGATTTTTATTAAAAATTTTAAAATTATTAATTATTTTTGATTTTATTTAATAATTAATTATAAATTATTTAATTTTATTAAAAATTTTATATTTATTGATTATTTTTGATAATTTTATTTTATTGAATATTAATTAATAACTAATTAGGGGTTAGTTGTTAATTATTTATTTTATTAAAAATTTTAAAATTATTATTTTCATAATATTTACATTTTTATTACAAAATGAATTTATGAAAAAATTTTTACGGGAAGCTAATTACTATATTTAAATATTTATTTGAAGGTGATTTATTAATAAAAATATAATTTTAATTATTAAATATAATTATCTATTAATATTAAATAATAATTTTAAAAATTGAAACTAAATTATTTTATTTTGTTAAAAAAAAATAATTTTGGATTTTATAATTATTGATTATTTTTATTTAATATTTTATTATAAAATTGATTTTTATTAAAAATTTTAAAATTATTAATTATTTTTAATTTTATTAAAAATTTTAAAATTATTAATCATTTGTATAATTTTTATAAGTTAAGTATTAATAATTAATTAGGGGTTAATTATTAATTATTTATTTTATTAAAAATTTTAAAATTATTAATTATTTTCATAATATTTATATTTTTATTATAAAATGAATTTATGAAAAAATTTTTATGGGAAGCTAATTACTATATTTAAATATTTATTTGAAGGTGATTTATTAATAAAAATATAATTTTAATTATAAAATTTAATTATCTATTAATATTAAGTAATAATTTTAAAAATTTAAATTAAATTATTTTATTTTGTTAAAAAAAATAATTTTGGATTTTTATAATTATTGGTTATTTTTATTTAATATTTTATTATAAAATTGATTTTATTAAAAATTTTAAAATTATTAATCATTTTTAATTTTGTTGCATAATTAATTATTAATTATTTAATTTTATTAAAAATTTTAAAATTATTAATCATTTTCATAATTTTTATTAATTAAATATTAATAATTAATTAGGGGTTAGTTATTAATTATTTATTTTATTAAAATTTTAAATTATTAATTATTTTTATAATATTTTATATTCTATAAATATAAGGAGTTAAGTGTTAATATAAATTTTAAATAATTTATAAATTAAAATTTAATTTAAATTATTTAATGTAGTTAGTTATTTATTAATATTAAATATAAATTTTAAAAATTGAAATAAATTATTTTATTTTGTTAGAAAAAAATAGTTTAGATTCTAGAATTATTAATCGTTTTTATTTTATATTTTATTATGAAATTGATTTTTATTAAAAATTTTAAATTATTAATCATTTCTATAATACTTTATATTTATAAATATGAGAAGTTAAGTGTTAGAATATTAAATTAAAAATAATTTATAAATGAAGATTTAATTTAAATTATTGAATATGAATATATTTATTAATATTAAATATAAATTTTAAAAATTGAAATAAATTATTTTATTTTGTTAGAAAAAAATAGTTTAGATCCTAGAATTATTAATCGTTTTTATTTTATATTTTATTATGAAATTGATTTTTATTAAAAATTTTAAAATTATTAATTATTTTTATAATAATTTATATTTATAAATATGAGAGGTTAAGTATTAGAATATTAAATTGAAAATAATTTATAAATGAAGATTTAATTTAAACTATTGAATATATTTATTAATATTAAATATAAATTTTAAAAATTGAAATAAATTATTTTATTTTGTTAGAAAAAAATAGTTTAGATTCTAGAATTATTAACCGTTTTTATTTTATATTTTATTATGAAATTGATTTTTATTAAAAATTTTAAAATTATTAATTATGGCATGGCAGTAGCGCAACAAATGCCTTTGGCAACACAGCCGGCAGGTGCTGAAGTTTCCATAACGTGGTCTGAAAAGAGAAGTCAAAATAAAGGGGGTCAAGTGAGTATGGGTGTAGAGAGTGGGCTGTGATATGAATCCCTATAGTTGACACGGTTTGGAGAGATATATAGGGTGAGGGTGAAGAATTTATTCTGCTAGAGGAAGTACACACACTTTCGCTATGTGGCGTTTGTATATTCCGTCTTGAGTTCGGACATCTACTACTCGAACGTTTTCGTCCGAGCCAGGGTGGAGTCGAATGATGCGTCCAAGTCGCCATTCATTCGGGGGGAAAAGGTCATATTTCGCGACGACTAGATCATCTTCTTTGATGTTTGTCTGCTGAGTTTTCCATTTATTACGCTTATGAAGTTCTTTGAGATATTAATTTTTCTAGCGCGTACTAAACTGATGGTGTAGAACTTGTAGTTTTTGCCATTTTTTGATGAGCGAAAGGTTCTCGGAGTTGGGTTCGGGTAACGCGAGAAGTGGAGCACCACGGAGGAAATGTCCGGGAGTTAGAGCGAGTAAATCATTTGGATCTTGCGACATCGGAGATAGTGGTCTAGAGTTGAGAACCGCTTCGATTCGATTGAGTAGGGTAGTAAATTCTTCAAATGTGAATTTTTGACTGCCTGCAACTTTAAGGAAATAGGTTTTAAAGCTTGTAACTTCCGCTTCCCATAATCCGCCCATGTGAGGAGCATATGGTGGGATGAATTGCGAGGACAGTCCATGAGTAGCATATTTTTGAGCTGTCAGTTGCAGCTTCCTTGAGAAAAGAAGAAAGCTCCTTTTGAATGGCACGACTTGCTACAATAAAGGTTTTGCCATTGTCTGACGTTATTTTGTGTGGGAGTCCACGATGACTAACAAAACGAGCAAACGCTGCTTTAAAAGCAGCGGTCGTCAGATCTGAGCAGACTTCAAGATGGACTGCGTTTGTTTAGAAACATACGAATACACAAACGAATGCCTTTGAGTAAGATGCCTTCTGTAAGATTGATGTTTTCACCTTTTGTTTGAGTCAAGGGATGTAATCATTGCATCATGCGGATCATCAGTTGTTTTTCGGTATGCAACAAGGTAGAGTGAATAAATTCTAAGAGTAAATAGCAAAACCGGGAGTTATCGGGAATTATAATAGGATAACGCTCGTTGTAACTAAGATTGGCTTTTGCGAGCCGACCATTCACTCGCATTATGCCTGATTCATCGAGCATAGGGTTTTGAGTTAACAATGAACTCTTTTCGTGGAGTGGTTTGTTGGACTGTAGATCTGCAATTTCGGCAGAGAAGTATTTATGTTGCGTCAACAGGATCAAATGACATTTTGCCTGATGAACTTCCTCTTGGGTTAGCGTGATCGTTTTCAGAGTATCAAGTCCTTGTGCCCTGTGTATAAATCGGTACATATAAGCAACGACTCGTACAGCTCTTGAGTAAGAAGAAAAGCGTTCGAGTAGATCAGGCATATCTACAGCATGAAATGCTTGAGTGCGCTTTTGTTCCGGTGGAGTAGGGTTTGTGTCACTGGTTTCGGCCAGGACGTTGGGGATTTGGCCAACCACTCTGGGCCCTTCCACCAAAGGGAGAATTCGGCTAGATCCTTGCGGGTACATCCACGGATACCAAGATCTGCTGGATTATCTCCACTGGGTACGTATTTTCAAGGGGCGTTACTCACGTTTCCAGAATTTGTGAGGTTCTATTTGCCACGTAGGTCTTCCAGGTGTCTGGGGGTTTTTCCAGCCATGCTAGTACGATGGCGGAGTCCGACCAGAGAAACAGGTCATGTGGAGTCAGAGTTAGGTGTGAGCGAATTTGTTTTATTAATTTTTTGAGTAGTACTGCTCCACAGTGTTCTAGGCGAGGCAGGCTCACGGTTTTCACGGGAGCCACTTTGCTCTTTTCCACGAGTAGGTGAGTAGAAAACGTGTCGTTGCTATTCTGCACTCGCAGGTACACACAAGCGCAGAATGATTTTTCAGATGCATCTGAGAATCCATGCATCTGAAAGGGTTTATTGGGTGAAAATTCAACCCACCAAGGGATTTTAATTTCATTTATCGCGGAGAGATTCTCGCGAAATGTGTTCCACGTGTGGAAAGCGCTGGGTTTGACTTGTTCATCCCAGTCAGTTCCTTCTAACCAGAGTTGCTGGAGTAGAGTCTTGGCTAGTATCATTATTGGCGATAGCCATCCTGCCGGGTCAAACAATTTCGCAACCACCGATAAAATTTTCCTCTTCGAGTTTTCTTCGGGTATAGGGTCGTAAGAGTATGAGAAAGAGTCGTTTATGGCATTCCATTTTATGCCGAGGGTCTTTGTTAAGCTGGGATCGTTAAATTTGAGAAAATCTGCATCTAGCAGATCAGATTCTGGGATGGATTCCAACAATTTTGGGTGATTTGCCGCTTTTTTCTTGAGTGGAAAACCGACTGATTTCAACGCTTCAATAACCTGGTGTAGAGAGTCGTGAGCGAATGTATACTGTGATCGCCCTAAAGTATATCGTCTACGTAGGTTTCGTGTAGCAATATATCATAGGCGAGTGGGTAGGTGGGTTTTGTGTCTTCTGCGAGTTAGTGCAGAGACCGTATCGCGAGATATGGGGCACGGTTGACGCCAAACGTCACTGTCTTTAATTTGAAGTCCTCCATCGGCAGCTGTGGAGATCTTCTTAAGAGAATTCTTTGAAAATCCTGATCTTCTTTATGAACGAGTATTTCGCGGTACATCTTTTCGATGTCGCCCTTAAATACGTACTTAAAAAATCTCCATTTGAGTAGGACGAGCATTAAGTCGTTTTGGAATGTGGATCCTGAGTGTAGAGCGTCATTTAACGAGTTTCCAGAATGGGTAGTCCTAGACGCGTTGAAGACAACGCGCACCTTCGTTGTTTTGCTGTCGGGTTTTAATACCGCATGATGGGGGAGATAGAAGGAAAGATACTTTCCTTTATCGATGACCTCGCGGGATGAGGTTGCCTCCATATGGCTAAGGGTGATATATTCTTCCAAAACTTCCGAGTATCTTTCTCTTAGATCTGGGAGAGATTTTTCAACGCTGAGGTATTGTTGTTGTGCAGCAATACGTGAGTGTCCTAGGGCAGTGTTTGGAAATTCCCTCTTAAATGGTAGTTTCACAACATATCTACCATCCTAGCAAAATTTGTCATCTTCCGAAAGAGCTTGAATTATGGGTAGCTCTTCCTGATGCCAGAACTGCTGGAGTATTTTACTGAGAGTATCATCCGGACTCTCGAGTACTTGAGTCGAGAATGTATTTACAGTCTCTGTAATGGGTCCGCTGAGTATCCACCCAAATATAGTATTTTGGGCTAATAAAGAGCCACTTACGTTGGCTTGTAACCCTTGGACTAATATATGGGGAGTAAGATCGCTGCCTATAACCACGTCGATTTTTGAGGGTGTGAAACATTGAGGCTCAGTAGATATGGTATTGATGCGGTACGACTCACCTGTTGTATAGGTACTCCTGCTGTGAATGTGATGGGACGTGCACTGATATTTGTGGCAAGCTCCTGTAGAATTAATACAATAGCCAATTCTCAACCCAGGTAATATGAGTATGTACGCCAAAGATTAGAGGTCGTCCAAGCAGATTGATGAAGCTCTTACTTCAGTACTAAATGCAGTATACGAAATGAGAAAAACGCTTCACTAATGATACCGGCAAAAATGCTTTAAAGCCGGGAATGTAATGGCGAAATATGTAGGTATAAACGAAACTCTCACTTAACAAGTCGCCGCTAAACACTGAATAATAATCCACTTATCTAACCTTGTTAAGTCCTGGCTTGAATGTTTATCTTGCTTATTTAATCTGCTTTCTTTTCCAAGGTTTGTAACTTCCATGTGATGTATTTGGGTTGTTTGGTGGTTTAGTCACATTTGTTGTGTGATATTTAACAAAACTTTGTTATGACAGTGAGATATTAATGCATAAACACTTGCACTTACTTATTTATTGGTTTGTTTGAAAAAGCTCTAATCTTTTGTACAAGGAAATAACACCAGAATTATTATAAAATGCAAATAAAAAATGCCAATGAAAAATGTATAAAAACTTGCTAATTCGAACGGTAGCAAAAATATGATGATCAAATGGTGGTGATTTTTTGACAGGTAAGGTAACGATCCTGCCGGATCGCTACTATGTAGTTGCGGCGAATTCCATCTGGTGGATTTGCGTGGTGGAGGCTGCCACACGTCCATGAGGAGACCCAATAGGGAATTTAAAGGTAAATACAATGCATTGATTCTAGGGGATAATTCGATACAATACAATTCAATAATCGAATACAATACAACATACGGGGTTATATATAAATTCATAGATATACGATATAATACAATTAAATAATCGAATAATAAAAGATACGGGTCATATATATAAATTTATCGATATACGTATGTACAAGGGGGAGATGGGACGGGTGGCAGCCTACGCCGCGTAAACATCCTCGCCCGTCTAGGCGTACTAAGCGCCTAACGTATGCTGCAGCTCGGTCAGAGCCCGAACTGCTTCTTGAATCAGTATTTTCCCAACTTTATGTTTGTAGGTTGAGGTGCGCAGGCCGATGGCGGTGCAACGTATAGTGCGGTTGGGCACGGTCGGTACGCGTTGGTTACGGCGAACGCTGGATGTTCTTGCAGCGGGTGGTGGTTCTGTTGGCTGGACGTTCCCACTGCAGCGATGGCGTGGCCTGTGGCGGCGCGATGAATGGCGTTGGCGCCTTGGTGGTTGCTCTGCATTCGGGGTTTGGCGGATCCCGGTGTCTCGATGCAACAACGTATGGTGAGGGAGGTCACAGACGTGGCAGCGCTCGCTGGATGAACATGCGCGTTGTGGCGTGTGACAGTGCCAAGCAGTTTGTGCAATAATTGTGTGCCCGTGCGACCAAGGCGCGTTGTTGGGGCTGCATGGCAGCGAACACGGAGCACATTGATAGTGCATAGGGTCGCATGCAGGTCGGGCAGGACTTCGGCACGTTGTTGGCGAGCTGTGGGCATTGTCACCTGTCATGCTAGCGAGCGGCGCGGTGCGGGGACTGGAGGGCGTTGGCGATCCATCTGAGGAAGATGGGATAAAATAAATTTTAGCCACTCATGATGTTGGGAGTGGAGTGTTGGCAGGGGTTGAGCTTATTTATGTAGATTTCTATGATAGCACAGGGAGTTGGACTGTATTAGGGATGCTACCGAGCCTTGAGGGCCTGACTCCGGCTCAGGGGGCGGTAGGAAGCACAATTTTGTGATTGGCCTGGTCAGAACACCGTTTTGAGTGCGTACGTCGACCACTCGTACGTGTCCGTCTCTGCCAGGATGAGTGCTCATCACTCTTCCTAGACGCCATTCGGTGGGGGGTAAGCTGTCTTCCTTAATTACGACTAGATCGCCGATTTTAGGGGGAGGTTGAGCGGTTTGTCATCGGTACCGCTTGTGCAACTCCACGAGATAGTCATTCTTCCAGCGCTTGCTGAATTGGTGATGTAAAACTTTCAACCGTTCGCAACGGTTGATCATAGAGAGGTGTTCATAGTTCGGCGCGGGGATGGAGAGAAGGGGTGCGCCTCGGAGAAAGTGGCCAGGTGTGAGGGCGGTGAGATCCGCTGGGTCCTGAGAAAGCGGGGAGATAGGATGAGAATTGAGAACGGCCTCGATACGAATTAATAGAGTCGAGAATTCTTCCAAGGTGAAGCTGTGTGTTCCGGCGACCTTTTTAAAATGGCTTTTAAAGCTTTTGACGGCAGATTGCCATAATCCACCCATGTTGGGTGCGCCGGGGGTATAAATTTCCATTCGATGCCTTGTGGCGCGTACTTTTGGACAATATCTGTCGAGACTTCATTGAGGAAGGTGACGAACTCTACTTCGGTAGCGCGCTTAGCACCAATGAAGGTTGTGCCGTTGTCGCTCATCATTTGTTTCGGGTACCCTCGACGCCCTACAAACCGGGCGAAGGCAGCGAGAAAAGCCTTACTAGTGAGATCCGAACACAATTCCAGGTGGATCGCCTTGGTGGTGAAGCAAACGAAAACGGCCACATAACCTTTTACGATGGTTGGAGACCGGAGCATCGAAGCTTTGATATGAAACGGGCCGGCGAAGTCTACGCCAGTAGTAGTGAAGGGGGCGCGAAAGTGCATCGTTCGGGGGGTAAGGCTGCCATTATTTGGGATTGCGTTTTTCGCTTATGGAT
Source organism: Eurosta solidaginis (assembly GCF_040869045.1). Lineage (NCBI taxonomy): Eukaryota > Metazoa > Arthropoda > Insecta > Diptera > Tephritidae > Eurosta > Eurosta solidaginis. The sequence goes on along the minus strand of NC_090320.1, from coordinate 111,816,189 downwards.
GGTGCATACTTTACAGTGGAAAATACATTTTTTCAGCTGAGGTTTGAGTCGGGGGGTGTAGAATTCCTGCCTCATAGCTTGTTGCAGGAGGCGAATGTCCGCATGGAGGAAGCTCTCGTGTAGAAACCTTATATAGAGGGAAGTAAATCGAGCCTTTTCGGGGAGAATGATAGGATGACACTCATTGTAGGTCATGTCGGCGTTTACTAATCTTCCGTTGGCACGGAGAATCCCGTTTGTATCCAGGAAGGGGTCAAGTGCCAGTAGGGGACTTCGCTTTCCGATTGGTTTTGAATTTTCGAGGGAAGCTCTTTCGGAAGCGAAGAACCTCGACTGACGTCGGCGTAAGAGAGGCCGGGATCGTTAGGGGTACGAGTGCCTCCTACAGCATTTCTAAGCCGAGTTATAAATTTCAACACGTACGCAATACGCTGAACCTCACATTCCCGATATTTTATAATGGGTTTCTTTGTTGGGCAGTTGAAGTAGTTTTTGTATTCTAGAGGCTACAAAGTTTTTTTCAGAGCCTTGGTCTATCAGTGCACGAATTTTATGATATTCGCCGTTAGCTGACACTGTGACTAATGCTGTGGGTAAGAGGGTGGTTTCGCTACTACTTGTGAAGTGAGTCGATGTCGTGTTTTTCTTGAATGGGTTTTGAGTTGATTGGGTCCGACTGGCATCTTTTGAAGTTGATGTTCTGTCTGGGTCTTCAACTAGGGGTTGCGCCTTGCTCCTTTGTTGTCTCCGTGCTGAGTTTTGAGGGCTGGAGTTTGTTTGAAAATGTAGTAAAGAGTGCTGTCGTTTTTGGCAATATACACAAGTGACATTGCTACCACAATCTTTTTCCAAATGTGATCAAGCTAATCAATTTGTGCAATAATTGTTTTCTTTTACGAATTTGCTTCGGTCTTGGGGTGAGAGATCTCTGAATTTTATACAGCTCATTAATGAATGATTCAGACTGCAGAGTTTGCATGAGGGTTGCCTCTTTGAATCCACATGGAATGTTTGGGTGTTATTCCTGAAATTCGACTGGTTTTGCGTCGTCGGAGATCTGTGGTTGAAACTAGAGTTAGAGTTTCAGGGTTTATTTGGTCTATATATGCCGAGTCGTTCTACCACTTCGTACCTAGTCGTGAGAAATTTGTCCATCTCCGACCAAAGTGGTAGCTCCTTTCTAGAGTCGAGTGATTGCTCCCAAAGTGCTGGGGTTTCATCAGGTAGTTTTGATGAGCATAAGAATACGAGGATGGGGTCCCAGTTCTCAGTTGAGACATCGCTCGCATATAGGGTCGAGATACATTTATTTATGGTGGTTTGAATTTCTTGAATTCTTTCACCATTTTCAGAATAAACTGTGGGCATATTAAATAGGGTCTTTAATAGGTTATCTACGAGAATTCTCCAATTCTCGTATCGGGATTTGAGTGCTCCCCAGGCCAGCTCGAAGTTTTGTTCATTTAGCTCATATTTTTTAATAATCAGACCTGCTTTGCCTCGTGTTTTTGCTCTCAGGTGATAGAGTTTTTGGGCCTGAGATAATTTTGGGTGATTTATGTAGACCGCAGTAAACATATCCCGGAAGGACGGCCAGTCTTCATATCCACCATAGAAGATTTCGGTGTCGCATGCGGGGACTTTTAGACAGGGTTGATGCTGAGAGGGGGTATGGGTTTGTAGTATGGAGTTTACTGTTTGTTGATTAGGCTGGTGGGTGCTAATCAACTCGTTGATCCTGAGCTTTGTCTGCATCGCTATATCGAGAGTGCCGTCGTATGTCTCCTCGCATGAGGTCCTGGATTTTTCCTCAGTTCTGCTCAGGTGTACCGCTTCGCATGCAGCTTCTACCGCGTCTACAAGTTTGTTGAGTTCCTCCAAATACGTCTAGAGACTGCTGTCAGAGTGATCCGTCTACGCTATCCCCCACCACTTTCCGCAGAATTTTTCTAACTTATTGATTGCGAAAATGAATTTTTTCTCGATCCTGCTGTATTCCTCATCATCGGACTGGGATTTTGAACGGGTATTGCCCGCCGGTGACGCTAGGGTTTTGGGTTTTTCCTGCTTGTCCGTCATTTTAAAATTTTAATTTGATGTAAAAATTCTTAAGATTGTACCAGTTTTAGCCCACTGTAAATTTATTTGATTTTTCATAAGCTCAGGCCCACTGTGCTAAATTGTATACCAGGATTTGCTTTAGCACGTGGGTACTGGGCGCTTTGCCTGTATTGCTGCGCTGAGTGTGCTGTGTATGTTGTTGTTGGCGTACCACGTTTGCAGGTATATTGCTCGTGGCTATAATAAACTCTGCTGCTTCGTTATGCAAATTTGCCTATGTGCCCTTTTTCGAGCGCTTTTTCTTGTTTGTATGTGTGTTTATGCGCTATGTGTTTCCGTGCCGTAGACGGGTCCCGTTAATTTATTATTTTTTTCTTCACTCGAGGAAAATATTTTATAAAGCAAACCTTTTTTGTTCTTTTTCTTTATTCTAATTTATTTATTTTTGCGATATATATGCTTTCTTTACTTTTATTTGCAGCACTTTATTTAAATCTTTTCACGTATATATATTTTCGCACTTTTTACTTAATCTTTTATTATCTTTCTTTTTTCCACAGCTTTTCTCACTCTTATTTTCAGCGTTTACTTTGTATATATATTTATCTATATGTATGTAGCTCGACGGTAATTAGCGAACTAAAAACTTACATATTAAGCTATAGAATGTTCAGCCTCCTGCGCAGCTAGGAAACGGTAACTATTTATATGTTCGTATGTATTTAAAAGGAATGTACAAAGTTGAGTGCACGTTAATTACAATAAGCAAAAATTTACAAATTCTTTCTTTGGAGGGTGGTTCATTAAGGTAAGTATTTTAACACATTTGCAGGTTATTTCATTAGGTAAGTATTTTTGCAAATGGTAAGTATATTAGCAATCGTAAGTATCTTAAAAATAGTTAATATTTCATTAGGTAAGTATTTTTAGCAAAAGTTAAGTATCTTAAAAATAGTTAATATTTCAATACTTCATGTTACAAATAAATTTAATAAACGCGCATATACTTGCCATCGAATTTTCTTCATACTCCGTTAGTTTAAACTGTTCACGAAATAAATAGATTTTTAAGCAATACAATGCCTTAGACATCCACCGAGTGTGATGAGGCTTTGGTACACGAAACTTTATGCCATCACTTGCTCCTAGACATATAGACGTTAATTCCAATAATTCCCTATAGTCATCTCTTACAATTTTCTTTTTCAACTATTCCTTTAGAGGGTTTTTTAAAATAGTATCTTTGCTATCGCTTAAAAGCGGAGTCATTGGTGTCGTTCGTCGTATCGCTGTAGTCGTGTCCCTAACGTAACCCTATACGATACATTGATATCGATTATTGGTGCCTTAACCTAAAAATCGTGAAAATTTCATAAAAATGAAGAAAACGCAAAAGATAAGAAACATATTCCACAAAAAATAAGTCTCTTAGTCACAACGTATCCAAAACAATGGATAAAATCTACAAAAAGTTATTAAATTCACCAACTCAAATATTTTTAGGTGATATGGATATGGCGAGAAACCAAAAACCAATTGGTTGGCTACGATACGGTTACGACCTTAGCGTTACGATATGGCACCAATAATCGATTACATTGATTCCCATAAGGTTGGTCGAATCAGCTGTTATAAGGTTACCAATACGGTTACCGATAGCGCACCAATGTCTGCAGCTTAAAAGTAATTTCAATTCGTTAGTTTGTAGCAAATCTCCAAAACTATTTTTGTCGATGTTTTTGTAATTTTTTGAAATCGCCTAAATAACTGAACGTCCATACTAGTATATACTGGAAAATAACTCTCAGCAGAACTTTATAAATATGATGACGACAAGGTAGATACAAAAGTTTTCGCTCAAGTTTTTTTCTAATAACGTGGCAGCTTCTTTTATTACGACTGTGTTAACCGATGCCATATCAAAACAACAGGCCACAATATCATCCTTCAGATCCCATTCAAATAACAGTTCATACAACGTATCAGCTATTTCCGAGGGTGTTGCAGCACATAATTCCTGGAAGTAACAACAACTGGAAGTCGTTTCACCTTTTCACGACCTGTTATTTCTGGAAGTGGTTTTCCATCCCAGTGCAAAGTGCCGCAATTTATCTATTTAAAAAAAAACCTACTATCCAAAATTTGTTCATTCAAGAGCAGCATAGATTTAATAAGAAAACGTCAAAGAAATTTTTTGTAGTTGTTTGCAATTTTAAAATATATATTTTCATTTCTTTATACTTTTTTTTTTAATTTCTTTCGAAATGCTTGTTGCAAGAACAAGTTGCAGTGCAGGCTTAAATTTGTTGTGGCATCACGCATTTCGAAAGGAAATTTATAAAAAAATATATGTGTATAGGTACTTTTTTAAATAAATACACTTCAAGTTTGGCTTCAAGGGATATATGTATTTGTGTATAAAAAAGTTTATTTGAGCGTTTTTTACTCGAATACCACGATTCACTGATAAACACATTTGCACAGACTTAATTTACTTTTCATATTTGTTTGTCGAAAGCAATATATATTTTGCCCTGTAACTCTGTTACTCGTCGACCGATTTTGAAGACTGTCCATTTTAGAAAAGTAAGAAAATACAGATCTTATTACGGTATGGAAAAGCAGTAAATTTTCGTAGGGTTGAGAAATATGGAAGCCTGAAACACGAAATTGTAAAAATTCGTCATTTTTCATTTGCGCCACCACTAAATCTTTTTTATTGGCCTAGAACTTTGTATATATCCGTTTTTGAGCTATTCGCATATTTTTAGGAGGTGAGATCAAGAATCCAAACACTTTTTTCCCCTCCATACAATGAAGGGCCACCCTAATATACATAGACGAGTCAATCATTATGCCTACACATATGTACGTTCACGCAGCGTAGAAGAGACGCCCAAACATATGCATATATCTTATCTGAGATGTTTCCAAAAGTAGGCAATTATCTGTGGAAGTGCCACTCACATATACACGCGCATATGAGAAGCTATAAACGTGCATCTGTAGTTATAATTTTATAGCAGTAACTAAGTTAATTCTGGAAACGCCTAGAAGTATGGAACGAGGCAATCGTATACTCCTCAGCGGCAACAGTGGAGGCACGACAATCAGTTTGATTTAAGCAAGCTATAAGTTGCGAAGTATAAGTGTTATTGTCAAGTAGTCTAATAAAGACCATTTTTGCATTATTCAATATTGGAGTCATTTATTCAACAGTTTAGCGATACGAACGTTGGCAGAAGATTGCAAATAAGGGGAATTGCAGTAAATTCGTTACAATTGGTGTCAGAAGAGGAATTGTTGAATAAATTCCAGAGGACAACAAGGACATGGCAAAGTTCGGTGAATTGAAGGTCCAGCAATTGAAGAAGGACTTGGAGAGCCGTGGATTGAATACAACCGGCATTAAACTCGAACTTCAGGCAAGACCACGAGAGGCAATGGAAGCAGAAGGAATTAACGTGGAAGATTATGTCTTTCATCTTGATGTCGACGAGACAACAAAAATTGAAGAGAAAAACGAAACATCGCAGACAGTTACGAGCACAGACTTGAACATGATATTGGCTGCAATAACTACTCAAACATCGACAGTGGCATCTCAGCTGGAATCGCAGGAGACACGCATAACGTCCAAGATGGAAGAACAGAAGACATATATGGCATCCAAGATGGAATCACAGGAGACACGTATTGCAGAAATGTCATCTGAAATAACAGCGAAGATTGAAGCACAAGAGGCACGAATATCCGAAATGTCAGCGAAAATTTCAGCACAGATATCATCGCAGATCTCAGCTGTTGTTGTTGTTGTTGTAGCAATGCTCGCCCCACCTAATAGCCGCGACCGATCACAAATTATCATCAGTATCCTCTGACGGGAGTCCAAGGAAATTTGCCATTTCAACAGGGGTGGCCCATAAGGAAAGGGGTGTTAGAGGCTTTAGTTCCACATTACAATTAAAGAGATGGTTGGTGTCATGTGGGGACACATTGCAAGCGGGTCATACATTTTGTATGTCGGGGTTGATTCTGGATAGGTAAGAGTTTAACCTGTTACAGTATCTAGAACGGAGTTGAGCAAGAGTGACACGCGTTTCCCTGGGGACTATGCGTTCCTCTTCCGCGAGTTTTGGATACTTTTATTTAAGTACTGGATTCACCGGGCAATTCCCGGCATAAAGGTCCGACGCCTGTTTATGGAGTTCACCAAGGACCTGCTTGTGTTTTTTCGCTTCATACGGCTGGGTTTTCAGGTGCCGTATTTCCTCAAAATGCTTACGGAGATGACTCCTTAAGCCCCTAGGCGGTGCTGATTCATCAATAAGATGTCTGTTCGGATGCCCAGGTTTCTGGGTATCCAACAGGAACTGTTTGGTCAGCATCTCAGATGGTGTTCTGGGGACATAAGAAGACAGCCCGTGGCGATTCTGAGAGCAGTATTTTGGCAGGCCTGTAGTTTCTTCCAGTGGGTAATTTTTAGGCTTGGCGACCATATGGGTGACGCGTAGCACGTAATCGGCTGGCTAATTGCTTTGTATGTAGTCATGAGCGTTTCTTTATCATTTCCCCAGGTACTGCCATTCAGGATTTTGTCACGGCTCTGAATTCTCGGAACAATTGCGGCTGCGTGCTCACCAAAATGTAGATCCTGATCAAACGTCACACCCAAGATTTAGTGTAGGACAGTCGGTAGCGTAGTGCCATCGCCGTGGATGTTCAAAATGGTCGACATTTGTGTCGTCCATGTTGTAAATAAGGTCGCGGAAGATTTAGTCGGTGATAATGCCAGGTTTCGCGAGGCGAAAAAACTGGAGAGATCAGGGAGGTAGCCGTTTATTTTATTGCATAGCGGATCAATCTTTGGGCCTGGGCCTGGGCCTGTGGCCATTATTGTGCAGTCATCGACGTAGGAAACGATTGTGACTCCTTCCGGTGGTGAAGGTAGCTTAGATATGTAGAAATTAAACAAAACTGGGGATAGGACACCACCCTGTGGCACCCCTTGTTTAATTCTCCTTGGTTCTGATGTTTCGTTTCTAAATTGCACCGATGCCTGCCGACCACCCAGATAATTTGCGGTCCTCCTTTTAAGACATGGGGGAAGGGTAGACTCTTCCAGGTCTTGCAGTAACGAGCCATGGTTGACCGTATCAAAAGCTTTTGATAGGTCTAGCGCTACGAGTACTGTTCTATGGTGGGGGTATTGATTTAAACCGCAATTTATCTGGGTGCTAATGGCATTTAGCGCGGTGGTAGTGCTATGGAGTTTTCTGAAGCCATGCTGATGAGGGGCTAGCTGCAAATTTGCTTGGATATAAGGGAGCAAAATGGCTTCAAGCGTCTTTGCCACTGGCGATAGGAGAGATATTGGACGATACGACTCACCTATGTTAGCTGGTTTCCCAGGCTTTAGTAGCGGGACCACCTTGGCCATTTTCCATTTCTCGGGTATGACAAAGGTGGAAAGAGACAGGTTGAAGACATGCGCTAAATATTTGAAACCCTCTTTCCCTAGGCTTTTAAGCACCGGCATGGCTATGCCGTCTGGGCCCACTGCTTTGGATGGTTTAGCGCGACCAATGGCGTCCTCAACCTTTTTAGCGGTGATGGTGATTGGTGACGCGCTGAATTTGTGTTTATGTGCGTGTCTATTGGCTCTCCGTCTATCCTTGTCGACCGTAGGATGCATTATATATTGTATATATATAACTTTATATATATATAACTTTGTCTTTGTGCTTAGTCGGACTCGATAGGGACTTTACGGTGGACCAAAGTTTACCCACACCGGTATAGAGAGGTTACAACCTCTTAGGTGCTCCTCCCATTTCGCCCGCTTGTGTTCGTTCACAAGCAATCTGATGCGTTGGTTTATATCCCTTATTTGGGGGTCGCCTGGATCAAGCTGTCTTATAAGGTCACGTTCTCTCGCTAAGTTTGCGGCCTCCGCTGGGAAGTGGGGCCGAATTTCGGAATTCTCCCGGCGGGAAAGAAACGCGCCGAGGCGGATTCAATGACCTTACGGAAGGCACGCTCCCCTTGGCGGGCATCAGTCGGGATAGGGAGGGCAGCAAAGCGGTTGTCTGTAAAAGATTTATATTCTTCCCACTTTCCTTTTTTGAAGTTTATGAAAGTGCGTTTTTCGGTGACGATGAAGTCGGCGGTACGCTCGAGCGAAATAAGTATGGGCAGGTGGTCGGATGCCAATGTTACCATCGGCTGCCAGTTGACCCAGTTTACGAGTTCTGCGCTCACGATTGAGATATCTGTCGAGCTGTGACAGCTTCCTACCATACGTGTGGGGCGTCTCCGTTTATTGTGCAGAACGTCGTTTCTTTTATTTGATCCGCCAACATCTCACCCCTACTGTCCGCCCGCAAGTTTGAATGCCACAGATCATGATGGGCACTGAAATCGCCTAAGATAATGCGATTGTTGCCAGTGAGTAAGGCCCTGATATTAGGGCGGTATCCACTGGCGCAACTGGTGGCAGGAGGGATGTAGATGTTGATGATTTCTAGGTTTGCATCGCCTGACCGGACAGTTAGGCCTTGACGTTCTAAGACATTGTCCCTGCGGTCGATTCCAGGATCAAATATATAATATTGCACAGAGTGGTCTATGATAAACGCGAGGCCGCCTCCATTTCCGCTCTCGCGGTCTTTCCTGTGGACATTATACCCAGAGCAGGTCTGCAATGCAGATCTTGCTGTGAGTTTAGTCTCTTGAATCGCAGCAATGCGGATGTTGTGCCGCTTCATGAAATCGACTATCTCCGTAATCTTCCCAGTTAGTCCATTACAGTTTAACTGCAGAATTCTGAAGTGCATAAGGGGAGACGCCGTCACTCTGGGGGCAAGTGGCGGGTGACTACGCCTGGGTTGTGGAAGGCCAGGACGCAATTGCTGTTGTGGCCCTGGGACTGGGCGTCCTTGGGCAAGCATTAGGGTACCCGGATGATTTGGGTTTGCGACCTGGCAACATGGCGCGATGAAACCCGTCGGAGGGTTGCCGTCGCGGAGACCAGAACATCTAGGAAAGTGGCACCACCCAAGGCAGGAGCTGCATTGGGCGGATGTCGCAAACCTATATATTCTGTGCTGGCAGACGGTGAAAACGGAGGTAGGGACTAAGAGTCTGTTTCCCTGACCTGCACGATTGCTTCCGGAAAAGAGGGGGGAGAAGAGGGGGCAGGGGCTGATGCTCAGCATTGCTACCAACTCTACTACGAAGGTAGTAGTTATGAGTGGTATCAGCTGTTTGAGTTGTTGTCGCCGTGGGACGCGAGCAGCAGCGGGTACTTGTTGTGGCTTACTGAGCAGCGGGGCTGCTGGAAGGTAGTGGGGGCGCTTAGGCGTAGACTACGGGACGCCCTTGGGCGTGAACAGCAAGGAGCCATAAAAGATTTATAAAAGTTTCGTGGACATCGGGTTTTGGGATCAAGCCCAGAACAACCTGTCCGATGCAACCTTCCCTTGCACGAGACACACTGAACAGAGTATGACCGTCCTAAAAAGATTCTTTTCCGGCAGATGCAGCAAAACCTCTCAGGACCGGGGCCAGGAGACGGACCCGGATTGGATTCGATGCCTTCCCGGAGTAAGAGAGTATGGAGCAGTCCTGCTGCAAGGAGCTGCTGGGAGGATGACAATTTGTGGGAGGGACGCAACAAGTTAAATGGGGTCACACTGAAATGACAGTCCTTGGTCGGGAAAAATCCCGAGTCGCTCCGGTACATAGAACCGACTGCCTTGGGAAGCGCAGATCTCAGCTCAACTGGAAGAGCAATAAGGACGTATTTCCTCGAAGTTGGAGGCACAAGATACAAAAATTTTACAGTTGAGGAAAGAATCGAGGCCGAGGTGGATGCTCTGAGAGGACGTATCGAGCAGTTGCAACTAAATCGCCCAGCAGTTTCAACGAGTAATCCAAAGGTAAAAACACCGTCCATTGACGGTTCTGTTCCTTTCCAGGTTTTAAGCTACAATTTGAGAAGACCGCAGCAGTGAACAACTGGAATGCTGAAGATAAAGTTGCTGCACTGTTCATGGCATTGAAAAGGCCTGCAGCTGAGATTTTACAAACCATTCCAGAGGGCGAACGGAACTGTTATGAAGCATTGATGGGTGCTCTAGAGAGACGATACGGAACTCAGCATAGGATACAGATATACCAAATGGAGTTACTGAACCGCTTCCAGAGGCCTGGTGAAACATTGCGAGAGTTTGCGTCGGATGTTGAAAGGCTGGCGCATTTAGCGAATGCGGACGCACCCGTGGAATACACTGAAAGGGTAAAGATTCAGAGCTTTATAAATGGCATACGGGACGTCGAAACAAAGCGAGCTACATACGCAAACCCAAAGCCAACATTCGCTGAAACGGTAGCCCATGCTCTAATTCAGGAAACAGCGTCGCTTCTGTGTAAGCCAGTTTTCAAACCACGCCGTGTGGAAGTAGAAAGGCCAAAGTGGGTAGACGCAATATTGGAGGCGCTAAAAGGATCGCAAAAGCGGAGTGAAAGAGTTATCAAATGCTTCAAATGCGGCAAGCCCGGTGACATTGCACGTCATTGCGATCTTGGTCCTGGTAGTTCCAACTTGGGTGGCCGTAAACGCAAAGCTGGAGGAGATGAGCAAGAGCGTGCCAGATGTAAAAATCGAGAGCTAGCTCCACCTATTGAATGTCCTGTGATATCTGTGTCGCAAATTGGAAGGAAATCAAGCAGTCTTACCGTCAGAGGGAATATGGATGGCGAGGGGCGTGTACTGACTGTAGATACGGGCGCATCTTATTCCTTGATTCGATCTGACTTAGTAAACAGGAGAGTAAAACCATTACCTGGAGCAAGGTTGCGTACGGTCACTGGCGAGTATAACCAAGTCCTGGGTGAAGTTATCTGTGAAGTCTTAACTGGGGAGGTCATTGTTCTACACAAATTCGTAGTGGTGGAGATCGTTGATGAAGTCATATTGGGAATGGACTTCTTAGTTGACCATGACATCAGGATCGATTTGCGGAGTAAGATTATGCGCTATAAAAACAAGGATGTGCCACTTAAATTCAGTTTGGAGAAAGGGTTCAGCAGTAGGCGAGTGCTGGTGGAGGAGATCCGACAGAGACCAAGAAAGTCAAGGAAAGTAGATCGGGCAAGGGGTGATGGAACGAATGGGCCAAACAAATCAAAATTGAAAGTAACTGCGAGAAAAACACTGGCATTGATAAACCCTAAGGGACGCACTAAAAAGACTGAAAGAATTTTCCAGAAAGGATGCAAGGGTGGTTTCAAGCCAGCGCGCACTACTGTTGTGAAACGTCAAGACGATACTGATGATGCAAAGTCAATCCGTCAAGATCAAGCTCTGCGAAGTAGTTCTTCATTGGCCAAAGAACAGAGTGTGAGGGAACGGCCTAGGGTAATGAGTAGTAAGATAAACACAGGTACGACAAGAACTTTAATTCGGAAGGTTTCCGGGAGGGAGATTTGGTACTGCTATACAACCCTCACCGGCGGAAAGGTGTTCCATCCGAATTTTGGTGCAGTTGGGAAGTCCCGTACAGAGTTGTGAAGAGGATCAGTGATGTCATCTACCGCAGACAAACAATTGGGAAACCACGAAGCAGAAGGGTGTTTCATTTGGAGAGGCTAGCAGGGGTTAGATCGAGATATTTGTCTGACCGGGACGATCAGACTTAGATAGAGGGCAGTGTGACGAATATTAGTGATACTCACATCACTACTCTGATGCTAAGTAAATGAAGCCACAACGACAATAAATCAGGCAGTCACTTGTATCTACATAAACGAATCATTCATTATGTCCACACATATGTGCGTACATGCAGCGGAGAAGAGACGCACAAACACATACATATGTCTTATCTGAGATGCTCCCAAAAGTAGGCAATTATCTGTGGAAGTGTCACTCACATATTCACATGCATATGAGAAGCTATACACGTGCATCTGTAGTTATAATTTTATAGCAATAACTAAGTTCATACTGGAAAGGCCTAGAAGTATGGAACGAGGCAATCGAAGAGTATAAAAGCGGCAACAGTAGAGGCACGACAATCAGTTTTGTATTTAAGCAAGCTATAAGTTGCGAAGTATAAGTGTTATTGTTAAATAGTCTAATAAAGACCATTTTTGCATTATTCAATATTGGAGTCATTTATTCAACAGTTTAGTGATTGGAACCTTAGCAGAAGATTTGGAATAATCGGTAAATTCGTAAATTCGTTACAATATTATCAGCATGTGCTTGTATAACTCAAATGTGCTGCCGGGTGGCACGTACGACGCGAAAAGATATAAAGAGCCTTGCGTAGTGGACCCATTAGTACAGATGCAAATCTGATCAAGCAAAGAGTCCCCATTATTGAGTGGAACTAACAATGCATGCAATTGATACTTGGCGTCAATTAGAATGAAACCGCCCCTAAGGCGACCAGTTTTGTTGGGTCTCGATCTTTACGAAATACGTTGATTATAAGCGCGTCAAAGAACTCACCATCAAAAAAGCTATTATTAAGCCACGTCTCGAAGAAAACGAAGATATCATATTCAATATGCGTACTGAAATTTTGCACAATATCAGACTTGGTTCTAATGCAATGGCGCCTAAGTTCAATCTCACCACAGCAAATATTCATCAGCTGATGTAGCGCATGGGCGAATGCAACCCACTGCGTGTATAATATAGATGTAGGTATTCTTTGAACTAGAAAAAGACCAGATACTTTGAGAGCGATCATATACAGGGTTCATTAATTATATATACACATTTCGGTACGCTTCGTCTAAGCTCAAATATTCATAAGTTTTATTAAAACATATAAGTTATAATAAAGTGTAACTAGACACATATAAAAAATGTGTCCATAAGTAACTTGCAGTGTTTTAATTTAACGGCACAACCTTAACAAGGCGTTGGATGGTAAAGTATAGCCAGTCAATATAATTGGAAGTCTGCAAATCATCTATGTATATATCACATGGCGTGACGTGGCGACCGTGACCGTGAAAATTTTTGCGACGGATACACACGGCATACAAAATGGCGGGTTTGCCAAAACCACCTTTAAGCAAGACAAAAAATGTCGAGAAGTCCACTGTGAGCTCTACAGTATCTAGTGCACGCAACGGTTAATGCTGTTTATAATTTTTAAAAGTTCTGAAATATCCCTTCCCTCGCCAAAGTGCCCATAATCCATAATTTGGCCAACACTGCCATCAGTTTCTATACTTTCCGACATCAAACTTACTAGCTGCTAAACTTTTGGATTCATTCCAACGTTGCCCCCAATAGGACACATATGTACATATATTATATATATATATTAAAAATTTCAACTTTCTTCGTGCGGCTGCAATGCAACCATCTTTAAATGAAATTTTCAACATCATGGTTGTGTTCCATCCACCCAATCCTCATTTGTGACGCTGCACAGTGGTCCAAATGCTCAATCTAGCTGGAAGAAAGTGAATTCTTCGACTTTGTTGGAAGCAATAATTATACTCAGCTGAGCAGAGCTCACAGAGTATATTAATTTTGTTCGCATAACGGTAATCCGTAACGGCATAAACTAATCGAGATAGATATAGGCTTCTATATATTAAAATGATGTGGGCGAAAAAAGAAATTCATTTAGCCATGTCCGTCCGTCCGTCCGTCTGCCCGTCCATCCGTAAACACGATAACTTGAGTAAATTTTGAGGTATCTTGATGAAAGGTTCCTGGGCACTCATCTCAGATCGCTACTTAAAATGAACGAAATCGGACTATAACCACACCCACTTTTTCGATATCGAAAATCTCGAAAAACAGAAAAAGTGCGATAACTCATTACCACATATGGCTAAAGCGATGAAACTTGGTAGGTGGATTGACCTTATGAGGCAGAATAGAAAATTAGTAAAATTTTGGACAATGGGCGTGGCACCGCCCACTTTTAAAAGAAGATAATTTCAAAGTTTTACAAGCTGTAATGTGGCAGTCGTTGAAGATATCATGATGAAATTAAGCAGTAACGTTGCTCCTATTACTATATGTGTGCTAAATAAAAATTAGCAAAATCGGATTACGAACACGCCCACTTTTTAAAAAAAAAATTTTTTTAAGTCCAATTTTAACAAAAAATTTCATATCTTTACCGTATATAAGTAAATTATGTCAAAATTCAACTCCAGTAATGATATGGTGTAACAAAATACAAAAATAAAAGAAAATTTAAAAATGGGCGTGGTTCCGCCCTTTTTCATTTAATTTGTCTAGAATACTCTTAATGCCATAAGTCGAACATAAATTTACCCTTATGAAATTTTGTAGGGGCATAGATTCTATGACGATAACTGTTTTCTGTGAAAATGGGCGAAATCGGTTGAAGTTTTTATACACAGTCGACCGTCTGTCCTTCCACTCGGCCGTTAACACGATAACTTGAGCAAAAATCGATATATCTTTACTAAACTTAGTTCACGTGCTTATCTGAACTCATTTTATCTTGGTGTAAAAAATGGCCGAAATCCGACTATGACCACGCCCACATTTTCGATATCGTAAATTACGAAAAATTAAAAAAATGCCATAATTCTATACCAAATATGAAAAAAGGGATGAAACATGGTAATTGGATTGGTTTATTGACGCAAAACATAACTTTGGAAACAACTTTGTAAAATGGGTGTGACGCATTGTAATTGGATTGGTTTATTGACGCCTACATAGAAGAAAATGAAAAATTTCTGCAGGGCGAAATCAAAAACCCTTGGAAACTTGGCAGGAACAGTATCGTGGTATTATATATAAAAATAAATTAGCGGTACCCGACAGATGATGTTCTGGGTCACCCTGGTCCACATTTTGGTCGATATCTCGAAAACTCCTTCACATATACAACTAAGGGCCACTCCCTTTTAAAACCCTCATTAGTAACTTAAATTTGATACCCATATCGTACAAACACGTTATAGAGTCACCCCTGTAGTGGAATTCACTAACTTATAACGATGCGATTTGTCGAGATTTTAATTCACGATTTTGTCGCTTGCCTTATCGATTGTACTATTCACTAACTTAGTTTTAACGACTCGAAATATATGACATTTAAATTTCGTTTTAATAGTAGAAATGTGGCAGCACAGCTTAACGAAACCTAAAAAATGCGAAAAGCACAAAAGGAGTGCTAAAAATAAATAAATTCCGCATAATAACTGCTTTTAAAAGTTTTTACATATTTTAACAAAAGGTAAGTAAATGCGGTATTAATTTTTTTTTTCTCTGTTGATATCGCAGTTATTCTTGTACCCCTTAATTGACGATCAAGTTGAGAAATAATATCATGAGCCAAGTCCAGGGTTAGTCGGTAAAGCTTTAGAAACTCCGCTGCACTCAAGTGGAATGGGTCATCTAATTCTCTATGAACCACTGGCGATGGACTTAGTAATTCTTCATTTTGTGATAAAACGTACGCCAAGTACTCAAATGCCATTTGATTTATAAATAAAGCAGCTTTTCGTGTTTGAAGGTATTTAATTAAAGCTCCGATTTTTTTTTTAACTAAGATTGGCCGAAATGTAAATTTCGTGATTTTTAACGCAGCCAATTCACTTGCCGTTTATTTAACAACACAGCTGATCGTCGATTAACGAATATCGATACAAAATAGTTACTGAACAACGAAATAGTTATAGTTATCGATTCGCAAATAAAGCGATGGCAAATATCGGTAAAAAAGTTAGTGAATTCCACTACTGGTCTACTTTTATATCGATATCTCGAAAATAAATACTCACTAACACCTTTCATTTGACACCCATATCGTACAAACAAATTCTAGAGTCACCCCTGGTCTACTTTTATGTCGATATTTTGAAAAGGGGACCACCTACAGAACTAAGGCCCACTCCTTTTTAAAATACTCATTAACACCTTTCATTTGATACCCATATCGTACAAACAAATTCTAGAGTCACCCCTGGTCCACCTTTATGGCGATATCTCGAAAAGGCGTCCACCTATAGAACTAAGGCCAACTCCCTTTTAAAATACTCATTAACACCTTTCATTTGATACCTGGTCCACCCGTGGTCGCCCTGGTCCACCTTTATGGCGATATCTCGAAAAGGCGTCCACCTATAGAACTAAGGCCCACTCCATTTTAAAATACTTATTAGCACCTTTCATTTGATACCCATAACGTACAAACACATTCTAGAGTCACTCCTGATCCACCTTTATTGAGATTTCTCGAAAAGGCGTCCACCTATAGAACTAAGGCCCACTCCCTTTTAAAATACTCATTAACACCTTTCATTTGATACCCATATCGTACAAACGCATTCTAGAGTCACCCCTAAATAAATAAAAATGACCATTTAATGAATTTTTCTTTATTTTAACAAAACTATATTTCTTAGATCTTATTTAAAGATAAATACATTTTCTTTTGTCCAAAGTAATTTTAATGAAGCGTATGATTTATTATTTTAATCAGATGATCCGAATTTCGTGTTAACAACTCAACGTCAAGAATACCATTCATTCATCTCGTCTCGATTATGACCCAAGAACAGAGAACTGTTCTCAGTCTCTTAGCTTTGCTTATTACTTGTTTTATTTTACTCAATGTGCACTCTCGAGTTAAGTTTCAATTAACCCTTTAAGGGTCATGGATAAATATTAGGTATGTAACTCCAACCGCGCGTGATTAAGCATTACTCCTGAAATACGGTTTTCTTTCTTAAAAGTAAATGAATATATATTCCATTATTTTTGATATCAATGTTATTAACACGTGAATGAATAATTCTTTATGCTAAAAGCAAAGATATTTACACATATTTATTTTTGTTTTCTCTTTGAATAATCTCTACTTATTTGTTTTTTATCGAAAGTTGCATTTTCAATAGACTTTTGGTGTTTAAAAATTCTCTTTACTGATCGCCTATCGCGTTTACATCCTTTGTCATCTTTGAAATACGTATTTCCCTTTTTTTTACATTTTTGATAACATATTTTGGTAAATGTTTTAGATTATGAAATTCTAGATTCTCTTTCGCGGTATTGATGATGATCTACTCTATTTTCATTTAACTTACCAATTCTTTTACGTTTATAACTTTCTACTCATTTTTTCAAAATTTCCCATTCTTTTGAATTTAGATTTGAATGTAAAAGATCGTTTGGTTTATATTTTGTTGTAAAGTGTATCGTGTTATTATAAATTTCTACTGCCTTGAAAGCTAAGGTTTTATTTTCCATATCCTTAGTCCTTTCACTAAGCTTAAATAAACGCATATGCTCATTTAGTGTCGAATGAAACCTCTCTAAGTCAGAGTTTCCAGTATGCGTGTTGGGCGAAGTAAAATGAAATGAAATGTTTTCTTCAGAGAGGAAGTCTTTTATAACGGCTGTATTAAACTCGTTGTCAGATACAACTTTACAAGGTTTTCCTAAGATAGCAAATCTTTGTTTTAGTAAACTAACAATCGATGTAGAATTTCTACCTGTAATTGTAGTATCGAAACATGCTTAGTTAATTTATCGATGCATGTAAGAAACATTGAATTCTTATTTGCGAACCAGATATCGATATGTATAATTTCATTGGATCTGCTAGGCGTTTCTGTTATTGAAAATTTAATTTTGCATGGATTTCTATCATATTTACACATATTACAAATGATACAGTTGTTGATATACTTATGTATTTCTAACTTTAGGTTAGGATAGTAAATTATATTTCTTGTCTCCTCGATACCTCTGTGATTTTTACCGATATGGTTTTCTTCGATTATCTCTAGTAGCTTTTGTAAACTTGTTATATCTTCTAAAAATGTGTTACATTTTAATATTTTCATATTTGTTGCATTTGAAAAATATTTTACATGGGCATGGAAAATTGCCAAAATGTAGCAAAAAATCATAAAATTTTTGTTTACACAGCTATAACTTATAAGCGGAAGGATGGATTTGAAAAATTCTAATTTGCAGTAAAACTTTCAAATATTTAACTTCGTTCTGCATCAAAAAAAAAAAAATATTTGATTCATTTCTTATATCAGCCACATTGTTTAAACAAAAGTAAAATTTTTGCCAAAAATTGAGTGCGTGTGGTTGCTCGCTGTCAACTGTGCACGCAAATTGCTTTTGAATGAGGCATGATGCGACACATACGTACATACATAGCATTCGCTGCGTTATTTAACTTCGGGCGTAGGTTTATAGGTATGTATGGATATACATATGTATGTGTTTTCATATCATATCAGCTTGACATATTGTAACGAATGTACTTGCAAATCCTCCTATTTGCCCTTCTGCTAAGTTCGAATCACTAAACTGTTGAATAAATAACAGTACAAAATTGAATAATGGAAAAATGGCTTTCATTAAAGTACTTCACAATAACACTTATACTTTGCAACTAGCTGGCGTAATAACCAAATTGATTGATAGCTCAAATGAAACTCACTTTCAAAATAATACAGCTGTTGCTCGCTAGATAGCGTCTTAATCGAAACTGATTATAGCGCCTCTACCGTTGGTGCTTTTATACTCTGTGATTTCCTCGTGGCATCTTCTAGGCGCTTCCAGAATTTGCTTAGTTGCCGTCATATAATTATAACTACAGATGTACGTATATAGCTTCTCATATGCGTGTATTTGTGAGCGACACTTCAACAATTACAATTGCATACTTTTGGGAGCATCTCTTCTCTGCTGCGTGTACGCACATATGTGTAGACATAATGGTTTATTCGTTTATGTAGATACATAATGATTGATCTATGGATGTGCATGCAAGGCGCTCCTTAGCATCGGCTTAGAGATGACAGCACCCCTTAGTTTTGCTAATATTCGTAACACTGCCCTCCACCTAAGTCTGATCGTCCCTGATATTTGTGCCGACATTTCGGATATTCGTGCCTCTTGTGCTTCAATCTTCGATGTTATACGGTTCTCCTGCGATTCCATATGTGATGAGACATACGTTTTCTGTTCTTCCAGTTGAGTTTCCATCTTGGATGTAATTTGTGTCGACATTTCTGAAATACGCGTCTCTTGTGCTTCCATCTTTGATGTTAAACGTGTCTCCTGCGATTCCTCGAAAAAATTATACCAAATAATATAGAAAATCGCAATAATATTGATAAAAAAATATTGATAAAAAAGCTCACTTTTGTTTTGATTTTAAATAAAATAAAATAGATTACTAGCACCCCTTAAACGGGTTAGGTTAGGTTGAGGTGGCTGCCCGAGGGCACAATTAGGACAGTAGTATTAGGCCTGTTGTGGTACCACGAAAATACACCGTTACCTTTCCTCTTCGAACCATTTTGAGGACCTGATGAAAGCTACCAAGGTCTTGAAGTCATGCTCCATAACCCGGCTCAGATTATCAAGAAATGGAGCACCCAGAAAGCGCTGCCGTGCTCCGCTTAGCGCTGGGTAGTTGCAAATGAGGTGAACCACCGTTTCCTCCTCATCATCCTCTTTACAACTCCTACTGCATCGACGATAAGGCGCTCCTAACCTTTCTGCATGCCTACCTTTGAGGCACTGACCAGTAAGTGCCCCCACAAGTGTGGATATTGTATCCCTTCTTAAGTTGTACAAGTGACGGGATGGACAGGGGCATACCTAAGCGTTCTTGGCCAGGAAGAAGCTGCCTGGTTGTACCCTGCCTAGCGAGTACATCTGCAATGAAGTTTCCCTCGATGTCGCTATGTCCAGGCACCCATGTGAGATGTTAGCGGTTCTGTTGAGCCATCTGTTGAAGAGATCGGAGACAATTTAGTGCTAGTTCAGAATTGATCGAGTAGGAGCCAAATTATCTGGGTGGTCGGCAGGCGTCGGTGCAATTCAGAAACGAAACATCAAAGCCAAGAAGGATTAAACAAGGGGTGCCACAGGGTGGTCTGAAAAAGAATGTGAAGCAATTCTGCAATCGAACTTTTGTTTTGTGTGGGCTAAATTTAGTATTAAAACAAGTTTGGTAAATACTACTCCAGTAGTGGAATCACACTATACGCTGTATTTGGTAAATACTACTCCAGTAGTGGAATCACTCTATACGCTGTATTTTGATCAGCCGATTATAAAAGGCGAGTCGTTGGCTCCCAAGAAGATATGCCGAACCTGCCATAACCATTTACAAAAATGGTCTGCCAAAAAAATTAATCAATCGCCCTTTGGAGTTCCTGCATTTGGTATAAACCAGGTAGTTGTGTACTTACTTAGATACAGAATTGTATATGACAATGATATAACTATTTTTTAGATGTACTTAACAGAAGCACTTGTCATGTATGTTTAAATTACGATATTGGTGATAACCGTATAAAACGTCGCAAAAGAGAGTGCCTTGAAAGTTTGTATGTCGACTGCCAAGACCACATAGCCATAACATTCCCGCACCTCCCAGAAGAAGCCCTTGTCAAGCAACGCTGGAAACAGCTTCTGTGAATATTCCATACGAAGGTGATGAGACATTTGTTCCATCGGAATCAACTGGATTAGTGAGGCTCATTACATAACGGGATTTAGATGAACTGGTGAGAAAATTCCCCTATCAAAAAGACAATCCGAAGAATTGGCACAATTTTTAAAGTATGGAAACCACTTGCCATCAGATGTAACAACGTCGGGCTATCGTGACAGGCAAGCATCTATTAAACAATATTTTATGTAAATGATGCTAACTCGTTTATCTATTACCACGATGTCGCCGGATTGATGAACGAGATGAGTATAAATCATAATCCACCCGATTGGCGCCTCTTCGTAGATTCTAACAAAGCCAGTTTAAAAGCAGTATTGTTATACAAAGACAAAAGTATTCCACCAGTCCCACTAGCGTACAATATAGACAGGCTTGAAACATTCAACAACTTGGAAGTCTTTCTCAATTATATACAGTACGAACAATTCCAGTAGAGAGTATGTGCAGACATGAAAGTAGTAGCCACTATCACGGGACTGCCACCGTCTGGATGGCCAAGAAATATGTGCTTTATTTGTTTGTCGGATACGCGTTGTACCGGGGACCAATACAATAAAAAAGATTGGCTACTTCGATACGAATATACTGTTGGGAAAGCAAGCGTCATAAACAGTCCTCTAGTAAGTCGTGAGAAAATCTTGATTACGCCACTACATACATACACGGGACTAGTAACAAACTTTATCAAGTCATTCATTTCATTCATCAATGATGCCTCAAAAGCGTGTCTGAGACAAATGTTTCCTAAACTTTCTTGCGCCAAATTTGAAGCAGGTTCGTATTTAAATTACATATTCACATGCCTATGATTTATAGATTTTTATGTATCTTAATACATGTTGGTTTTTTAACGGTCCGGACATTCGAAAGATGATAAAAAGCGAAGGTTTCACTAAAACCTCTGACACTAATGCAGCGATTGCTTGGGGTGCGTTAAAGGTTGTTATTACTAATGTTCTTGGAAATCAGCGTGATGGCAATTTTCGATAGTATGTCAACTACCTAGTGGAAACTTTTCAAAAGCACACACTCATATCGACTGGTTAGAGATACAACTTTCTACAGAATCCGATAAACAGGGAGAACGCTTCCTCGATACAAAGGCAAAAAGCTAAACGCCATGATATCTGATATATATTGTTGGCTAAAGATTTCTGAGGAAAGCTTGGACGAGGTCGAGAACGAAATTTACGGTGACCAAGGCCTTAACGGTGTAAATTAAGAAAATAATCTTGTTTCAAACAATATGTAAAATCATTTGAAATATGTACATATATCTTTTAATAAATTTAGCTCAACGCAATACAAGTTTAAATGCAATTCTACTGTGTAGTCAAGCTTTATTTGATTTAATTGTACAAAATTTGTATGTAGGGACTTGTTTGGTTGTCGTTTTTACACACATTTAAATCATGGCATAGACGATCGTCAATTTGTTGGGGAGCACAGTGGACATAAGTACTGTTAAGAGCTCAAAAGTATAAAAACGCATTGCCTTGATTTGAAAATAGCACATTTAATGCAAGTTTATGATTTATTTAATATTCAATAGTTTTAACAGCTAGAAATTGTGTTGGTTAAAATAAATTTTTGGTAAAAAAAACGAATTTTTTCGATTAAACAGGGGTTTTGACAAATTTTTCTTTAAATATATGCATATCAAAATAAAGGCCATTTAACGACCTTCCAGCAATACTAAAATTTTTGATATGTGTATCGAAAATTCGGAAATATCAGGTTTTTCATATTTTCGAAGTTCTGACTTTTCACCTCGTTATACTAACTTTCTCAAAAAAAGAATTCAGCTCTTCAAATAAGGGAAAAGAGGGGACCACGACCACATTCTTACTTTTTTAATTTGCTGAACGCGTTAACAAAAAAAATAAAATTTCGAAATGCAGAATTTCGAAATTCGAAAGCCGATATCTATTTTTTGGAGGCTAACTTAGGAAAACGAAGATAGTACTTTTTATACTTAAGCCTCAATCTCCTCAGTTGGTTTGGTCCAATACCCAGAAAAAAAGTTGATTTTGTCGCATAGTGTAATAATCTCATATATTATTTCTAATTGTTGATTTTATGTACGGGTCCCTTTTTCGCTCTTATTTGGAATCCAAATCTATAAATAAAATTTTGGTTGTAAAGATGGAGATTCGGGCTATTAGCGAGCTTTAGGCAATTTTGGTCGTAGTGCTTTTGTTTAGCTATATTTTATTAAAATAATTTGTTAAAAATAAACGATTGTGAGCACACAAAGAAATCTATTTATTATTATTCGATAAGATATTTGTATATTAGTTGCGCAAGATGCGCACGGGTTCGGCTCGTATCATTATAATAAGTTAGTAAAACTAATATCTATGTGCAAATTTTGCTTGCCTTTGAGGAAGCAAATATGTCAACGATATCATCAAAATTTATCATTTAAAATTTTTCTTTTTCCACACTTAATAATGTTAGGTCACTTAGGCCACCTTGCCCATCGTTGATCATAAATATGTTAAAATCAGTTTTAATTTGCTGAATGTACGTTTGCAGCTTGCGATTGATACTGAGATAGCCAAGAGTATTTAAAGTGCCACTCGCAGGTTTGGAAAACCAACTTCTTCATACGAGATTATAAAAATAAATAATTCTAAAGGAGTTTTAGGTTCAATTTCTTTTCTACTGCGAAGTCATGTTTCGTAGTCCCATATTTCGATAAAAAGTTCTGTTCCATCGAAAACTGTATTATAATATTCACCCAAGTTCTTACAATTTCTTTCGAAGTCGTTATTATCCTTGTTTAACAAATTTCCAATGTCTAAGAGAAATGCAAATTTAAAATTATGTTCATTTAGTCGTGTAAACCTTTTACGTATTTCTTGTTGAATAAGATCGAGAACACTTTACATAACGCGAGAAATTTCACATTCTGCGGAAAGACCAACATCCCCAGCCAGTTCTCCGGGCATTTGCGGCGCTTTCTTACACGTTTTACTATATCAATATCCCATTTTTCACAAAGAGACTTCACTTTTTCTTTCGCTTCTTCCTAGACAGTGTCTCGAATTTCGAATAGTTCAGTCTGATTTAAGATCATGATACGCTTCTCTTTAATCCATCTCCGAATCTTGTAATCTGAGCTACACACGATCAATCCTCCCTAAGATTTCATATCAGAAATGAACTAATGTTATGAAACTTAAATTTAGTATACTTTGCAACAGAAATGTAGCTTCGCTTCCGCTATCACTTGTCCATCCACAATAACGCTAACCGCTTATATTCTGGCACTCCATTGTGTTTCAAATTAACGTTTGACAGTTTTTGTTAAAACATGTTTTTATTATTCCTATCATAACGTTAAACGTCAGAAAAAAAGATATATGCTTTTAATTATTCCGCAACTTGTCGCAAGTGTTCCATATATAAGTTAACACATAATAAATTCACTTACCTTTTTGGCTACATTTTAGCCTACCTTACAAAAAGCTTTTTAATTCTTTTGTGGTTCCCACAGTAAATGAAATTCCAATTAATTTTGAAGTAATAATAAACCTTATTAATATTTTGCACTTCCTGTTTTGTAATCAATAAATAAAAATCCTCATTAAGCAAAATTAACTAAATTTTGCTTCACAAGCGAAGTTGAGCTAATTCAAAGAATTAGCACAACAAGCCACTGCACGCGCATCCGCTGCAAAGCTGTTCTTGCGCTAAAGTGCTGACTTAGCGTCTAGCACACCTCAGCACAAGCAATAACCAATACTTGCATGTCTTTGTTGTTTTTGTTGTGTTAACGCGGTAGCGAATTATTTGATTTAATATGACAATTTTACAAAGTGAGTCTTCAGTCTGCATCTTATCGTGTCCGGGTCTGGCTTAAAAATAACAAACTATATAATTTATATGCATGTATTTTTTAGTATACACTGAGAGAAAATATGCATGGTAAAAATGAATATTTTTTACTTGATTGGCGTTTAAATATGTCCGTGTTCAAAAATAATACGATCAGACCAAAGTTAATTACGTACGTATTTAAATGCTGTACAGAGAACCTTGAATCATAGATGTAAGCATACAGAGCATGCTCAGCTTAAATGGCAACCGTGTTCAGGCATGCATGCCTACACATCCATATATATGTAAGTACATTCTTTTGAATGCTTGTAGATGAGCGGAGCGGAGTAAGTACATACAAATGTATATTGATCGTTTATTCTATGCAGTGTTTCATAAACTTCAAAATTGATACACATTTCAGCCCGTTTTGGAAAGAGACTTTTGGGTTCGTTTTGCTATTTTGCGTTTCCTACTAACAGTTTAAAAACTAATAAAATTAAAGAAAAACAAAACTTTTTTAAAAATAAGCTTTTATTATTGGTTAATAAAATTAACTAAAAAGTAATCAATAAATTGACTCTAAAGAAATATAACACTTTATAAGTTCATTGTAGGCTTTAACGATTATTAGGCTTTTTCGTCTGCTACAAAAAAATTCTATATTGTACATAATTATATATTTGTAACATTAAAACTTTACACCTAAATTATTAAAGCTTACAGTTTATATCACAGTCCTAATTGTTCTAATAAAAGCGTGTTACATTGCGATAGCAAGAAAAGGAGATCCTAAATGTTCTTAATTATACCATCAAAATTTAACACGCTTTTATTAGAACAATTAGGACTGTGATATAAACTGTAAGCTTTAATAATTTAGGTGTAAAGTTTTAATGTTAAAAATATATAATTATGTACAATATAGAATTTTTTTGTCGCAAACAAAAACGCCTATTTATCGTTAAAGCTTACAATGAACTTATAAAGTGTTATATTTTTTAGAGTCAATTTACTGTTTACTTTTTAGTTAATTTTATTAACCAATAATAAAAGCTTATTTAAAAAAAAATTTTTTTCTTTAATTTTATTTTTTACTTTTTAGTTCGTTTTATTATCAAGTAATAGAAGCTTGTTCTTAGAAAAGCCTTTCTTAAATTTAATTTAAATATGAATTTTTTTTTTATTTTTAGTTGGGTAAAATATTGTTTAAATTAGTTACGTAATCTTTACTTAGTTATTTGTAACGTTTCTCATTCTATCTATTTCTTTTAATGCATCAACTTACTTTTTAGTTAATTTTATTAACCAATAATAAAAGCTTATTTTTAAAAAAAGTTTTTTTTTCTTTAATTTTATTTTATATTATATCATGATCCGAATATATGGTGCATATTCATAATCGAAATAAAATGTGATTAAGTTAGTTGAAGCATTTTTGACTGAGAGCACATATAAAATTGTGTCAAACAGTGTTAACTAACTTAACTTTGCCTATGTCGCGTTCAGTTTACAACTACTTACTGCAGATCTCTGATCTGTGGGTTAAATCGGTTTTAAAATAAAATTCCAACTTTCGCTTAGCTAAAATTCCATCGCCAAAAATCTGTAAAACAAAATCAAGTGCGCAGAAAAGTATGCAACACTTACCGATAACAACCTAACCGCGTTAGCGTTCGTTGTATCACAGAATTTTTACACTTTGAAAATGACGGCTGTTGTTTGCAAGGTTGCATTCCTTTGAGTCTTCGTTTTCACCATCTGGATTAACAAAGTCATGAGCCTGGGCATTCGCGCAATTTTAGTTATGTAAATTGCATGGCACCAGCGCCAATGCGGTGCCAGCTCAATGGTAGCTCATTGACGAAATGACTCCAAGCTACTTTATGTTTGAACAGCGAGCGGACATACACACACAAACTCCATGTAATTTGTTTGTGTAATTCGTTGGTGGTAATGTCAAAAATACTCTGAGAAATGTTCGTACTGTCAAAATGCATGAGAAAAGTTGCAATCAGCTTGGATAATGCTTTCACCTTTAATGACTCCGCCATCAATCAGCTTTGCCAGCATAGTTTGAAATTAATAATTAACATAAACGATTTGATTTCGTTTTGATAGGGCAGAAAACGAAACAAAATCATTTCGTTAATTTGACGTTCTTAACGTTTCGTTTATTAACGTTAATTATCGTAACGAAATGATATCGGTTCGTTGGTTAAGCATGCCTGGTTATAAGCGTGGGGTGCTTGATATATTTAAATAAAATTTAACAATCCTTCTATTGGCAACTATCTATGAGAGGAACGTTATGAAAAGTAGTAAAAGGCACTACACGCTTTTTTACTCTGAATTGAGTTCGTTTGTTAGTATCTTAGATTTTATTATAATTTTATTTTGATACAGTTTATAATAATTTTTCACTTTTCAGTTTGATATGCTATAAAACGATTTTTTTAGTTTTTTTTTTTTTAACTATATCTTTAGTCCCGAAATTACCCTGACGGGATCCCGAAACCACAAAAAATTATACCGGAAGGGTCCCCAAATGAACACGAAATTACACTGGCGGGTCCCGGACAGATCCCGAAAACCATACAGAAATGACCCCAGAAGGGTCCCTAAACGATGCCGAATGTAAGTTCAACCGAAATATTAATTCTAGATAACGAAGTCCGATAATTATTGCGCTTCGTCAATTAACATTATATTGCGGAAAAAACATCTGCAATTTAATTCAATTCGGTACCTGCCAAATGAGTAATAGTTAGGTGGCAACTCATTAATAAAGGTATGATTTTGCAGCAGCTTCAAGAAAAAGGAAAAATGTGTGAACAACTGAAAGAAATGTTGCGGCTTTTTCAATTAGATAAACTGCTAGAAGAATTAACCGGTAACTAGAAAAGTTGTGTAAAATATTTATTAAAAAACATGTAATATTGTTTGTTATATTCGCTGGCATAGAATTCCATCATTTAAATGAAACTGATATTGCCGACGATGTGAAGAAAGTTGGGAAAGGAGCTGAATTTCGAGCAAAAAACTTTTTGTTTGGCGAAAAAAAACGTTAATAATACTATATTTTGAATTGTGAAATTGTTATTGAATGTGCAAGTGTAATTTATTAAAGAAAATAATGCATTTGGAAGCAAAATAGTTTGTGTAAGCACAAATATGCATGTGCATATGTACATATGTTTGCTAATACTAAGTTCAAACACACACCAAATTGGCAATTTCTACTATTTGGGCAATTTATTACGCAATTTGTCATATAATAAATTGTACTAATAAATTGCCAATTTAAAAAAAAAAGCGTAATAAATTGTTTCAAACTGCAAATGCAACATTGTAAAGTGTGTTTATTGAGTATATTTCAACGTCAGTTACGCATGGCTGAACTATATGGTTGGCTCATCTCATCAGCTGATTTTATGTCTTTCATTTCACTGGAGTAGGGATTGTCAAAAGAAGATGGCAAACTCAAAATGAAACCAAAACATTGAACACATTTTCTTACAACACACAAAAATTTCAAAGTTTTATGTTTTCATTCCATTTCATTCGCCTAATAATGTACGTGTTCATTTTGACAGTCTGAACAAAGGTATGTTCTTACTGTAGAGATGAGCCAACCAGCTATCAAATTACTATTGTGTAGGCTAAATCGAGTTGTATGAACAGCACTCAATTCAAATCGAAATTTCCTCAATTTATTTTTCTGTTTGAACATAGTATAACGTCGTTCATGCTACCAGCGCTGGACGTAGCAGAGCAATTTTTCTGTGTCTGAATAACCACACGGTGCATTTTGTGAGGATTTTGTGCATTATTAGCGCAATAAAAACTTGAAGTGAAAAATGTTGGTTATTATAAATATTAATATATTTATTTATATATGTATATGTAGGTCTGGCCTGGTGATGAGCTCCACAATAAAGATGATCAAGATGATTTACATTATGCAGAACTTTTATTAGATATAGTAATAGCATTTAAGCTTATTTTGTGCCTTAATATAACTACATATATATGTACAACCAAAGTTATATTTAATAAAAATAAGTATCTACTAAACCACTTTTGTGGTTGTCTTTTTTTTTTTTAATTCCAGCAAAAACAAGTTTAAATACTTTTAAATTTAAACATACTATTTAATATTCAAACAATAATTAAACATGAAAGTTGTTTAATTAAATTTTCGTATTTGAATAGGATTTGAACATCATCTTAATACACGCAAATATTTCGTACTCAGATCGCTGTAAATTTAATATAAAAGTGTTCAATTGAGCTTCAACTATTGCATATTCCATTCGAATAATTTCTTATTCAATGTCATATCAAATATGTCCATGTTTGATTTAAATAATTTGCTCTATACAGCACTTTCATTGACGTTTTTAGTCAAATCATACGCGTTTGTATTTGATTTTACTATTTTTTCCCTCAGTGTAGAACATTTTTTTCCACAAATCAGTTATAATAAAAATATTAATTATCAAGCAAGTTCTGATTTGCGGACCATTTGGCGCCCCCTGTGAGTGGCGCCCGGGGTTAAATGCTGATTCAATTTTTAATAATAATAATCAATTTTGTTTTTCTTTTTAGGAAAAAGAAAACGTGTTGGACTGGGCGAAATGTGTCGACGAAAGCAAACTACTCATATGTTACATTGAAGATGTTAAGGTAAATTATTACATATCGTTATCTTAATTTACAATGGCGATAAGCAACAAATAAAAATTATACAAAAGAAGCCAAAAGACATTTAATTTTAACAATCACCGCATTGCAGGTATGGTCTTCTTAAAAGGGGTAGAACTCCGTTGTTTTTATGACAAACATTTTGAAAAATATAGAAATGCTCTGCTTCAATAAATCATATAAGAATTATGAAATAATGTTTTTAATTAATTAACTAATAGCTATATTTAGCTTAAACCGCCGGCGGTGTGGTGGTAACGAGCTCCCCTATCAAACCGATGATCCTGGGTTCACGCGTGGGGCAAAGCAACATAAGAATTTTAGAAACAAGGTTTTTCAATTAGAAGAAAGTTTTTCTAAACGGGGTCGCCCCTCGGCAGTGATTTGGCAAGCACTTAGAATGTATTTCTGCCATTAAAAGCTTCTCATTTTATATAACTTAAACCATAATTTTGTGTCTCGAATTAACGCACAACATTAGTCCACAAATGTTTCTTCGAATGATAACAAATTTTTATGTGTATAAATAGGCTATTTCTGACCACAAATTAGCTTTAGTGCAAAGTAAATGAAAACTCCAATATTTCGGCTCAACGTTTCTCGAAGCACCTTAGCTTCTTCAGGAGCGAATCTGAAATTACATATTTTATTTGGTCATTTTTAACACAAACAACAAAAATGGAAACATGAAAATAAAATGTAAAGTTACAAAGATGAAAATTTGTTGGATAGAATTATTAACACTTATATAGTTAAACATGTGTAGCACTAGCTAAATGAAGGCGTCAAAAGAATACGATTTTTTTTGTTACAAATTGTATACATTGTGCAATGTATATATATAATACTCCTATATTGCTAATAGAAAATACTCGCAATATGTTTTCAATTCGAAATCAAAACTAGACAGCCTATACAATTTTTGTGATTGTAGCAACATAAGTGTGACAAGAAAATTTTAAAATTTAGGTACATTCGATTATTGAATACAAAAACAAAAACGTTTAAACAGCAATATATCGGCACTCTGATGTTTGGAAATGTAACTAGCCTTTTGTAGCAATATAGGAGTATCACATATATGGTGCAATGTATCGAAAAAAAGCTAAATAAAATAAATAAGTAAGTATGGTACTTGATGTTTGCAGACATTTGTCAAAAAACAACTTGGATCGTCTACATATGTTTGTTAGCACGTATGCATATATGTACAAGGAAGAGAAATGGTAAAAAATTTATTATAAGCATAATAGGTATGCAGCAGAGATGTCAGCTGTGTCTTCTTTTCTGTTGACAGTCCTGTTTCTGATTTGCATTATTCGCAGGCTTTCTTTTGTGAATCGCACTTTATCCTTCGTTTCTTTATCCAACATTTTCGCATTGGACAGATCAGCTGAATGCCCGCTTTCGGTAGTGTGCTGAGAGAGAGCTGTATTGTTTTTATACTCAGTTGAGCAGAGCTCACAGAGTATATTAATTTTGTTCGCATAACGGTACCCCGTAATGGCATAAACTAGTCGAGATAGATATATCTCGTGTTCCAATGAAACATGAACCAGATATGGATAGAGATTTATCATGCAAATGCAACATGTTAAATCTCTATCCGTATCTGGTTCACGTTTCATTCGAACACGAGGATATAATTCTATATATCAAAATGATCTGGGCGAAAAAAGAAATTCATTTAGCCATGTCTGTCCGTCCGTCCGTCTGTCCGTGAACACGATAACTTGAGCAAATTTTGAGGTATCTTAATGAAATTTGGTATATAAGTTTCTGGGCACTCATCTCAGATCGCTATTTAAAATGAATGAATTCGGACTATAACCACGTCCACTTTTTCGATATCGAAAATTTCGAAAAACCGAAAAAGTGCGATGATTCATTACCAAAGACGGAAAACTTGGTAGGTAGGTTGACGTTATGACGCAGAATAGAAAATTTGTGTGGCACCTCCCACTTTTAAAAGAAGGTAATTTAAAAGTTTTGCAAGCTGTAATTTGACAGCTGAGTATGTAATGTTCGGTTACATACGAACTTAGCCTACCTTACTTGTTCTTTTTGTTAATGTCCGACTCATGCTCTTTGAGCCGAACACCTAGGGTACGTTTTGTTGTACCTATATATATTTGGTTATATTTTTCTTTGTCATTCCCTTTACATGCTATTTGGTATACGATATTGTTTTGTTGTAAATGTGGGATAGGGCTTTTTGTTTTTGTGAACACGCTTCGTAGAGTGCGGTTCGATTTATAGCCAAGCATGTGCTGTTGTTGTGTGTTATTTCAGAGCCGAAGTTCTCTCTTAGTTTCGGTATATAAATTACGCTGAAACACTTTTTTGGCTGGCTAGTAGTGGGATTGTCGTAGTTCTATTCTCTATTTGTGCTACCTTTTGTTGGATTATATTTTGTTCTAGGGTGTGCGGGTAATTATTGTTTTTTAAAATATTTTATTTAGGTTAGTGTTCCAAAACTGCTTGTGGCTGATACTAAGTACTTTGTTTACGATGTTCGACGCGGTATTCACCTTATATTTGAAGGGTTGGGCTGATAAAAAGTTGATAAGGCGTTCCGAAGATGTGCGTTTAGCATACCAATCTAGTACTGATTTTCTGTCCATTCTGTGGACACGTGTATCTAGGAAAGGAATGTTACCGTCCGGCTCGATTTCAAATCTGAATTTTAGTTTGCTGCGGTATTTGTTTAGCGTGTTTAATATGGTGCCTAAATCTTTTCTTTTTATGATGGCGAAGTTGTCATCCACGTATTTAACCAGCAGTTGTATGCCAATGTTGAACTTATGTCTCAGCTCCGACGTAGTGTCATTTAATAGATCGTCCATGACTATGTCGGCTATCGTAGGAGAGAGCGGGTTACCCATGGGCATTCCAAACGTTTAAGTATAAAGTTTATCGTTGTACATGAAATAATTATTGTCTTTTAGACAAAAATCTAATCTTTTTTTGAATTTTTGCTTTGGTATGTTTGTTTCTTTCTCAATTTTATCCCACTTTTTGGTGATTATTTTCAAGGCTAGCGGTTTCGGAATATTAGTAAAAAGCGAGACAACATCAAAGGAAACCACTAAGTCATCGTCTCCCACTTCCATATCTTTCAGCCTCTCTTTTAGGTCATGCACATTTTTGATGTTGTACTCCTCAGATACCAATGTCTTGATGATGTTTCCAACGTATTTCGACAATTTGTATCAAGGGACATTTGTAGAGAAGGTAGATCTGACTTGTGAATTTTTGGCAAGCCGTAGAGTCTGGGGGCAATCGCTGATGAGCACGTTAGACGTTGTTATTCGCTCATGTTAATTATTTTGTTCTTGTTTAATTCGTCAACCAGTTTGCTGTTTTTACGTTGGAGCTCGTTTTTAGGGTCCTTTCTTACTGTTATCTTCCAGTATTCTACCCATCTTGTTTGTGTATTCCTCCTTGTATAGTGCCACTGTTTTATTTTCCTTGTCCGCGTCAGCGACTACGATATTTTTGTGCATATTTAAGAACTGTTTTGTTTTATTAAAAGCTCCCAATATGAATCTTTTTGTGGGATTGAGCCTTCTTCCCCGTTTGAAATGTAAAATATGATTACTAAGTTTGTTTCGTGTTATGTCTCTGTTCCTGTCGTCGTCTAAGCTTTGTATTATTTGCTCCATTTCCGCAATTATTGTTGTAGGTTTGAGATTTGTTGTTTTTGTTGGTATCGTGAACTTCCTTCCAAGTGAAAGCAACCATTATACCTCGCACGGACAAACTATGTCAGTTTTATTTACGAACCAATCGTTGTTGAAACGTATACCTAAGTTTTAAATTTGTTGCTGTTTTAGTTTATTTAATTTTTAGTATGTTTAGTTTCTACTTCCTTAGTAACCCTAGAGATAGATAGTCTTGATTGTCCGTAAACGTCTGAAATTCTGTTTCGCGCATGGCTCGTTTTAATATCTGTGCCGCGTGGTATATATTATTTCTAGTTACATTGATGTTGATGTTCATTTGTGTAATCTCTATATTAAGTATATTGTTGAGAAAATGACGTTTTGAAGTCTCCAATTGTTTGTTTAAGGTTTTGGGATGTTGTAGTGATCGCTATATTTTTGGTGGCATTGACAAAGAAAAATGTAAGCAAATATATATAGGTACAACAAAACGTGCCCCAGGTGTTCGGCTCAAAGAGCATGAGCCGGACATTAACAAAAAGAATAAAACAATTAAAAAAAATTGTTCAGTTAAACGGTTTTATTGAAAACAATACTTACATTAAGTAATAATAATACTAAAAGATAGAAAATAATTAGGTAGGTCCTAGCTACTACTCATCACACTCTTTATCAATGTAGGGCGTTGATAAGACAATCAAATAAAAGCGTTGGTCGCGTGAAATTTCTAAAAATGTGGGGCGTAGCATAACCTTATTAAGGTTCAGGTGGTCTTATATATGACTATCAATAGCAATTTCACGCGTCCAACGCTTTTATTTAATTGTCTGGTCAACGCCCTACATTGATGAGGAGTGTGATGGCTAGTACCTAGGGCCTACCTAATAATTTTCTAGCTCTTAGTATTATTATTACTTAATGTAAGTATTGTTTTCAATAAAACTGTTTAACTTAAATTTTTTTTAATTATTTTATTTTCAAGTTTTAAGTCTTTATTTAATTGCCTATTATTTCTCATTCTATTTAGTTCATTTAGTGACTCATTGTTACTAGGACTCTTCCCTGACAATTTGTTACAATCTAGGTCACATAACCCTTCCAAAGACTCTACTCTACTCGGCGCCACGTATGCTTGTCCCTCCTCGAACTCCAAAATATTTTGATGTCACTTCTACCGGACTGTATGGAATATTTGTTCCAAATGTGCGCCAAATCGGACCAAAAATACGAGTATTTTCAATACCTCGATCCTTGCCACATCTAGCGGAATTTTTGTTATGAATTGATATCTATTTCTGAGTATAATATGTTTTTCAAATATGAGCCAAATCGGACCAAAAATACGATTTTTTTTTAATAACTCGATCCTTGAGTCACCTCGCTGCGATTTTTTTTTTCATATACCGCTTTCTATTCATGTATGTAATATGTGTTCCAAATATGAGCCTAGTCGGACCGAAAATATGATTTTTATGAATATCTCGATCCTCGCGCCACCTGTCGGCGATTTTTTTCATATTCGCTTTATATTCATGTATGTATTGTGTGTTCCAAATACATATGAGCCAAATCGGACCACAAATACGATTTTTTGAAAAATTTCGATCCATGCGCCACCTATCGGATTTTTTCATATTATTGCATTGTCATCGGGTTCTGAACTATATTCCAAGTTTCAAGCTTGTAACGTATCGGAAAGTAACTTAAATTTTACAAAATTCGTTCACAACGGTCCTGCGGCCGGGCCTCTCAAGTCAAGCTAAATAAAACCATTTAAAAACAATACAACTCCCTCTTACCACACTACCGAAAGCGGGCATTCAGCTGATCTGTCCAATGCGAAAATATTGGATAAAGAAACCTGGGATAAAGTGCGATTCACAATAGAAAGCCTACGAATAATGCAAATGAGAAACAGGACTGTCAACTGAAAAGAAGAAACAGCTGACATCTCCGCTTCATACCTATTACGCTTATAATCAATTTTTTACCATTACTTAAATTTTTACAAAATTCGTTCACAACGGTCCTGCGGCCGGGCCTCTCAAGTCAAGCTAAATAAAACCATTTAAAAACAATACAACTCCCTCTTACCACACTACCTAAAGCGGGCATTCAGCTGATCTGTCCAATGCGAAAATATTGGATAAAGAAACCTGGGATAAAGTGCGATTCACAATAGAAAGCCTACGAATAATGCAAATGAGAAACAGGACTGTCAACTGAAAAGAAGAAACAGCTGATATCTCCGTTTCATACCTATTACGCTTATAATCAATTTTTTACCATTGCTATTCCTTGTATATATATGCATACGTACTAACAAACATATGTAGACGATCCAAGTTGTTTGACCAGCTACCACATACGCGATAATCAATTTTATTTTGTATTGATTTTTCGACCATTTACACTAACTTAGCTACGAAGTCGAAAGTTGGCAAGGACAATAGCAGGGAAGCAAATTTTTATTCCTTTTATAATAAAATTCCTTTAAAATTATTATTTTTTTTTTTTGAAAAAATAAATTTAAATTAAATTTTTAAAACTGGGCTTTTATTTTTTAAGTCCGGATACAAGAGTTAAATCCCGAATTATAGCAAAGGAACTGTTCATATCATATTAACAAGTTTTACTAATGCCAGAAGTAAATCATAGATAAACTATGTATGTATCAACTCCACTCTTATAACCATAGTAAACTTGCACCTGTTTTCTGCAATAAAATTTGACAGATGTAGTCATCAGCCGAAGTAGTACTCACGCATACATCCGCATATGGCTATAAGATAGACATAAACTACAAATATATATGTATATAGCTAATAACAAAGCAAGAGATACAATTGTCCTGGAATACAGTGTAAAAGGTTTGAAATAAAATAGACTGCGTTGTGAGTGATCAAAGCTCAATGCTTAATTGCTCTTATATTCAAATGTTGTCAGCTTATTTATACAAAATTATTCTAACATATTCCTACATACATATTTACATTTAAGCATACATACTTACATACATATTTACCTTAAGCATTCATACTTACATATCTACTAATAACTTGATACAAAATATGTACCTACACACCTGTGTTGAGTTGTGACTTCTGTGGGAAATGCAACGTTCGCAAATTTGCTTGAATGAAAATTTGTTTGGTTGTGTGTTGTACACACACCTGTATTAAATCGTGTGAATGGCTATGTCAGCAAGAATTGAAAATGCTTTTTTATGCGTTGCTGAACATTTAGACTATTTTTGTTACAGGGTAGCTGATTTAAATATTTGGCCTTAAATTGTTGGCTGTTTACACTACATCTCCCTTTTTTTTAGATTGCTTATGCATTTGGAGAATGCATGAGCATTCTAGTATAAATTAATTCTGTATTTTGTATTTTATGTTTGTAGGTTGAAAATTTACCCATTCTATTAATTTAAGTCTATTTTTGTGAATTATTATTTTATTATTATTTATGATATTGCTATTCTCTATGTTATTGGGAAATTTTTGCTTATCCTCATTTCCTATTCTAGATGGGATTAAAGTGTCATTATTTTTACTATCGATATTTTCTACTTTATATGGAATTAGAGTAAAATTATTGTTTCTGACGATCTTTTCTACTCTAAAGGGCCCTTTATATCTATTATCTAACTTATGTGTTATATTTATTTTTTACTAACACTACATATCCTATATTTATTTCCTTATAGTGAATATTTTTATCATAACTAATCTTTTGTTTTTCTTTAGCCTGTTTTACTAATTTATATGCTCTATCTTGCGCTATTTGTAACCTATACTTAATTTCTTTGTCGTAAGCCTCATAATTGTATAATGGGCTTACTGTGTTTTCTCTTAAAAATTCGTAAGTCTGGGTTTTTTTGGCAAATACTAATTCGTATGGACAATAATTATGAACCGTAGATGGGGTACTATTGTAACAATACGCAAAATATTTAAGATATTCATCCCAATCATTTTTGTCAATTGATATGTAGGAACGTACGTATTCATTGAATGTTCTATGACTACGTTCAACTGTGCCTAAAGTTTGATGGTGGTAAGGTGTTGACGTTTTATGGTGTATTTTTAGAAGTTTGCATAATTCTTCAAATAAGCTATTTTTATATTCGCTTCCCATATCTGTTATAATTGTCTTCATGCAACCATAAACTAG
This sequence comes from Eurosta solidaginis, assembly GCF_040869045.1. Taxonomy (NCBI): domain Eukaryota; kingdom Metazoa; phylum Arthropoda; class Insecta; order Diptera; family Tephritidae; genus Eurosta; species Eurosta solidaginis. Next base: position 111,779,240 of record NC_090320.1, on the reverse strand, counting down.
GATAAAATTTTCGAATATCGCTTTGGCTATTGTTTTTGCGTATTTGCTGGGTATTGGTATTGCAACTAAATACTTCTTCAAATAAGCTATTTTTATATTCGCTTCCCATATCTGTTATAATTGTCTTCATGCAACCATAAACTAGGATAAAATTTTCGAATATCGCTTTGGCTATTGTTTTTGCGTATTTGCTGGGTATTGGTATTGCAACTAAATACTTAGGTAAGTCACATACTATAGTAACTGCATATTCAATTTCATTTTCCGACCTGGGAAGAGGGCCTATCGTATCTATTTGTACTGTGTCGAACGCTTTTGTGGGCGTTTCGGTTATAATCATAGGTTCTTTCAAGTTTTTTATTATTTAATTTTTATTGCAATGAGTGCATTTTTTGATATATTTTCTGTTGTCGTTTTTCATCCTTTCCAATAGTATTTTTGTTTTATTTTATTTGTCATGCGATTTATTCCTGGGTGGCCATCAAAAACAGGATCGTCATGAAATTTGTGAAGAATTTCTTTAATTTTTTCATTATTTGTCACATGCATAACTTCTGGAGTTAATGCTGTAATTAAAATTTTGAGAACTTTGGTACCAATTTCTTTAAATGTGCCTACCCGGGCATAATTATCTTTAAACAATTTGTCTCCTAAGGATTATATTTTTCTAATTCATAAATTGCCGGCTTCTTTTATAAGCCTGGCAAAGTTTTAGGTCTTTAATATCTATGCGTGATAATGCGTCGGCTTTATAATTTTCTTTACCTGCGATATACTCTACCTCGAAATCATATTCTTCCAGATCTAATCTGATTCAAGTTAATTTTGATGACGGATTTTTCATCGAAAATAGGAATGTTAGGGGTCTGTGGTCTGTTTTGACCAAAAATTTTCTACCGTAAACGTATGGTCTAAAATATGTTATGGCCCAATGAATGGCTCCTAACTTTTTCTCAATTGTTGCTTTATTAATTTCTCCTTTAGTAAATAATCTTGATGCATAGGCAATTGGTAATTGTTTTCCTTCATACTATTTGCTTAATACTGCTCCGCAAGCATATCCACTTGCGCCAGTTGTTATACAAAATTGTTTATTGAAATCGGGATATTGTAGGATATTAGGGCTTATTAATGCAGCTTTCAAATAGTCAAAGGATTTTTTGCAATCCTCTGTCCAGTCGAAAACTACATTTTTCTTGCAAATTCTTGTTATTATTCTAGAATATTCTGCAAAATTTGGGATAAATTTTCTGTAATAATTGCAAAATGCGACGAATCTTTTCGCCTCATCCGCATTTTTAGGTGTTGGGATATTTTTAACAATTTCGAATTTATTGGGGTCTGGCAAAATTCCTTTGCTTGTGCATTTATGGTCAAGTTAAGTTACTTCTTGGTTGAAAAATAAGCATTTATCCGGATGTAATTTTAAATTATATTTTGTACAAGTTGCGAAAACATCTCGTAAATTTTTAATCATATGATTTTCGGAGCATCCTAATACGACGAAATCGTCCATGTATAGGAATGCTTGTGAAGGTTTTAAGCCTGCAAATGCCAATGCCATCATTCTTTGGAATGAGCTCGGTGCTACTTTAAGGCCATACGGTAGTCTTTTAAAACGATAAGTACCATTATCCGCTGTAAAGGATGTGATATCTCTTGACTCTTCGCTGAGTTCAATCTGGTGAAATCCAGACATTAAATCTAAGCATGAAAAATATTTAGCTCTTCCTAATTGATCTAGTATGTCATCAATTCTTGGTAAAGGGAATTTATCTGCGGTTAATTTTTTATTTACCTGTCTGTAATCTACAACCATTCTCAATCTTATTCCTTTGTTATTCGGTAGTGGTTTTTTCGGTACTAATAAAATTTGACTATTGAATTCTGAAATTGAAGGTTCTATTATGTCATCTTTAACTAATTTGTTTACTTGTTTATTAATTTCACTCTTATGAGCTTCTGGTATTCTATAATTTTTTACGTAGACTGGGTTGTTGTCTTTCATATGGAGTTTTTGTTTGTAAAAATTATTAGTAGTAATTGGTTCTGTTTCCAATAAAAAAAATGTCAATGAATTCTGCACATAATGCATTAAGTGATTTATTTGCAAATTTTGGAAAATTTTTATTTAATCTTTCTAATTTTTCCTTATTGTTCGCCTCATTTTCGAGTTTTTTATTTTCAATTATTGTATAATCATTCAAGTTTTCTGTACGTATATTAAAATCTTGCAGTGTTGCATTTTTATTTGTTGTATTTATAATTCACGGAGGGTGGAGCCATGTGTAGAAGTCCACGAAAGTGGGGAAAGCTTCTAACCGCCATTCACCTGGGAATGGCCAGAGCACTTCTTTTTGCAGCTCACTAATGCCGGTCGCTTGCGGCCAAGTATCCTCTGGGTAATAATATGAGAAGGCGACAACCTGGCTAGGCCACTCTGATATAATGGGTTTAAGGGCTAGCCGGGGGAGATCTCATCGGCAGCGTCTGTACACCTCTAGGTGCGGCTGCAAGCGGGCGTCTGTCTTGGAGCAAGCGCCTCGCTATATAAACGTGCAAGTAATATTTTCACCCCCGCTGAGCGGGTTGTGCGCTGGGCTTGGGACCCGCCACGTAAAACCATACTCCAATGAAATATAACAACAAGCCTGGGATAAATACACTCTCTATTGATGACGACCATGGCAAACGTTTGAAGGACAATGAATTGAGGGCATTCACCTGTAATGTCCGCTCCCTGAATGGGATTGGTGCAGATGCCCGGCTTGTTGATGTCCTCGTCAAAGCAAAATCTGACATCACCGCCATCCAAGAAATGCGTTGGACGAAGCAAGGAAGAAAGAAGATCAAAAATTGTGACATCTATTGGAGTGGCCATACGATAAGCGCAGTTTCGGCGTCGGATTCGTGGTGGGAGAGAGACTTTGTCGCCAAGTGCTGGCGTTCACGCCTGTGGACGAGCATCTCGCCGCTATCCGAATAAAAGCAGAATTTTTTAATATATCATTCACCTGCGCCCATGCGCCGACAGAGGAGAAAGACGATGAGGTGAAAGACACTTTTTATGAACAATTAGAAAGCACATACGAGCGCTGCCCCCGTCATGATATAAAAGTCGTGCTTGGCGACTTTAACGCCAGGGTGGGCAAAGAAGGTGTTTTTGGCCCTACAGTTGGAAAGTTTAGCCTACACAATGAAACTTCTCCTAACGGACTGAGGCTGATTGGCTTTGCCGGTGCTCGAAACATGGTCGTATCCAGCACGAGGTTCATGCATAAAAAGATACATCAAGCTACATGGCTGTCTCCTGATCGAAATACTCGCAATCAGATCGATCACGTTGTGATAGACGGACGACATGCCTCCAGTGTTTTAGATGTGCGCACGATCCGAGGACCTAACATCGACTCGGACCATTATCTCGTTGCAGACAAAATACGCACCCGCCTCAACGCGGCTAAAACCAAGGAACAAAAAACACAAGGAAAGCTAGACGTCGAAAAGCTTCAATCACAACAGACTGCCGATGATTTCGTAACTCGACCCTCACACCTGCTCTCTGAGAGCACAACTCATCCTGAAGGAATACAGGAGCAGTGGGAGCATATCTCCAAAGCACTTCGTACTGCCGCCGAAGAAAAAATTGGTTACCGGCGGCCACGAAAAAACAACTGGTACGATGAAGAATGCCGCGTTGCAACCGAAAGAAAAGACGCTGCCTACAGGGCTACGTTAAAAGTGAGCGCGACAAGAGGAGGGTGAACGCTATCATGAGTTGAAAAGGGAAGCGAGAGGCCTTTTCAGGAAGAAAAAAGCAGAAGCAGAAAGGCGTGAGTGCGAGGAGCTTGAGCTGCTAGCCACCAGGAATAACGCCCGAAAATTCTACCAAAAAATACGACGACAGACGGAAGGTTTTAAGACCGGGGCAAACTCCTGTAAGAATGAAAACGGCGACCTTGTAACTGATGTCCAGAGAGTGCTTAGATTATGGAGGGAATACTTCTCTGCTCTCCTAGATGGAGGCAGCACTTCACCGCGCAGAGATGAAGAACCCGATCCCGTAATCGATGATGATGGAATATATGTCCCGAAGTTAGAATAGCAATAACCAGATTGAAAAACAAAAAGGCCATGGGCGCTGATGGATTGCCTGCGGAGCTATTCAAGTACGGCGGCGAGGAGTTGGTAAGGCGCATGCAGCAGAAAGTCTTAGCAAAATATGGGCAGACGCGTGCATGCCCGACGGTTGGAATCTAAGTGTTCTTTGCCCAGTCCACAAGAAGGGGGATACTGCCTATATGCCGCTATGTCTGAATTTGATTTCCCCGCAAAACTTATACGGCTGTGCAAAATGACGTTGAGCAACACCATCAGCTCAGTCAGAATTGGGAAGGACCTCTCCGAGCCGTTCGAAGCTAAACGAGGTTTCAGACAGGGTGACCCCCTATCGTGCTATTTCTTTAATTTGATGCTGGATAAAATTATACTAGCTGCAGAACTTAACCGCACTGGAACAATAACTATAAAAGCGTACAATTTATGGCATATGCTGATGACATTGATATCATCGGCCTAAACACCCGCGCTGTTAGTTCTGCTTACTCCAAACTGGAAAAAGAAGCGGTAAAGACGGGTTTGATGGTGAATGAGGACAAAACGAAGTACCTGCTGACATCCAGCAAAGAGTCAGCGCATACGCGCCTTGGCAACCACGCTACTGTTGGCAGCCATAATTTCGAAATAGTAAAAGACTTCGTTTATTTGGGAACCAGCATCAACACTAGCAACAACATCAGCACTGAAATCCAGCGAAGAATCAATGGTGTCAATAAATGCTACTTTGGACTAGGTAGGCAATTGAAAAGTAAAGTCCTCTCTCGGCGAACGAAAATCATACTCTACAAGTCACTTATCGTACCCGTCCTGCTATATGGGGCAGAAGCATGGACCATGACAACAGCAGATGAAGCTGCTTTGGGCGTGTTCGAGAGAAAAGTTCTTCGAAAGATTTATGGACCTCTACGCGTTGGCGATGGCGAGTACCGAAGAAGATTTAATGATGAGCTGTACGAGCTATACGCATCAACATAGTCCAGCGAATTAAAATGCAGCGTCTGCGCTGGCTAGGCCATGTTATGCGAATGAATGATGATGCTCCGGCCAAGAAAGTGTTTCTATCGGAACCCGCCTATGGAAGCAGAGGTAGAGGGGGGCCCCCACTCCGTTGGATGGACCAGGGGGAAAACGATTTAAAATCCCTTGGTGTGACCAATTGGCGCCGGTTGGCGGAACGAAGGAGCGACTGGCGCGCCTTGTTGGACGGCCATAACCGTTTAGACGGTTAAGCGCCAATTAAGTAAGTAATTTATAATTCTAACAAATGTTTGTTGTGCATTTGCTAGTGTGTTTGCAATAAAAATACCTTCAGACAATTCTTGTTGTGGGATTAATAAATCTGAATTTTTATTTTCTATGTGAATTTTCTAACTACTTCTGATCGTGCGGGAATTGAAATAATATTGATTGTTGGTTTGTTAGTCATCTGAATTATTATGTTTTCTGGGTAGTCATCTGTTTGATAATCCAAGATGCAGTTATAATTTTTAATGAAATCTAATCCTCATATTCCATCACATGGGATTGGGAAAGTGTCTTCTACTACGTGAAATTTGTGTCTAGTTAATAGGTAATCATCTTTTAAATTTGCTTTAACCGTGCCAATAGTGCTTGTTATTCCTTGACCAATTCCTCTTAGATCTGTTTTTTTGAGAATTATTTATCGTGACATTACTGTCAATCTGCCCCTTTTTTATTATTGAAATATCTGCTCCCGTGTCGATTAGGAGGGTTGATATGGAATCATTCAGAGTTGTTCTGGAAGATATGTAGCTATTAAGATGTAAATTGAAAATATATAATTTGTTATTTATTGAGGTGGAGTTTATTGGTTTTCCTGTTGTGTAACATTTCGGACATTTCTGGTGTTATTGCGGGTATTTCCTCGCGATCCGAAATTTCGACCAAGTCTTTGGTTATTTTGTCTGTTATTATTATTATTATTATTATTATTATTATTATTATACGTATTGAAAGAACGTCTATTATTTCCTCTATAATTATTGTTTTGGTAACTCCTGCGGAAGTTTCCTCGGAAATTGGAATTTTGTTGGCGAATATGTAGTAGTGAATTTGTGTTTTCAGTTACTTCTGTGCAACTGTCAGTAAATTTTGATATGGCTTCGTTCATTGTTGTGAACGTTCCAGCTTGCATAATTGTTTTTACTTTATCGTTGGAACAGTTTTTACACATAGCTTTCACAGCTGATTGTGTAGCATACTTGGTTGGTGTTAGTCCAACGATTTTGTGAGCTTTTCATTTTCAGCAGTGTATTGATTTGCAGTTTTACTGCGCTGTTGAATATTCAGGAGTTTTGCTGTCAAAATTTCAACTGATTCACCTTTAATTGCTGTTTTTAATTTGTGTCTTATTGCTTCGATTGTGCTTTCAGTGTTTATTAGGTTTCTGGCTGTTCCTTTCAGCTTGGTTTTAATCATTGAAACCACTATAGCTTCATGGGTATCTTTAATTTGTTCTAAGATATCTAAAGCATCCAGAAAGCTATTCAAGTTTTCAGCTTTACCATCGAATTCTGGCAAAACTGATGAAGCAGTCTTTAAAACTTCGACTATTGTTTGTGACATTTTGTTGATTTCAGTTTGTGAGTTTGATGTCTCTGTTAAAATTTCCTGTTTTTCTTCTTCTACTTTTTGTTCTATTTCTGGTTCCTCTTCTAAATCAGAGGCTGACTCCAGAAGGAATGTGCCAAATTCTATTTCTATTTCCTTCTTGAAACTCGTTGGTACTTTGAATCCTATATCATATCTTGCCAGTGAGGACACCAATTTGTCTCTAACGCTGGAAAAAATTTGATATGCTTGGTCCTTTCGATTGCCGTCTAGTTTACCATTCAACTGTTAAAGTGTTTTTCCTATTTTGTTAAATACTTCAACTATTATTTTAAGATGCTTTACTACTGTTTCTGCCTTTACTTTTGTAATTTTATTAATACATTTGTAAGATTTTTCTCCTATCGTTTTTTCTTCTATAAGTAGCTTAACGATATCTTCTCATTTGCCCATTGGGGATGGTAGTTAAAATTTAGTTAAACCTTATCTAAACCGTCTGCGCGGCTGGTATATTGCTTTTTTAGGAATTTAATATGGGTTGAGTAGAGTTTCAGAAACAAACAGATGCAACTGACTACGCAGATTATTAGAAGAATGATTTTGATAGTATCTAGTGCCTCAGTATGATCTACTACTTGTACTGAGTTTACAACGTTTGCCGTTGGTATTTCTATTTTTGATTCTTGCATTCCCATCGTAAAAAAAATATGAAGACAAAAAAATTTTTTTTTTTTGTTTTTTTTTCTTTTATTAAAAATTTTTTTCTTTTTTTTTCAATATATTAATCTGTTCTTCCCATAAATTTGACTTCGTACCCATATAATTCTTCGGGTGTTGTTGCTGGTGGGTTTCTTACATTCCATATTGTTGGTTCCCCAGCCATATCAATAAGTTTCCACCATTTTTTCAACCATACTAGAGTTGTTTCCTCATCTACAATTTTAATTTCATTTTTAAGGTCCTCAAGTGGGCCTTTTACATAACTTTTAATTTTGCTTGATCTTTCCATAATTTTAAAATCAATAGTTTTACAAAATTGTATTTTATTTTTATTATTTTTTTTCAACACCCTAATGTTTACTTTGCTGGGTTTGGTTTTTATTTTGATAATTATTTTTCCTTAATTCCTTGATTTCTTGTTTTAGTTTAATTTTTTCTGCCTGATTTGTGCTTAAATTAATTTTTTCATAAATCTTGGCTATTGTTTTTCGAATGGCAAATTGCTTTCCTCCTCTTTTCTTTTCAATTTTATCGGTTTTGGAACTTTAGGTTCCTCAATTTTTTTAATCCTGTTCCTCTTTCTGCGCTCCTCGATTGTTATTGGCTTAGGGCCCCGCTTGAGTTTCTCAGGTGTTTCGTTTTCATCTTCTTGTAAATTTAAATTTAGTTTAACTAATTTGTCGAAAATTTGGTCTATTTTCCTGCCTAACAATAATTTTTAAATTGTTAAAACTAAGCTAATATACGTATTTTAATCTTATTTCTCTGTCTATATTCCTCGATTGTTATTGGCTTAGGGCCTTGCTGGGGTATTTCAGGTGTTTTGTTTTCACCTTCTTGGAACTTCAGATTTAGTTTTAACTAATCTTTCAAAAATTTGATCAAATTGGCTTTGACTTTGTATGTCCCCTTCTTGGAACATATCTCAAAATTTAGCAAAAAAAAAAAGGTTTTTACAGCAGAAATTTGAATTTTTGCTTGTCAATAGGCAGCCGTTAGGTTGCCCGAATATTTTTCCTGCTTAGAAATTATGTCTAAAATGTTAAAACTATTTCAAAATTAAGGTAATTATATTTATTATATTTATATTTATTATGCTGCCAGTCTTGTTGTTTATTCCGAATGTGGTTCTTTTGTTCCTTCCAAGGTAATATCAATATATTTACTGGTCATATCCACTGCTCCTGCATCATTTCGATTATAAAGCCCGTAAATTATCATAAAAATTGCTAAATGGCGTAATTTTTGAGTGCTCCAAATTGGTCATATCCACTGCTCCTGCATCAGTTCGGTTATAAAACCCGTAAATTATCATAAAAATTGCTAAATGGCTTAATTTTTTAGTGCTCCAAATTTATTCAAATTAGCTTTCAGTAGATTTCGTTTGATCAGCTCCTTTTTGCTTTTATTCATACAGGATAAAATGTAGAGTAAAAAACTTGTTTTATAGCTTCACTCTTTGTTCCTTTCATAAAGCTTAGGCTGTAATCAGCCAGTAAAGTCCTTGCCAGCTATGAAATTAGGCTGAAAAATCAGCCAGAAGAATCATAGGCAGGATCGCCATGTAAAAGGTTTGAAATAAATAGACTGCGTTGTGAGTGATCAAAGCTCAATGCTTAATTGCCCTTTTATTCAAATGTTGTCAGCTTATTGCGTGTGGGTTTCTAACATTCCATATTGTTGGTTCCCCAGACATCTCAATAAGTTTCCAATGACTTTTCAACCAAATTAGAGTTTTTTCCTCATCTACAATTTTAATTTCATTTTTAAGGTCCTCAAGTGGGCCTTTTACATAAGTTTTAATTTTCCTTGGTCTTTTCATAATTTTAAATCAATAGTTTTACAAAATTTTATTTTATTTTTTTTCTTCAACACCCTAATGTTTACATTGTTGGATTCGGTTTTTTATTTTTATAATTATTTTTCCTTAATCCCTTAATTTCTTGTTTTGTTGAATTTTTTCTGCCTGATAGTGCTTAAATATATTTTTTCGTAGATCTTCGCTATTGTTTTTCGAATGCCAAATTGCTTTCCTCCTCTTTTTCTTTTCAATTTGACCGGCTTTGGAACTTTAGGTTCCTCAATTTTTTGAATCCTGTTCCTCTTTCTGCGCTCCTCGATTGTTATTGGCTTAGGGCCCCGCTTGAGTTTCTCAGGTGTTTCGTTTTCATCTTCTTGTAAATTTAAATTTAGTTTAACTAATTTGTCGAAAATTTGGTCTATTTTCCTGCCTAACAATAATTTTTAAATTGTTAAAACTAAGCTAATATACGTATTATACTTATAACTATTAGTCGCCAGTTCCGAACGCCTCACGATCTCGGTGTCATCCTTGCGCCATGCTGATCTGTATCCCTCCGATGTACCTTTTTTTCTGTTTTCTTTTGTGGTCTTCTAATTGCCGCAATTCCAATGTATCTTTTTTTGTTTTTTCTTTGGGTCTTCTAATTGCCGCAGTTCCAATGTATCTTTTTTGTTTTTTCCCTTTACAAGGCTTAGGCTGTAATCAGCCAGTAAAATCCTTGCCAGCTATGAAATTAGGCTAAAAATTCAGCCAGTAGAATCATAGGCAGGATCGCCATGTAAAAGATTAAGCGCAAGGAAATGGGTTGTCTGATTAGACATCAATGTGCGAATTGCTGAATGAATATTTATTCAAATATTGTCAGCTTATTTATACTAAATTATTCTAAACATTTTCTTACATACATATTTACATTTAAGCATACATAAAAAAAAAAAATAATAAATGTAAGGCGCAATAACCTCCGAAGAGATCTAAGGCCGAGCTTCTCTTCCAATTTGCGTCGTGCTCCTCTTGATTTTCCCTACAAATTGGCCGGACGGGACCTACATGTTTTATGCCGACTCCGAACGGCATCTGCAAAGCAGATGAGTTTTCACTGAGAGCTTTTCATGGCAGAAATACACCCGGAGTGCTTGCCAAACACTGCCGAGGGGCGACCCCGCTTAGAAAAATTTTCTTCTAATTGAAAAATCTTATTTCTAAAATTTTGATGTTGATCTGCCCGGGAGTTGAACCCAGGGCATACGGTGTGACAGGCGGAGCACGCTACCATCACACCACGGTGGCAAGCATACATACTTACATATATATTTACCTTAAGCATACACACTTACATACCTACATATAACTTGATACAAGATATGTACATACCTACACACCTGTGTTGAGTTGTGACTTCCGTGAGGAATGCAACGTTCGCAAATTTGCTTGAATGCAAATTTGTTTGGTTGTGTGTTGTACACACACCTGTATTTAATCGTGTGAATGGCTATGTCAGCAAGAATTTAAAATGCTTTTTTATGTGTTGATGAACATTTAGACTATTTTTGTTTCAGGGTAGCTGATTTAAATATTTGGCCTTAAATTGTTGGCTGTTTACACTACAACAGTTTCCCGAAATGACTTGACCTAAGTAGAAATGGATGAACGAGAAAACTAAGAGTATAAAAGCAGCGCAGGCTGAGGAATCAGTTATCGGTTTTAATTTAAGCACGCTATTGGTTGTGAAGTATAAGTGTTATTGTGAAGTACTTTCAAATTAGTCTAATAAAGACCATTTTGCATTATTGAATATTGGATTTGTTCAACAGTTTGGCGATTCGAACGTTAGCAGAAGGTTTGGAATAAGGGGAATTTCTCTAAATTCGTTTCAATTGGTGTCAGAAGAGGAATTGTTGAATAAATTCCGAAGATTTCGTATACAACTTGGACATGGCCAATTTAAGTGAATTAAGGATCCAGCAACTAAAAAAGGAGTTGGAGAGCCGTGGATTGAATACAACCGGTAATAAAAGATCGAACTTCAAGCACGGCTACGAGAGTTTATAGAGTCGAATGGAATCAATGTGGAGGAGTATGGCTTTCAACCTGATGATGAAGAGGCAACAACAAAAATGAAAGAGAAAAATGAAACATCGCAGACAGTTTCGAGCACAGACTTGAACATGATATTGGCTGCAATATCGGCACAAATGTCCGAAATGTCATCACAAATATGCACAAACGTGTCGTCTCAACTGGAAGAACAAAATACATATAAAACATCTCAACTGGCAGAACAGAAGACATATATGGCATCCCAGATGGAAACACAGGAGACACGTATATCCGAAATGTCGTCACAAATAGCATCCAGGATTGAAGCACAGGAGGCACGTATATCCGATATGTCGGCACAAATAACATCCATAATTGAAACACAGGAGGCACGTATATCCGAAATGTCGGAACAAATTTCAGCATAGGTATCATCGCAGATCTCTGCACAACTGGAAGCCCGTATGGAAGAAAAAATAATGCAGTTTGAGAACAAAATATAGGCTGAGGTAGATGCTTTAAAAGGTCGTATACAGGAGCTGCAACTAAATCGCCCAGTTGTTTCAGCAAGCAATACGAAGGTAAAAACTCCATCTTTTGAGAAGACCGCAGCAGTGAAAAACTGGAGTGCTGAAAATAAAGTTGCTGCACATTTCGCGGCATTGAAAGGATCTGCTACTGAAATCCTACAGCCTATTCCCGAGGGAGAGTGGAACAACTACGAAACATTGATGAGCGCTCTAGAGAGGCGATACGGAAGCGAAGACAGAAAGCAGAGATACAAAATAGAGTTGCGAAACCTCTGCCAAAAAGGTAATGAGACTTTGCAGGAGATTGCTTCGGATGTTGAAAGATTGGCTCTCTCGCAAATGCGGACGCACCCGTGGAATACACCGAGAGGGTAAAAATCCAGAGTTTTATAAATGGCATACGGGACGCTACATACGCAAACCCAAAGCTGACATTTGCTGAAACGGTATCCCATGAACTGACTCAGGAAACAGAGTCACTTTTAAGTAATCCCGCATACAAAGCTCATCGCGTGGAAGTGGAAAGGCCAGACAGGGTAGACACAATTTTGGAAGCATTTAAAGGAACGCAGCAGAAAAACGATGGTGCCGTAAAATGCTTTGAATGTGGAAAACCAGGGCCATTGCACGTTATTGCAGTACCAACCCTAATAGTTCCAACAATTTGGGTGGCCGTAAACGCAGAGCTGAAGGAGATGAGCAAATCTCCAAATCTACTCAATCGTTAAACTAAAGCGAGTCAGCCGCATGGGGCGACAGCTGGCTCCCGCAATTGACTGCCCCATAACCTTTATCTCGCAAATTTGAAGAAGGTCAAGCAATACTACTGTCGGCGGACAAGTGGATGGGAAGGAACATTTACTGACTATAGCTGCATCTCATTCCATTATGCGATCAGATTTAGTCAACAAGAAGATAAGCCCATTGTTTGGAGCAAGATTACGCACAGCCACGGGAGAGGACACCCAGGTAATTGGAGAAGTACCATGTGAAGTAGCAATTGGGAACGTCACGGTACTACACAATTTTATAGTGGCAGAGATTGTTGATGAAATTATAATTTGAGTGGACTTCTTAATCGACCAAGGCATTAAGATCGATAGGCAAAGCAAGGCGATGCGATATAAGAACATGGCTGTGCCACTTAATTTCGGCTACGAGAGAGGCTACAGCGGTAAAAGAGTGCTGGTGGCAGAGAGTCAGCAAATACCACCAAAATCAGAAGCAGTCATCTGGGCAAAGGTTGACGAAGATTGTGGGACAAACAAATTGCGGGTTGTCGAAGCAGCAAACAAATCGACACCGAACTTTAGGTTAGGTTAGGTTGAACTGGCCGGTCCATGAGGACCTCACATAGACTGATTGAGTCCGTAGAGTTACCAGAAGTTTGTTTTAATGACCATACTGGAAACCCCTATCAAAAACCAGGACCTATGTTATAAAATAACTCCGTCCTCTTGGCAAATACTGGAGTTTTCCTAGGACTTAAGCCTCTTGCTGCTTGTAGATCTGACAGCTGTATCACTCCTAATAGCTGGAGTCTTAGCCTGGCAAGTGTAGGGCACGAGCACAGAACGTGCTCGGTCGTTTCCTCCTCCAACGCGCACTTCCAACATCTGCTATCACTGGTCCAGCCTAATTTAAAGGAATGTGACGCCAGAAGGCAGTGTCCAGTCAGAATACCCGTCATGAGTCTACAGTTTTCTCTTTTTAATGATAGAAGCAACTTTGTTAGTCTAAGGTTGTAAGACCTACACATAATCTTCGACATTTTACAGCCCCGCGCTTGAACCCACGCCTTTCCTGCTTGGTCGACCGCGTGCACCTCTCGCCTTCGCTTAATCTCGCCCAGTCTAATTGGGACGTCTACGGGGTAAGCTCCAAGGGATGCGCCCTTTTTAGCTAGTTCGTGCGCTTTTTCATTCCCATATGCCCTGGGACTCAATATAGATGGAGGCTTCTCCCTGTCCCGATTCTCTCTAGAGACTGCTTACACTCTAGCACGCATTTAGATGTGCTATGCGAGATTATTGCAGCCTGTAGGATCTGCTTATTTCCGGATCAGCGCAGTAGACCGCAGACCCTACTCCTTCCACTACTTTGGAACCATCGGTGTACACATGTATCGCCTCGTCCGCCATTTGCGCACCCTTGCGCCAACCGTCCACCTCTATTGTGGCCTTAATATCTCCCTCGAAGCGCAGATAGGGAATCATGTAGTCTGTTCGTTTTGTGGTTGATGACGCTATACTAGGCGCTCAAGCTGTCCGATGCACCGAGCCTGGTTACAGTTGTTAATGCTATGTTCTTTGCTACCATGTCTACAGGTGGAATGTTCAGAATGGCATACAGTGCAGCCGACGGGGTTGTTTTCAGGGCTCCGGTAATACTAAGCATCGATAGTTTGCATACCCCTTTTTATTTTTTGAGGTATATTGTTTTTTGTGTGGCTTTCCACCAAACAAGGACTCCGCAGTATAGAATAGGGCTTACAATCGCTGTAAAAACCCAATGAGAAAGAGGGCGATAAGCCTCACGTACACCCCAGCATTCTTTTACATGCATAGAGTGCCGTTGAGGCCTTCTCCACCCTCTCCTCCACGTTGAGTTTCCATGACAACTTACTGTCTAGGATGATTCCTAGATATTTTATGCAAGGCTTCTCCTGTAAGGTCACCCCTCCTAACTTAGGTGTGGTCCAATTTGGGACCTTGTAGGAAAACCCCTGGCTATGACAAAACAAGATGGACGCATTTTGGTAAGAGAACTCAATGAGTTCAAGTCACTCAAATTGACCAAGGGAGGTATATTGGGAAAATGCCAAGAGGTTGAAGTAGTTATTAACTGTGAACAGCTCCAGAAACACGTTTCAAGTAGTAATACTGATCTTTCAAATGACATCACGGCATGGACGGAGGAGTTAGAGGAAGACTATCAGAGTAAGGCAACCTAAAGTTCGCGAACTTATTTGACCAAGATGGCTTCAAACCAGACCGCACCAATGTTGTGAAACATCACATTGACACTGGAGATGCGAGGCCGATCCGTCAAACTACACGTAGTGTTCCACTGGCGAAGCGGGAAATTGTGAGTCAAATCATACAAGAAATGAGTGAAAGCAGTGTCATCGAACCATCAGCTAGTCCATGGAGCTCACCGGTAGTACCTGTAAAGAAGAAGGATGGAAAAATGAAGTTTTGCGTGGACTACCGCAAGTTGAACGACGTCACGAAAAAGAATAGCTACCCATTGCCAAGAATTGACGACACTCTGGAATCGCTATCTGGTACAAACTGGTTTTCCACACTGGACTTAAAAAGTGGCTACTGGCAAGTGAGTTAAATCACGTGAACTGGACCCCCCATTTACCACTTGATCACAGAAATATAGTCCATGTATTTTTTTCATAAGTAGGTACCATGAAAAAATTTTAATTTTAAGGGTACTTTTTTTTAAAAAGAAAATTTTTGGTACTTTTTGTTCAAAAATTAATTATAAATCAACCGTGCAAGATAAATTGATGAAACTTTGAGGGTTTATTTTTAAACGTTCATATTTTATTTAAATATTTTTATCTTAAAAAAATTTTCTTATTATCACATTTTTAATTAACTTTGAAATTTTTAAAAGAAAATTTAACTGACTTCGCGGCCTTAGAATTGATATTCTTTTTATGAGTTACATGCGATATTTATTTAATATTAATATTCGAAAAGAAAATTTTGATGATCGCTATTAGTTTAAACAATATGAATTTTTTTATCACAGCACCTCGCACGCTAGAACGGTGCGCGACCAGACAAAATGCTACGTTGCAGTATAAAACAAAAACAATGTGAAATGTTTACCGCAGCGCGTGGGCGCCAGGCGCCACGCGCAAACTGGACAGATTGTGTTGCAATCGTCGCGAGGATACAAACTAAACCAATTTTATTATGTTTTTCTTTTATTTCAGCGTATTTAGTGAACGAGTTAAGAAGTAAATGAGATTAGGTTGTGTAAAAATATTATTGCTATAGTTTTGGTGTTTTAAAATGGGTTAAAAAAGAAGTGTTGCAATCCACTGAATAAAAAAAACCATAAGAACATTATAAAAACTTAGTTTTTATTACAGCTAATCGAGCTAGTGATTTTAAGGGTTTTGTCGGATGTAACATGTGCAAATCTTGTGTCGGATCAATTTATCTAGGCCGCAAGTCTGCAATACCAGAAAATTCTGGCGAAAATCCGTTAAATAACAATTTAAATATTGATGTGTCCAACACAGAAAATAATGAGATCCAATATGATAACAAGAAATTCCCAACCTTCAAATGTGATACTGTGGATAATCAATTAAAAATTGATAACGTTAATAAACTACTTTTGGAGATCGGGGAGCCACCAGTAAAATTGAGACGAATGTCGAGTGTCTCTGAGTGTAAAAGAGCTGTTGTAACTTCTTTGAGGAAATTGAGTGGTAGTGATATTAATCATAATAATTCAAATAAAGCTCTTTTAACCAATTTTAAGTCTGCTTTTAACAAAGCAAATACTAGATCCGAAAAAATCCAAGTGTTGACTACTCTTCCGCTGGATTGGCCAATAAAAATGATAAAACGTGAATTCAAGGTTTCAAAAAGAATGGTACAAGCTGCAAAAAATACTATAAAAAAATCAGGATTTGTGTCACAGCCTGAAACTAAAAAAGGCAGAAGTCTGGACAATTCAACAGTCGATCGCGTAAAAAAATTTTATTTGTCTGATGAGTTTAGCCGTTTGATGCCAGGAATTAAAGACTACGTTACGGTTTTGGAAAATGGCTTAAGGCTTCAGAAACAAAAACGACTTTTACTATTTAATATTTGTGATTTATATAAAAAATTCAAAGAAGCTTTTCCAAATGAGAAAATTGGGCAGACCAGATTTCAAACTTTACGACCACGGGAATGTATTTCAGCTGGAAAAAGCGGGACACATAATGTGTGTGTATGCAAAATTCACCAAAACATGAAGTTACTATTACAAGAACTGAAAAGTGAATTAAGAAAAAAAGGAATTGATTTGTCAGAAAGTTTAACTGATGAAAGATTTAACTGATCACATGGCAAAGGGGCGTGCGATGGCTTAGCAGGAAGTGTAAAGAGGCAGGCTTATCGTGCCAGCCTACAACGTGACAAAAGTGAGCATATAACAACACCACGATCACTTTTTAATTGGGCGGAAAGTTCCTTTAAAAAAATTAATTTTGATTTTTGTTCCCAAAAAGATCATGACTTGCATGAACGCAAGTATCAACAAAGATTTGAACGAGCACTAGCTATAAAAATACTCGTCAATTCCATAATTATAAGCCGCTAAACGATGAATCACTGCAATGCAAGCTGGTATCAGAAGATGAGAAAGTTTATGTAAATAAAGTTTTAAAAAAACATTAAGAAAACGAATGTATATAAATTTAAAAATTTATTGTCTAGTTCATTCTTTCTCTTTTTAATGTATTATCCATTATTTTCATATCATAAATAAAGAACTGTGTTTAATAATCATGCAGGTATGCTCGTTTTTATTTGTTTGTTTGTGGTTGCAACGTAGCATGTCGTCTGGTCGCGCACCATTCTAGCGTGCGAGGTGCTGTGATAAAAAAATTCATATTGTTTAAACTAATAGCGATCATCAAAATTTTCTTTTGGAATATTAATATTAAATAAATATCGCATGTAACTCATAAAAAGAATATCACTTCTGACGCCGCGAAGTCAGTTAAATTTTCTTTTAAAAATTTCAAAGTTATTAAAAATGTGATAATAAGAAAATTTTTTTAAGATAACAATATTTTAATCAAATATGAACGTTTAAAAATAAACTCTCAAAGTTTCATCAATTAATCTTTTACGGTTGATTTATAATTAATTTTTGAACAAAAAGTACCAAAAATTTTCTTTTTAAAAAAAATTACCCTTAAAATTAAAATTTTTTAAAAATATTTTGGGGTTCAATTTTTCATGGTACCTACTTATGAAAAAAATACATGGACTTTATTTCTGTGATTAAGTGGTAAATGGGGGGGTCCAGTTCACGTGATTTAACTCAAGTGGAAATGAAGGAGGAAGACAAGGAGAAAACAGCCTTCAGTGTCGGAGGTGGTCTTTGGCAGTTTACAGTAATGCCCTATGGACTATGCAATGCACCAGCTACTCTTGAGAGACTAATGGATCAGGTACTGAAAGGACTACATCTGAAAACATGCTTAGTGTACCTAGACGGCATCATCGTATTGGGAAAGAACTTTGAAGAACATCTTAAGAACTCAGAGGAAGTTTTCCAGAGAATAGCTGGCGCTGGTCTGAAACTAAGTCCGAAAAAGTGTTCGCTGTTTAAAAAGGAAGTAAGTTATTTGGGTCACAAGGTAACGACAGAGGGCATCTGCACTGCGAATGAAAAGATAGAGGCTGTAAAGGATTGGTCAAGACCACAGAACCTACATGAATTGAGAAGTTTCCTTGGGCATTGCACATATTACCACCGATTTGTACCAAACTTTTCCAGCTTACCCCATAGCATCCACGAGCTTGCGGGAAAAAATAAAGCTTTTGAATGGAATAAGGAGCAAGAAGTGGCTTTCCAAACATTAAAAGAGCGTTTGTGCACTGCCCCAATGTTGGCATATCAGATTCCAGGAGCAACGTTTATTCTAGATACAGATGCGAGTGGATATGCTATAGGAGGCGTCCTATCACAACTGGTCGATGGACAGCAGAAGGTAGTTGCATATTACAGCCGTTCAATTGGAAAACCAGAGATGAACTATTGCGTTACACGGAGAGAGCTGATGGCATTGGTAGAGTGCATTAAACATTTTCACAAGTACCTCTACGGCCAGCGATTCCGCGTCAGGACAGATCACGCAGCATTGAAATGGCTCCTGAAGTTCCGTAATCCAGAAGGACAATTGGCACGGTGGATCGAGCGACTACAAAGCAATGACTTTTCCATTGAGCATCGAAAAGATAGTACCCATGGAATTGCTGATGCAATGTCACGAAGACCATGTAGTTTGAAATGCAAACACTGTTAAAAAGCTGAGGCTAAGGAAGACATTATAGACGTCCGGCTAATGACTATAACGTGTACGGGTGAATGGGACAAGGAACAACTGAGGAAGTGTCAGCTAAAAGATACAGATCTGTCGCATGTTATGCAAGGGCTCGAACGAAACGAAAGACCAAACAGAGAGCAGATGTCAGCAGAGAATCCCATTGCGAAGTCGTATTGGGCACAGTGGAACAGTTTCGAATTCATATCCGGTTGCTTGCGTCGAGTATGGGAGAGTGAGGATGGTCATTGCAAGAAGAAACTGATAGTTGTTCCCAGGAAAAAGGATTTCTGACGTGCTCAGCGAGCTGCATAATGGTCCAGGCGGAGGTCATCTTGGAATCACGATGACGATCGAGAAAATTAAGCAGAGATTCTATTGGGTTGGTTGCCGTTAGTCGGTCACCGAGTGGATTGCCAACTGCGAGGTTTGCAGCAGAGCGAAAGGGCCCAAAACATGAAGTCATGGCCAGATGATGCAGTATATTTCAGGTGCACCATTTGAAAAGATCGCCATGGATGTCGCAGGTCCATTTCCTACTAGAAACCGCAGAAACTAATACGTACTGGAGGTTATGGATTACTTCAGTAAATGTCCAGTGGTATACCCAATCCCAAATCAAGAAATGTGTAAGAAATTGGGCGTTCGAAACACACGGACAACTGCATTACATCCTCAGTCCGATGGTATGGTGGAACATTTCAATAGAACCTTGGAGGAGCACTTAAGGAAAGTAGTCGACAAGTTACATAAAAAATGGGATACACGCATGCCATTATTCTTGATGGCTTACCGATCGGCAGTGTATGACACAACGGGCCAAACTCCCGCAAAGGTAATTTTTGGCAATGACCTTCCACTGCCAGCTGATTTGAAGTTTGCGATAGATGCCGATGCGGAGAGAAATGCCAAGAAATCCACTGATGTCTTGGAAGAAGAGCTGAGAGAAATAAACGGTTTTGTAAGGCAACGAACAAAGATTATGAGTGACAAGATGAAAGCCAGATACGATAAAGATTTTTGGTGCTGTTATACAACCCACAACGAAAAAAAGGTTTGTCCCCGAAATTGCAGTGTAATTGGGAAGGCCCATACAAAGTTGTAAAACGGATTAACGATGTAGTTTACCGCATACAAACCATTGGCAAACCACGAACCAAAATGAAAATGGTTCATTTGGATAGGCTGGCAGCGTTTAGATCAGGAAATTTGTCTGATCGGGACGATCCGACTTAGGTGGAGGGCAGTGTGGCGAATTTTTACATCACTAAATAAATGAACAACAACAAACACATTAAAACAAGCTACATAAACACATTAATCATCATTCACCCACATACATACAAGGCAACGAAGAGATAACTCACACACAGATGTAGTCATCAGCCGAAGCAGTACTCACGCATACACCCGCATATGGCTATAAGATAGACATAAACTACAAATATACATGTATGTAAAGGGGAATGTATTTGAATATTTATTCCCGGTTAATAAAATAATATAATATAAGAAATTTAGTATTTAAGTTTACACTTAGCGTATATGTAATTAAAACGTCCAAGTAATAACGGTTGAATATGGCGCGACGGTTCGACAACTGAAAAGAACGACTTTCGATTAGCAGCTGTACGCAAAAACTGAATTAGGCAACTTAACTCACCGACAACCTAAGGCGAACTGAACTGTACTCGCTCTCTTACATCCGGCCATTCGACATCGTCTTCCGTCCCGGATAGATCGCTTTCTTCTCGTTTCCACGGCTTCATAAAGTCAATGCTCGTTGATGTAACATTAGAGCCTTCAAACTTTGCTGCCTTCTTAACTTCGTATCGATCGTTTCGTTTAATCTTGGTTACTTCATAAGGTCCCACATACCCGCTGGCCAACTTCTTCCCTGCGACGAATTGCGATCGTTTGATAGCCACTAAGTCTCCTACCTCGTAAGCTTTTGCACATTTACGGCGCTTGTCAAAGTTTTTTTTGTATTCTTTCTGAGCGGCTACGATTTCTTCTTTTGCTTTTTCTCTTATATTTCCACGCTCTGCCATAGCGATGTCAACTATTTCCGCTTCTATCATTTCGTTGAGATTCACATCTATTGGCGTTTTCATTTTTACGCCGAACATAATTTCGAAGGGTGTGTACTTTATTGAACTATTGATGGTGCTGTTGATTAATTTCTGCACTTTTCCAACATATTTGTACCAGGCTTCTGTGCGATCTGCTGACAATTTCGATATGACATTTATGACAACTCGGTTCAAGCGTTCGACTTGTCCATTGCCTCTTGGTACGCCAGTTGTAGTCAGAACGTGTTCCACTCTTTCCGTCTGGCACCAGTCTTGGAATGCCGTCGATGTAAAAGCTGGTCCTCTATCACTAATTATTCGGTGTGGTGCTCCAAATATATTAACCCATTCGCACATTTTCCTGATTACTTCCTCTGCCGATGTTGATTTGGTGGGGTAGAGCCATGTAAATTTACTGAAGCCGTCAACAATAATGAAAATGTGTTTATACAGTTTTGTTGTCGCATCTAATGGCCCAAGGTGATCTACGTGGATAGTTAGCAGTGGCGCGTCTCCCTTATCGATTATATACATTTTTCCTTCTTTTTTGCCTAGCTTTTTGTTGAATAAAATGCACTTTATACAGTTATTAATGCACTTTTCGACTTTTTGTCGTAAATGTGGTATAAAATAACGCTGTTTAGCCGCATTACTGCAGAATTTGCTTTATTGCTTTAAAATGTTCATCATTTGTTTGAGCTTGCCGTAGTCTAGCACTAATTTCTTCATTAAGTACCAAAATACTTGCTGGTGCTCTACCTAGTGCGTCCACGTGTTTCATCGAGG
The DNA here is from genome assembly GCF_040869045.1 of Eurosta solidaginis. Lineage (NCBI taxonomy): Eukaryota > Metazoa > Arthropoda > Insecta > Diptera > Tephritidae > Eurosta > Eurosta solidaginis. The sequence continues at coordinate 111,757,523 of NC_090320.1, read as the reverse complement.
TGCCTTTGCGATGCTCTATAACGTATTTGTAGTCTTCAAGATAAAGTATCCAACGTGTTACAGCGGGTGGCAACGCTTTTTTCGTTGTCGTGCTTTTAAATGCTCGGCAATCATTAACCAATTTAAACTCTCGTCCAAGTAGGTAATGGCGGAATTTCTGGACAGCGTAGTACGCGGCTTTTATTTCAAGGTAGAAACTATGTAGTCTGCTCTCTTCTGGTGAATTTTTTCTGCTCCAGTAGTATATCGGGTGTAGTTTTCCATCGAATATTTGGAACAGAATACCTCCAAGACCATCTTTCGAGGCATCCGTGTATAGTTCTGTTGGTGCAGAAGGACAAAAATACGCAAAACTGGTTGATTGGTAAGTATACCTTTAACTTTCTCTATTGCTGACATCTCTGTGGTACCAATGACGAATTTAGCTTCCTTCTTTAAAAGGTCTATAAGTGACTTCGTGACCATAGCGTAATTCGGAACGAATTTGCGAAAATACCCAAACAGACCTAACATTCGTTGTAACTGCTTCACATTTTGAGGTACTGGGAACTTTCGTATGGCAACACACTTCTCAGCATCAGGTGAAACGCATCCGTTTTTAATTAATAACCCCAAATAAACGACATCTGGCTTAAGAAATTTGCATTTTTGCCACTTAATATTAAGGCCGTACTGTTCAGCCAAGCTTAATACTTTTTTCAACTTTTCCATGCCCTCTTCTTCATCCTTTGAAGGTATAATAACGTCGTCCATGTATAACTGCATGACATTTTGCCTAATCAAACTATGAAAAATGTGGTTGACAAAACGTAAAAACATAGCTGGTGAGTTACAGAACCCAAACGGAGCTCTGTTGAATTCATAAATGCCATCTCGTGTCACAAACGCAGTGTACTTTTTGGAACTTTCTTCTATTGGTACGTGAAAAAAAGGCGTTTTCAAGGTCCAAAGTTATAAATACACATGCGCCTCCTAGCGCTTCAATTACTTCCTCCATCAGAGGAACTGGAAAACGGTCTTTTTGAACGATATTATTAAGATCACGGAAATCTACACATAAACGTTTTTTTCCATCTTTTTTGTCGACCACAACAACCCGGCTGCAATATTCTGAACTCGACGGACGTATTATTTTCTTTTGTAGCCAGTCTTCAACTTGCTCACTTACAGCTTTTTGTTCTGGCAATGGTAGCCTTCTTGGTAAATGTCGTATGACTTTATCTTCACAGAACACAATTTTCGTACTTATCGGGCTTGTCACATCAATTTTAGGTGAATATTCCTTTATAATGTTTTCAATTTGCTCTTTGTATTTTATTGGCGCTTCTATTTCGTTATTTTCAACCGAAATGTTATTTATCTCAAACTCACTTTCCGTAATAAATTTTACAAAGATATAGCCGTCTTTATCATGGATGTATTCGCATTTGCCAACAAAATCAAAACCTAGAATCACTTCATATTTAGATAAATTGTCTGGTACAACTAAAAAATTGTGTTTGCATACAAGACCATCGACATTGATATCTGCTTCAAATCTGCCGATAGCATTAACTTTTTTATTACCATAACCCGATAAACTGTCGCTACACTTGATTAGAATACAATACAATTTTTTTGCGAACGTTTGCTCAATAATTGAGATTTCCGCACCGCTGTCAACTAGGCACTGTACGCTTATTTTGTTAATTTGTATTGTTTTTTGCATGTTTTTAAGTTGTTCAACTGTATTCACCGTTTTGACTTCACCATTCTTTTGTGTATTTGATGGGCAATTTTTCGCAATATGCCCTGTTTTATTACACCCAAAACATTTAGTTTGTTCTTTACACGCGTTTCTTTTGTGATCAACCGACCCGCAATTGAAGCAATGATCCCGTTTTCCTCTCTTGTTTTTGTTGTTATCCGTTGCACGAGGCTTTCGACTATTGTTCACCTTTGCTTCTACTTGCTTTTCGTATGCTTCGAGCACGACTTTCAAATCGTCAAAATTTTTAGCAGCTCAATGGTCTAGGGGTATGATTCTCGCTTCGGGTGCGAGAGGTCCCGGGTTCAAATCCCGGACGAGCCCCCAGATGTAAAGGGGAATGTATTTGAATATTTATTCCCGGTTAATAAAATAATATAATATAAGAAATTTAGTATTTAAGTTTACACTTAGCATATATGTAATTAAAAAGTCCAAGTAATAACGGTTGAATATGGCGCGACGGTTCGACAACTGAAAAGAACGACTTTCGATTAGCAGCTGTACGCAAAAACTGAATTAGGCAACTTAACTCACCGACAACCTAAGGCGAACTGAACTGTACTCGCTCTCTTACATGTATATAGCTAATAACCAAGCAAGAGATACAATTGTTCTGGAATACAGTTTCGTGAAATGACTAGACCTTCGGAGATGGATGAACGAGAAAACTGAGAGTATAAAAGCAGCGCAAGCTGGGTAATCAGCAATTTATTTATTATTTCAATTTAGCCTCCATAGTAAAGTTGAATTTTAATGAAAAAAAGAAAGTATACGCTGTGTTCATAGATCTTAAGGCGGCTTTCGATAAGATCTCTAGAAAATTACTTATTTACTAACTAAGAAGCATAGGTGTTTCAAGCAAATTCGTAGATTTTACTGAGCAGGTTTATGAGACGACAAATTTTGTAGTCTGGTACGGAAGCGAAGTGTCCGATAGCTTTAACACAACTTCTGGTGTCAATTTGCATAATATCTAAATGACTTGCATGAGTATTTAGGGGTTGGTTTGTAAATAGAAGAACTGAATATAAGGTTACTGCTATATGCAGATGATATAGTAATTTTGTCCGATGATGCACAAATGTTACAGGAAATGATTGGTAACCTTGAAAGATATTGCGAAAGTTGGAAGTAGGCTGTCTAGCAGGGAAAGGTGGATATACAAAGGGGAAGAACTCAATATAGTATCTGAATATACATATTTAGGAGTACGCTCACACCAAAAATGGTGTTTACACAGCATCTGGAAAACAGGAATGCTTCTGCGAAGGCAAGCATAAATGCAACTTGGGGTACGTATTTAAATAACGACCAAATTTCAATGAAGGCAAAGTGGAAAATGTACAATGCAATCTGTAGAGCTATACAAGGGTATGCAGCGCAAATATGAGGTTCTGAAATGTTTAGCGAGGTAGACAAATTGCAATGTTACTTCTTCAAAAGAATTTATAGGCTTCCCAACTGCACTCCAACTTACGCAATAATGCTGGAATCAGATATGGAAAACGGACATTTGTACACACTAAATCTGCATTTGAGGTACGTTTACACGACATTGTTTTAATATAGTGAAAATAGATTGCCAAGAATATTATCAAAAAAAGTTTTACACAAAAATGTATTTTGGGCACAGAGATTAAACGCTTTGGGAAATGAGGCGAACCTAGTTTGGAATGAAGCGACGACAAGGCAAGCATGGAAAAATAATAATTTCTTATTATTATCGCACTTGAAAGCTGAACACAGAGTGAGAATGTGGCGAAAATCACTGAGTAGTGAACATCGAATTTATAAATACCTGGACCATAATTTAGGGACGCAGTATTTTAAAGAAAGCTTCAGTCGTGCGAACACAATGTGGATTTTCAAGGCGAGATGCGACTTAATTTATTTAGAGGGCAGGTACAATAGAGGCTGCACACTCTGCAACCTCAACGAAACGGAAAACATACACCATTTCTTAGGCCAATGTCCTATATTAAGGCCTTTTAGACGAGTTCGTTTTGAAAGAGAATATTTAGGGGATGAGGAAGTAATCACTGTGCTTAATGGGGTACACGATCCTGATTGGAACAAATTGATTAACTATATAACTGGTGCTCTTAAATACAGAAAACTAATAATAACGGAATTTGAAAATTTTTAATTTGAATATAAAACATAAGCGATTAATTTGACTTCGTGTTTTCATTGTCAAATTGTGAATAAATTTAAGCTAGAATCCAAATTTATATAAATCCAACAACTCCGGCAGACGACTAACAAGTCATTGTCGTATTCTTTATTTTTCAAAATATATTTTTAAGAAAATCCAACCGATTTTTTTTTTAGAAATAAGGCATAATACTTATGTTAAATATTTTGAAATAAAGAAGTATCTATCTATCTATCTATCAGTTTAGCGATTCGAACGTTAGCAGAAGGTTTGGAATAAGCGGAATTTCTCTAAATTCGTTACGATATTATGAGGATATTCGGAACTTCAATATTTTCCACCTACAACAATTTTCTGGTGTGACTTTTTTGACTCAAAACCAAAAATAACTCTTAAAATGGGTCCCTCGCCAATAGCGATGGTATATGTAAGAACAGGACCAAATGTTAGACCAATCATACCATGCCTACCGTCACGTCAGTACAAAGCAATATGTGGAACTTTGGCCTTTAGTTCAAAAATTCGTATAAATGTTAAAGTTGGGAATTCGTACAGCTGTGTACAAAATAATAGGACTGGATGTTTCTTGAAAATCGATCGGGAGATTTAAAATATTCTGCATCTCGAATTACCGCAATTTTTCCTGTAACCTAAAGTCACTTTAAAATTGATTGCAAGAATCCCCAGTTTCTCAAGCAAATTCATACTACCTCGACATGTGTGCCACCTACCGGAATTTGTTTCTTTGACATAAAATTGCCATCTTAGTTTAAATTATGTTTTAAGATTGAAAAGGACGTTAGTTTGGGTTGCTTGGCCGGTCCGTGAGAAGTGCAAAGAGACTATAGATAGGTCAAAACTTTGCAGGAAATGCTGTCAGGAGGGACATAAGGCCGCGAAATGATTAAACGTACCGAAATGTGCGTTATGCGTGGGACAACATTCGGCAAGCAGGTTTAGATTTCCACAACGGGAAGGAAGCAACCAGATTGCCCTATGACATTGTTACAACTCAATTTAAACCACTGTGAAGCGGTCCAAGACCTCTTATCCCAAACAATATTTGAAGCAGAATTTGGCATAGCGGTACTCTCTGAGTCATAGAGAAATAAGCAAGAGCAAGGCTGGCTCACGGACACGGCCGGGAAAGCCTCAATTTGGGGACCAGGAAAACTTCTTTCGCAGGAAAAGATGGCACCGTGGGTGGATTCACGTGGGCAAAAATCAAAGGAATATACAATTATAGTTGGTATGCACCTCCGAGCACGACTAGCAAAGAGTTTGAGAACATGATTCTTGGGATGACCATAGAAGCACAGGGTAAACACCCGCTTATAATATGTGGAGACTTCAATGCATGGTCACACCATATGCGGTAGTAGTAGAGCTAATGATAGAGGTAGAGTTCTTCTCGAAAGCTTTACACCTCTGAGGCTAGAACTTCTAAATGAGACAGGGAAATATACATTCGAGAATGGCAATAGACGCTCCGTTATAGATCCCACGTTTGCTAGTAGCGAAATAGCGAGACGAGCAAAATGGTCCTTTAGTAACGTCTACACACACAGCGACCACAAAGCTATTAGCCTAGAGCTAGTGAAAACTTCACCAAGGATGGCTTCCAAACAACCGAAAATAAGAAGATGGAAACAACGACTTTCTGAACCAGAAGCATTTGATGTTGTATGGAATCATGCAATAATACGAAGAACACGTGCTTATAAAATGCCACAAGGCTCGACGAAGGGCACAGAGGGCACGCTGGTGTAAAAGATTAAACGCAAGGAAATGGGTTGTGTCTGATTAGACATCAATGTGCGAATTGCTGAATGAATCTTTATCCAAATATTGTCAGCTTATTTATACTAAATTATTCTAAACATATTCTTACATAAATATTTACATTTAAGCATACATACTTACATGCATGTTTACCTAAGCATACATACTTACATACCTACATACAACTCGATGCAAAATATGTAACTACACACCTGTGTTGAGTTGTGACTTCTGTGGGAAATGCAACGTTCGCAAATTTGCTTGAATGAAAATTTGTTTGGTTGTGTGTTATACACACACCTGTATTAGATCGTGTGAATGGCTATGTCAGCAAGAATTATCAAATGCCTTTTTATGCGTTGGTGAACATTTAGACTATTTTGTAATAGGGTAGCATATTAGCTGATTTTAAAATTTGGCATTAAATTGTTGGCTGTTTACACTACATGTCCCTTTTTTTCAGAATGCTTATGCATTTGGAGAATGCATGAGCATTCTAATTTTATTTGGTTATATATAAATTAATTCTACTTTCTTATTTTATGTTTGTAGGTTGATAATTTACTTATTCTACTAATTTAAGTCTATTTTTGTGTATTATTATTTTCTTAATATTTATGATATTGCTATTCTCTATGTTACTGAGAAATTTTTGCTTATCCCCATTTCCTGTTCTAGATGGGATTAAAGTGTCAGTAATTTTATTATCAGTATTTTCTACTTTATAGGGTATTAGAGTAAAATTATTATTTTCATCGATTTTTTCTACCCTATGCCCTATGCCCTTTATATCTACTATCTAACTTATGACCTACCTCATTTTCTACTAACACTACATCTCCTATATATATTTCCTTATAGCGGATATTTTTATCATAACTAATCTTTTGTTTTTCTTTAGCCCCTTTTACTAATTTAAATGTTCTATTCTGTGCTATTTGTAACTTATACTTAATTTCTTTATCGTAAGCCTCATAATTGTATAACGCGCTTACCGTATTTTCTTGTAAAAATTCGTAAGTCTGGAGTTTTTTGCCAAAGATCAATTCGAATGGACAAGAGTTATGGACTGTAGGTGGGGTAGTATTATAACAATATGCAAAATATTTGAGATACTCATCCCAGTCATCTTTGTTAATGGATATGTATGAGCGCACATATTCATTGAAAGTTCTATGGCTACGTTCAACAGTGCGTAACGTTTGGTGGTGATACAGCGTAGATGTTTTGTGTTCAATATTGAGAAGTTTATATAGTTCACCAAACAGGCTATTTTTATATTCAGATCCCATATCCGTTATTATTGTTTTCATACTTCCATAAATTAATATGAAATTTTCGAATATGGCTCTGGCTACTGTTTTTGCATGTTTGCTCTGCATAGGAATTGCTACTAAGTATCTAGTCAAATTACATATCAGAGTGACAGCGTATTCGTTTCCAGTTAATGATCTTGGTAAAGATCCAATTGTATCTATTTGTACTGTTTCGAACGCTTTCGGGGGTGTGTTAATTCAAAATCATTGGTTATTTTAAATTTTTATAAATTTTATTTTATTGCAATTAACGCATTTCTTTATATATTTTCTTATATCGTTTTTCATATTTTTCCAGTAATATTTTTGTCTTATTTTATTAGTTGTACGATTGATTTCTGGGTGGCCACCATTAACAGGATCATCGTGATATTTTTGAAAAATCTTTTTAATTTTATCATATTCCGTCACATGCACAACCTCCGGAGTTAATGCAATAGTTAAATTTTTGAGAACTTTGTTAGCTATTTCTTTAAATGTGTCTACTCAGTTATAATTAAACAATTTTTCTCCTAAGGACAACTGTATTTTCTTAATTCCCAAATTGCCGGCTTTTTCCATAAGCCTGGTAAAGAATTGGCCTAAGTCAATCTTCGCCTCAACAATTTCATTCTCTATATTTATTTCACTACAAATTTTCTTTCCTTTTTTGAAATATAATTTCGGAGGATCGAAAACGAGCTGGACTAGTCTTTTTACTTCACATTTATTAAGCGCTTCGTATATTATAGGGTTCTCTTTGTGACTTTTCTTCTCTTCATTTCTATTAGTGTTCTGACTTTCATTATTTTACATGCCTGTACTGACATTTCTTTCAAATCATTGATATCTATTCGTGATAGAGCGTCTGCCACGTAATTTTCTTTTCCGGCTATGTACTCCACCCCAAAGTCATATTCCTCCAAATCTAACCTGATTCTAGTTAATTTAGATGAAGGGTTTTTCATTGAAAATAAATACGTTAAAGGTCGATGATCCGTTTTCACTGTGAATTTTTTGCCATAAGAATATGGTCTAAAATATATAATTGCCCAATGTATGGCCGCTAATTCTTTTTCGATCGTGGCTTTATTTATTTCGCCTTTTGTAAATGATCTTGAGGCATAGGCAATGGGTAATTGTTTTCCTTCATATTCTTGGCTTAGCACAGCACCACAAGCATAACCACTTGCGTCGGTTGTAATAAAGAACTCTTTATCAAAATTGGCATATTGTAGGATATTTGGAATAATTAATGCATTTTTAGGTAGTTAAAAGATTTCTCGCATTCGTCTGTTCAATTGAAAATTACATTATTCTTACTAAGTCTTGTTAGAATCCTGGCGTATTCCGCGAAATTTGGTAAGAATCTTTTCTAATAATTACAAAATGTGACAAATCTTTTTGCTCATCGGCATTTTTGGGAGTTGGGTAATTTTGAACAATTTTAAATTTATTTGGGTCTGGTAAAATTCCAGTACTTGTGCATTTATGTCCAAGATAAGTGACTTCTTGGCTGAAAAATAGACATTTGTCCGGATGTAATTTTAAATTATATTTTCTGCATGTGGAAAATACATTCCGTAAGTTTTTAATTATATGTTTTTCGGAGCATCCTAATACGACTAAATGCTTGTGATGGTTTTAGACCTGCGACTGCCAATGTCATCACCCTCTGGAATGAGTTTGGAGCTACTTTGAGACCATAAGGTAATCTTTTGAAACGATAAGTACCGTTATCCGCTGTAAAGGATGTGATATCTCTTGATTCTGGACTGAGTTCTATATGGTGAAATCCTGACATTAAATCTAGGCATGAGAAATATTTCGCTCTTCCCAATTGATCTAGAATATCATCTATTCTAGGCAAAGGGAATTTATCAGCTGTAAATTTTTTATTTATTTGTCTGAAATCAACAACTAATCTCCGCCTTTTTTCTTCTTTGCCAGGAAGGGATTTTTTAGGTAACAATAAAATAAGGCTGTTGTACTATGAGGTTGATGGTCAACAATATCATCTTGAATTAGTTTATTTACTTCTTTATTTATTTCATTCTTATGTGCTTGGGGTAGTCTATAATTTTTAATATACACAGGAGTGTTATCCTTCAGATGCACTTTTTGTTTGTAAAAGTTGTTGGTCGTAATTGGTTCTGTTTCAAATGAGAATATATCAACGAATTCTGAGCATAATGTGTTGAGTGATTTACTAGCGAATGGTGGAAAATTTTTATTCAATGTTTCTAACTTTTCTTTATTATTAGCTTTACAGTGAGGTGTATTTTAAATTATTACCTAATCCTCTAAACTTTCTGTTTTGATGTCATAATCTTGAATGATTGCATGTTTATCTGTTGTATTTATTATTCTTATCATAGCTTGATTTGAGTTTACTATCGTGTTGGCTACAAAAATGCCATCAGTCAATTCTTGATGAGGTACTAATAGTTCCTTATTGTGACTATTGATATGAACCTGTCTAATTACTTCGGCTCTTGCGGGTATTGTAATGCTATTAATTATTGGTTTATTTGTCATTTGTATAACTATATCTTCTGCGTAATCATATGGTCGTAGTATTAGGCTGTCCCCATTTTTATTATAATCTAAAATGCAATTATATTTTTTAATGAAGTCGAGTCCTAAAATTCCTTCACATGGGATTGGGAAATTGTCTTCTACTATGTGAAATTTGTGTCTTATTAAAAGACTATCATCTGTTAGATCTGCTTTTACTGTTCCAAGTGTGTTTGTTATGCCTCGGCCAATACCTTTTAAATCTGTAATCTGTGAGTTTTTTATTGTGACATTACTGTCAATTTGACCCTTCTTTATTATTGAGATATCCGCTCCTGTATCTATCAAGAACGTCGAAGTTGACTTATTGGGGGTAGTATTGGAAGATATGTAGCTGTTTAGATGCAAGTTGAATGTGCATATTTTATTACCGTTAGAATTTACTGTTGGAGTGGAGTTTGCTGGTTTTCCTGTTGGTTTATATTACGGAGATTGCTCGTGTTACTTTGATTGGATAATCTTGACTGACCTCCAAAATTGCGTCTTGGGAAATTATTATTTTGTCTATTACTATTGTTGTTATTATATCTGTTAGTATTATCTTCGGTTTTGGTTACCTCGATAATTATTATTTTGGTAGCTTCTTCGGGAGTTACCTCGGTAATTACCTTGTGAGCGCGTCAGGCGTAACACTGTATTTGGGTTACCCGTGACTTCAGTACAGCTATTCGTGAATTTTGAAATAGCCTCGTTCATAGATGTGAACGTTTCTGCTTGCATTATCAGTGTAACTCTTTCGTTAGTCGAGTTCTTACACATGGCCTTTACAGCTGATTGTGTGGCATATTCGGTTGCCACATCACGTGCAAGACCGTCTGATATGTAAGCACCTTCCAACGATTTTGTTAATTTTTCGATTTCGGCAGTGTACTGGTTAGCTGTTTTACTGCGCTGTTGGACGTTTAGGAGTTTTGCCGTCAAAACTTCTACAGATTCACCTTTAATTGCTGAACTCGACTTTTGCCTTATTGGTAGTATTGAACTTTCAGTGCTCAAAAGGTTTCTAGCTGTCCCCTTGAGCTTAGTTTTTATCATGGAGACTGCTATGGTTTCGTGAATATCCTTAATTTGTTCTAGGATATCTAGTGCCTCTAAGAAGCTATGTAAGTTCTCATGTTTACCATCAAACTCAGGTAGAATTGACGAAGCCGTTTTTAAGAATTCTGCTGTGGCTTGTGCCATTTTGTCTTTTCTTGTTTGGTAGTTTGGCGTCTCTGTTAAAATTTCCTTTTGTTCCTGTTTTTCTTCTTATTTTTGCTCTACTTCTGGTTCATCTTCTAAATCGGAGGCTGACTCCAGAAGGAATGTGCTAAAGTATATTTCTATTTCCTTCTTGAAACTCGTTGATACTATTCTATATCATATCCATTGAGGACACCAATTTGTCGCTAATGCTGGCAAACATTTGATATGCTTTGTCTTTTCGATTGCCGTCTAGTTTACCATTTAACTGTTGAATTGTTTTTCCTATTTTGTTAAATGCTTCAACTACTATATTAAGATGCTTTACTACTGTTTCTGCCTTTACTTTTCTATTTTTATTAATACATTTGTAAGATTTTATTCCTATCGTTTTTTCTTCTATGAGTAGTTTAACGATATCTTCCCATTTGCCCATTGGGGATGGCAGTTAAAATTTATTTAAACCTTATCTAACCCGTCGGCGCGGCTGGCATATCGCTTTTTTAGGAATTTGTTATGGGTTGAGTAGATTTTCAGAAATAAACTGATGCAACTGACTACGCAGATGATTAGAAGTATGATCTTAATGGTGTCTAGTGCCTGGGTATGGTCTACTACTTGGGCTGAGTTTACAATGTTTGCCGTTGGTTTTTCTATTTTTGATTCTTGGCCTTCCATCGTAAGGAAATATGAAGACAAAACATTTTTTTTTTGTTTTTTTTTTCTCTTTTATTAAAGATTATTTTTTTTTCACTATTTTAATCTGTTCTTCCAATAAATTTTACTTCCCATCTATATATCTCTTCAGCTGCTGTTGCGTGTGGGTTCCTAACATTCCATATTGTTGGTTCCCCAGGCATCTCAATAAGTTTCCAATGACTTTTCAACCAAATTAGAATTTTTTCCTCATCTACAATTTTAATTTCATTTTTAAGGTCCTCAAGTGGGCCTTTTACCTAAGTTTTAATTTTCCTTGGTCTTTCCATAATTTTAAATCAATAGTTTTACAAAATTGTACTTTTTTTCAACGCCCTAATATTTACATTGTTGGATTCCGTTTTTTATTTGTATAATTATTTTTCCTTAATCCCTTAATTTCTTGTTTTAATTGAATTTTTTCTGCCTGATTAGTGCTTAAATTTATTTTTTCATAGATCTTGGTTATTGTTTTTCGAATGCCAAATTGCTTTCCTCCTCTTTTTCTTTTCGCTTGGGTTTCTCAGGTGTTTCGTTTTCACCTTCTTCAAAATTTAAATTTATTTTAACCAATTTGTCGAAAATTTGGTCAAATTGGCTTTGATATTGTATATCCTCTTCTGGGAACATATCTCAAAAATTAGTAAAAAAGTTTTTACAGCAGAAATTTAAATTTTTGCTTGTCAATAGGCAGCCGTTAGGTTGCCCAAATATTTTCCTGCCTAACAATAATTTTTAAATTGTTAAAGCTAAGCTAATATACGTATTATACTTATAACTATTAGTCGCCTGTTCCGAACGCCTCACGATCTCGGTGTCATCCTTGCGCCATGCTGATCTGTATCCCTCCGATGTACCTTTTTTTGTTTTATTTTGTGGTCTTCTAATTGCCGCAATTCCAATGTATCTTTTTTTGTTTTTTCTTTGGGTCTTCTAATTGCCGCAATTCCAATGTATCTTTTTTGTTTTTTCCCTTTACAATGCTTAGGCTGTAATCAGCCAGTAAAATCCTTGCCAGCTATGAAATTAGGCTAAAAATTCAGCCAATAGAATCATAGGCAGGATCGCCATGTAAAAGATTAAACGCAAGGAAATGGGTTGTGTCTGATTAGACATCAATGTGCGAATTGCTGAATGAATCTTTATTCAAATATTGTCAGCTTATTTATACTAAATTATTCTAAACATATTCTTACATACATATTTGCATTTAAGCATACATACTTACATACATATTTACCTTAAGCATGCATACTTACATATCTACATACAACTTGATAGAAAATATGTACCTACACACCTGTGTTGAGTTGTGACTTCTGTGGGAAATGCAATGTTCGCAAATTTGCTTGAATACAAATTTGTTTGGTTGTGTGTTGTACACATGCCTGTATTAGATCGTGTGAATGGCTATGTCAGCAAGAATTATCAAATGCCTTTGTATGTGTTGATGAACATTTAGACTATTTTTGTAATAGGGTAGCATATTAGCTGATTTAAATATTTGGTATTAAATTGTTGGCTGTTTACACTACACTGGTTGCCACGATATGATGTGCTACACAATACCTACATAGCCCAAAGAACGGCGCTTAAAAATGCTATAAAAAGAGCAATATAGCATACTTCAATGAACTGATGGATAGTGTCGATTTTGGTCCTTGGGGATTGGCTTACAGGACGGTGTGCCCGACCAGCCATCTTCATGCAGTCCACTTTGTATGTTGGATTCAATAGGAAAGATTCTCGAACGTATCATTAGTGACTGTTTGCAGCAGACCCTGGAAAGCCCATGTGGCTTTTCAAATAGTCAGTTTTGATTACGAAAATCGAGATCCACGATAGATGCAATAAAAACAGTTGTCAATACAGCCCGCCGAGCCACAACCGGAGGCCAAAGTAAAAGGAAGCTCTGTGCACTGATAACTTTGGATGTTAGAAATGCTTTTAACACCGCTAAATGGACCCAGATGATGACAGAGCTGCGAAACTTTGGCACACCTGCTCAGAATAATTGGTAGCTATTTAAGCGACAGAGAACTCCTTTTTTGATACGGATGTGGGGCTAAGAAAGCACAACATCACGGCGGTGCCCCCTAAGGGATCTGTTCTAGGTCCAACGCTATGGAATGCGATATAAGATGGAAATTGTCGGCTATGCAGATGATATTGTCGTAGTATCAGTGGCAAGAAACCTGATATGCTTCAAGCATTCTATAATTACGCCGTGGGAAGCATAAAAGAATGGCTGACGAACATGGGGCTGGAGATGGCTAGCAATAAGACAGACGTGGTTTTGGTGAACTCAAAGTGGACTGGGGATGAGTTAGTCCTAACCATTGGAGATTAGCAAATAAATTCAAAGTCCTTCTTGAAATATCTAGGAGTAAACATTAACTCAAAACTAACAATTAAACAGCACTTAAGGGGGGTGGGGAGAAAGTTTCTAGAGTTAGTGGAGCCCTAACGCGAATAAAGCCAAACATAGCGGCCCAGACGAAGATACCCGTCAGCTATTATCCCACGTAACCAGCTCGATAATATTATATGCAGCACCAGTATGACACGGGTCTAAAATGGTCCACCAACAAGATATACTAGCAGCCTACCGTTGTTGTTGTTGTTGTGTTAACAGTGCTTCGCCCAATTCAATGGGAACGACCACTCACGAATGGTCATCAAAGTCCTCTAACGGGAGTCCAAAAAAACTGGCTTTTTCGACAGGGGTGGACCATAGGGAGATAGGTGTTAGAGGCGTAGGTTCCACATTACAATTGAAAAGATAGTTAGTGTCATGTGGGACACATCGCGTGCAGGACATACATTACGTATGTCTAAGTTGATTCTGGACAAGTAAGAGTTTAACCTGTTACAGTATCCAGAACGAAGTTGGGCCTGGGTGACTCGTGTCTCCTTTGGTAGTGTGCTTTCTTCTTCTACAAGGGTAGAGCATTGGACGCGTCCCGGTAAAAGCGTTTGCCGATTCTGTGTGGATGTGGCTTAGGGCCTCTTTAGGGTTGTTTGGATCGAACGGCTGTGTTGGCAGGTTCCGGATCTCGTCATAGTGCTTATGTAGATGTTTCCTTAACTCCCGTGGATGCGGGGCTTGATCAAACAATTGTGTGCAAGGATGTCCTGGTTTGTGACAATTTAGCAAAACCTGCCTGTTCAGCATTTCGTTGTGCTCTTTAATGTTGAGTTCTTTGGCCTCGCTATGTAGGTGGTGTTCGGGGGTCATAAGGAGACACCCGGTGGCAGTTCTGATTGCAGCATTTTGACAGACCTGCAGTCTTTTCCAGTATGTGTTTTTAACACCAGGCGATCAAACTGGTGACGCGTAGCTCATTACTTTGTACGTGGTTAGCAACGTTTCTTTATATTTTCCCTATGTGCTGCCGGCAAGCGACTTGAGGGTTTTATTGCGGCTTTGTACTTTAGATACAATTTAGGTGGCATACGCCTTTTGAAGGTTAGAGTATTGTCGAACGGTACCCCAATGATATTTTTATGCATGACAGTGGATAATATGACACCATCGATGTGAACGTCGAATATTTGCGACACCTGTTCCTTCCACGTCGTAAACAGACTCGCCGTGGGTGTCGTTGTCGGTGATAATGTCAGGTTACGCGGGTTGAATAAACTAGAAAGATCGGGGAGATAGCTGTTTATTTTAGAAACTAATTCATCAATTGAAGGGCCAGTTCCTGTTGCCATAATCGCGCAGTCGTCGGCATAGGAAATGATTGTAACTCCTTCTGGTGGGGAAGGGAATTTTGATATGTAGAAATTAAACAGAAGCGGGGATAGGACACCACCCTGTGGTACCCCTTTTTAATTTTCCTAGGCTTTGAGATTTCGTTCCTACATTGAATGGACGCTTGCCGACCATTCAGATAATTTAGGGTCTATCGTTTTAGAAAAGGGGGAAGGTGTGAGCCTTCTATGTTTTGGAGTAGGGTGATGTTTTTAACTGTGTCAAAAGCTTTTGACAGGTCAAGTGTCACGATCACCGTCCTATGATGGGGTTTTTCACGACTTCGTCCGTAATTAATCTGGACTTTTGTGGCATTTAGCGCCGTGGTGGTGTTGTGCATTTTGCGGAGGCCATGTTTTTGCGTTGCTAGGCGAAGATTTGAAGTGAAATGAAGGAGCAAAACGGTTTCCAATGTCTTCGCTGCTGGCGAAAGGAGTGATATCGATCGATATGGCTCGCCTTCGTTAGCTGGTTTGGCAGGCATTTTTAGTGGAATTATACTTGCCATTTTCCATTGTTCAGGAGACAAAGGACTTCAGCGACAGGTTGAAAACGTGTGTTAGGTAGTTTATTCCCTCAACGCCAAGGTGGTTTAGCATTCGCATAGCTATTCCGTCTAGGCGTATTGATTTGGAGGGCTTGGCCTTGTGAATGGCTGCTTCAACCACTGTGGGGGTGATGGTAACGGGTGACACGTCTTCTTTATGTTTTTGTGCCCGCCTGTTTGCACAAAGTGTGGCCTTGTCTACAGAAGAAAGCTTTATAAATTTTCAGTAAAAGGCGCTCGCGCATTTCTTCGAATTAGATAAAGCTTTGTTGCCGAAGACTATGGATACTTTATCATTGTGGTTAGTTGGATTAGACAAGGATTTGACGGTTGACCACAATTTACCAACAACTGCAGAGAGGTTGCAGTTCTTTAGATGCTCCTCCCATTTGGTACGTTTGTGTTCATTTACCAACCACATAACCAAGTTGGGACTCTTAATATAGGGGTCTCCAGGGTCGAGATGTCTCTGCAGGTCACGCTCTCTTGCTAATCTTGCGGATTCCGTCGGGAAATGCGGTATGATTTCAGGTATACTACCGGCCGGAATAAAGCGTGCCGTACATCAGTCGGGATGGGGAGAGCAGCAAAATATTGATTTTTGAAGGTTGTGTAGACTTCCCAGTTAGCTTTTTTTTAAGATTAAAAAAAGTCCGCTTTTCAGAGGTTATGAAATTCTGTCGCTGTATTGAAAGGAGTGTGGGCAGGTGGTCAGATGCTAAAGTAAGCATTGGCTGCCATTCAACGCAGTTTATGAGCCCTGCGCTGACGATTGAGATGTCAGGTGAGCTGTGACAATTACCTGCAGTTCTGGGGGTCAATTCCGTAACTGTGAAAAACTGAAAAATGTACACTCATTGAAAACTCATTTGCACACACAATTTACACTTTAAATTTTCATGCGGTTCTGTAAATTATTGTGTACATTGTTTTGTTGAATGAGCGCTGAATGTAAAAGTCTTATGTCAGTGAGAAAATATTCATCAAACGCCATGAAAACAAAAAAGTCATTCTGCAACAGTGCGTATGAGTTTTGAATGTCAGAATAGTGTACACTGGCTGCCAAGAAAACTCACGAAGTTTTTATCAGTGAGTTTTTTTGTTCACAGTTTTGCTTTACGGAATCAGAATTTCAAAGTTTACACAATTTCTTGTGTACATTTTAAAACTCACAGTTAGCGAATAGGGCCCCTGGTGCAGGCATCACCGTTTATCGTGCAGAAAGTCGTATAATGCAGTGCATAATCCAAGAAAACTACAAGACATGAAACAATTTTTTATTATTAATAAATGAACGAGGTTTTTTAATACACGGCAATTTTTCTATTTCGTGTCTGAGAGTGGGTCGAAAACTGACAATTTCTCTGGCAAATGATTCAGATATGTCTTTTTTATGTTTCAACATGTTCTAGAGCTTTTTTTAAACGACCAGTGTTATTTAAAACTTTTAAAGGGGAAGGCTGTAACACTGGAATTGAAACAATTTCATTCATTGGATTGAAACGCTATTTCAGTTGGTTTATAATCACAAATCACACAAGAAGATTGCGCATTGCGCATGTAAACATTAGATCAGCTGTTTTTCATGACGTATGAATTGATTCTTTTCCTTTAGGTCTTTTTTTCTCGCTCTTTTTTTTATTCGCTCAGCAGTCAGCTATGACGTAGATGCGCAGAACGAAGCAATTTTGAACTCCTGAACGCGCAATCTGGGTAGGTGATTTGTGGTTTATATTGATGTCCAATACTCGATTTTCAAACGTTTTAAGGCATTTGAAAGATCGGTGGCTTTGGACTGAAGTGCTTTAGAGGCTGCATCGATAGAAAGTAGGATCTTGCAGTGGAAAACCAATAACATAACAAAATTATAGTTTTTCTTTTTGAGAGAAAAGGCTTTATATTTTTCATCTGATTTCAACAAACCGAACTTAAAGCAAAAGCAACATGTAGTAGGGTTTAATAGTTTTAATATTATTTAAGTTAAAGACTCACTTTCTTTATTAAATATAAAACTTGATAAAATATTCCGTCTTTTGATACTAAGACCCTATGTGTTATGATCTTTAGTTGTCTCACTTTGGATTTTAAGCAGAACTTATAATATACTTTTCTAATAAAATAAAATACTCAGGTACAATATAAAAAATATTTATGAGATTGTGGCCTCTTGGCCCGGGGCCCTCTTGGGTCGGGGGTTGGTGTAATTTTGGCAGCCCTGCCACCCTATTGGGACGCCACTGTTCTTGAGCGCTTCCGTGTTTATTTATAAGGGCAAAGTTTCGTCTAGTTACTGATTGGTCTGCTATTGCCAAACAACTAAAAACGAAAATCACTCGTTGGTGGTTAAAACTTTTCAATTATGACTTCGAAGCCGTACATTGTTCTGGGAGCTCACGTAGCGCCTTCGCTACGTGATTCCGGCCTCCGAAAAAATATCGACTGCAAAACTATCGATTGTATAGTAGGGAAAGCGACGGGCGAAATTTGTAGTACCCAAAGCTGTTAGATGGTGTGTTGTTCAACTCTGCCATGACCAAATGGGTCACTCCTCCATCGGAAAGACATTGGAACATATTCGTCAATAGCTCTGGTTTTCGCAGATGCGAAAAAACGTAAAAAACTTTATAGCTGTTTGTACAGAATGCTGTTACTGAATGTCGCGGCCTAGGAAAGTAGAAGGAAGTTTTTATTACGATCAACTCGACCAATTCCGTTTCAAATAATTTACGTTGATCACTGTGGTTCTTTCATACGCAGCAAGAAAGGAAATAATAGTGAAACCCGTCCGCGATACAAAGATTTCTCATGTTATAAATATTTTAAATGAAATGACATCATATTTTCGTCTACCAAGGAAAATAGTAACTGCCAGAGGAACCGCCTTTATCTCTAAAATCTTTGAAAATTATTTTGAAATTAATAAGAAAACGCATCGAAAACAGCCGTCTGAACACGCTCGAGCCGATAAGTGGAACGCTCAACTTAAACGATATTGTGTTATCTGCGAACGTCAATGGGAAATGAGAAAGAATGGGTCTTAGGTTAGGTTGAACTAGGCGGTCCATGAGGACCTCACATAGGCTGAATAAGTCCGTAGTGTAACCAGAAGTTTGTTTTAACGACCAAACTGAAAAACCCTATCAAAAACCAGGACCTATGTAAAAAAATAACTCCGTCCTCTTGGCAAATACTAGAAGCTTCCTAGGATTTAAGCCTTTTGCTGCTTCTAGATCTGACAGCTGTATCACTACTAATAGCTGGAGTCTTAGCCTGGCAAGCGCAGGGCAAGAGCACAGAACGTGATCGATCGTTTCGTCCTCCAGCCCGCACTTCCTAAATCTGCTATCACTGACCAAGCCTAATTTAAAGGCATGTGACGCCAAAAGGCAGTGTCCAGTCAGAATACCCGTCATGAGTCTACAGTCCTCTCTTTTTAATGATAGAAGCAATTTTGTTATTCTAAGGTTGTAAGACCTGCACATAATCTTCGACACTTTACAGCCCCACGCTTGAACCCACGCCTTTCCTGTGCACCTCTCGCCTTCGCTTAAGCTCGCCCAGTCTAATTGGGATGTCTATGGAGAAAGCTTCAAGGGACGCGCCCTTTTTAGCTAGTTCATCCGCTTTTTCATTCCCATCTATTACCATATGCCCTGGGACCCAATATAGATGTATGCTTCTCCCTGTCCCAATTCTCTCCAGGGACTGCTTACACTCTAACACGCATTTAAATGCTGAGGTATGCGAGATTATTGCCTTAAGTGCTGTTTGACTGTCAATATAAAAGTTATCACGATTGCAGCTTGGGTGTTACGGTCTGCTGTTATGGTCTACGGTTACGGTCCACTTGGGAGTGATTTCGTGCGAACACACCCTGGGGCGAAAGTTGTGATACAAAAGTATCGAAACAAAGAAAGAAAAATTCGGCAATCACTAGCAAAAAAGAAAAAACCACGAGTTTCCGCAGATCGAAAAATCTTTCTTCTTTCTTTTCCTGGTTGGCAGCGGACGGAGTAAGTCAGACAAGAGTTAACGAGTTTATAGTGGCTTAGCGATTGGGATGCTTTGAATGTTTTTGTTCTTCCTGGTTGGCACGCGGATCAACTGAGGATTATATATTTATAGTGGCTTAGCAATTTGTGTGCTTTTAATGCCTCCTTTTACTGGTTGGCTTAGCAATTTGTGTGCTTTTAATGCTCTTCCTTTTACTGGTTGGCTTAGTAATTTGAGTGCTTTTAATGCTTCCTTTTACTGGTTGGCTTAGCGATTTGTGTGCTTTTAATGCTTCCTTTTGCTGGTTGGCACGCGGAACGAGGATTACCAATTTATAGTGGCGTTTAGTGATTTGAGTGTTTTTAATTCTTTCTGGTCCTGGTTGGCACGCGGACGATTTATGTGCTTTTAATTCTTTCTTGTCCTGTTTGGCACGCGGGGTTCATATGCGAGGGGCCATTTGACATATTGGCAACAACGAAAATTCGAGCAAGGCCTATTAGCCAAAGCATTTAATGCCCCGAAAAGCGTTTAAATTCTGCGGAAAGTAGGGGTTGCATCCGTACCAGCAGCAACGACGCCCCTAACCACATCACCACTAAATTAACAACGAGAGGTAGCACCGCACCCACATTTCAGGCGGCAACGTGGTAAAGAAGTTGGGAATACAGCAGCCAGCACCTCGTCGTCGTTCTCCTCACAATTTGTCGACAAGTGCGCATGATAGCCGACATGATTGTATGCAATTGATAAGCAATTGGAGACCCATAAGCAGCGCTGTAACGCCCGGCAATATTTGGCAGACCCGCCAGCTCTAATTAATGACCACCAACCGTCCCCCCCCCCCCCCCCCCCAAAACCGTGCACCACCACTACTACAGCGCCACCAAACGCGCCAACCACCATCGCCGATGCCACCACAACCATTACCGTGCACAACCGCCAACCGTGCCCACCAAAACTAAGCACCACCAACAGCGCCTACCACTACAACGCGCAGCCACCATCGCCGGTGCAACGATAACCATTACAACGCACCAAGCACCACCAACTGCGCCACCAAAACGCGCCAACCACCATCGCCGGTGCAACCATAACCCTTACAACGCACCAAGCTCCACCGACAGCGCCTACCATTACAACGCGCAATCACCATCGTCGGTATAACCACCACCAGTTGCAACGAACATAGGCCTGCGCCACTACTGTCAACAGCAACAACAGGCGGCACCACAGCCCACAATACCAGCTACTACAACAATACCAGCAACAACAACAACAGCAGGGCCGACTGACATAGGCCTGCTGCAAATCCCGACTACGACAACCAACAACTACATTTAAAGCGGTGAATTCGTTCCGTAAATCGGACAAGTACAACTTTCTAAGCTAGGAATTTTCATGTTTAAATTTGGTAGTTTACTTTTTTTCCAATCAGATATGTTTTATTAACCAGTTTTACTCAAGCCTTAATAATATCAAGGGTGGTTATCACCATCAAATTAATATCAACTAGCAGCTATATAAGTAAGAATATAAACTAATATATGTAATTCAGCACTACTTGGAAAAAGAAAAAAAAAGAAAATTTGCTGAACGATGTTCAAATAGTACTTCTACTTTAGAGTAGGAATATATGATTACCTAATCAAATTGACTATAATTTATAATGGATTATAATTCATAATCCAAATATCTGGACCATAGTTTCGTCAAATAAAACACATGAAGGTAATTTTGACGAACTGCTTACTTACTGTCTCTTGTTTCCTTTTACTTCAAGTTCAACATTAACAAAAACAAAAACAAAAAAACACAAAATTATAGTTGCATAATGCATATACGATTTATGTAAGAATTTCAATTACAAAGGTAGTCAGTAAACCGTTCGGTCATTTAATTAATTTAATCATGCTTTTAAAGCTCCTAATTAAACCAAGAAAAGAAGGAAAATGAAACAAAATTTGTAAATTGAATTTGTCTTAGGATATAGGCAAAATGTATACGTATATATATATATATATACACATATTTACTTATTATCCATAATATAGATTAGAGAGTGGCCAATGAAGGCATCAACGTAAATACATATGTAGAATTACGTAGCTCGCAATAGATTTATAAACATACAACACACATACCTAGCCTTAATATGTATGATTAGTTATTTAGGTAAATAAGGGTGCGGATTGTCATTGTGGGAATAGCAATAAACTATTAGGCCTATTGTCATGTACACGTATTAGGCACATATATTTTGCACATCATCAGGTCAGCATCTTTGGGATACGTTTTAGCGTATAAACAGTAGGAATTTTGAAATAACAAATAACACTTTATGAAGTGCGATAGGAACAACCAAGACAGTAGAAAAGGGTAATTAGAATTTAGTAGCGACTTTATTATAGAATACGAAAGGTGTGCTAAAATTTTTGTTTGATTCTTCTTCACGAAACAACACGCTCATAAAAATAGAAACCCAACAAACCAAATTCGTAGTTACCACACCGACACAGGTATCGATTACACTCAACTAGAATTAGTAGCATTTAACGCACCAATACTAATACCTAACCATAGTTACTAATACTTACCCCTGAAGTACTAATGATTCAATAATTGCCTTAAAATTGTCCAGTTCTCTGTTTTAACGAAGTTGCGTGCAAATACACGTACTCTGAAATATTCGCCAGCACCTCGTCGTCGTTCTCCTCACAATTTGTCGACAAGTGCGCATGATAGCCGACATGATTGTATGCAATTGATAAGCAATTGGAGACCCATAAGCAGCGCTGTAACGCCCGGCAATATTTGGCAGACCCGCCTGCTCTAATTAATGACCACCAACCGTCCCCCCCCCCCCCCCCCCCCCCCCCCAAACCGTGCACCACCACTACTACAGCGCCACCAAACGCGCCAACCACCATCGCCGATGCCAACACAACCATTACCGTGCACAACCGCCAACCGTGCCCACCAAAACCAAGCACCACCAACAGCGCCTACCACTACAACGCGCAACCACCATCGCCGGTGCAACGATAACCATTACAACGCACCAAGCACCACCAACTGCGCCACCAAAACGCGCCAACCACCATCGCCGGTGCAACCATAACCCTTACAACGCACCAAGCTCCACCGACAGCGCCTACCATTACAACGCGCAATCACCATCGTCGGTATAACCACCACCAGTTGCAACGAACATAGGCCTGCGCCACTACTGTCAACAGCAACAACAGGCGGCACCACAGCCCACAATACCAGCTACTACAACAATACCAGCAACAACAACAACAGCAGGGCCGACTGACATAGGCCTGCTGCAAATCCCGACTACGACAACCAACAACTACATTTAAAGCGGTGAATTCGTTCCGTAAATCGGACAAGTACAACTTTCTAAGCTAGGAATTTTCATGTTTAAATTTGGTAGTTTACTTTTTTTCCAATCAGATATGTTTTATTAACCAGTTTTACTCAAGCCTTAATAATATCAAGGGTGGTTATCACCATCAAATTAATATCAACTAGCAGCTATATAAGTAAGAATATAAACTAATATATGTAATTCAGCACTACTTGGAATAAGAAAAAAAAAGAAAATTTGCTGAACGATGTTCAAATAGTACTTCTACTTTAGAGTAGGAATATATGATTACCTAATCAAATTGACTATAATTTATAATGGATTATAATTCATAATCCAAATATCTGGACCATAGTTTCGTCAAATAAAACACATGAAGTAAATTTTGACGAACTGCTTACTTACTGTCTCTTGTTTCCTTTTACTTCAAGTTCAACATTAACAAAAACAAAAACAAAAAAACACAAAATTATAGTTGCATAATGCATATACGATTTATGTAAGAATTTCAATTACAAAGGTAGTCAGTAAACCGTTCGGTCATTTAATTAATTTAATCATGCTTTTAAAGCTCCTAATTAAACCAAGAAAAGAAGGAAAATGAAACAAAATTTGTAAATTGAATTTGTCTTAGGATATAGGCAAAATGTATACGTATATATATATATGTATACACATATTTACTTATTATCCATAATATAGATTAGAGAGTGGCCAATGAAGGCATCAACGTAAATACATATGTAGAATTACGTAGCTCGCAATAGATTTATAAACATACAACACACATACCTAGCCTTAATATGTATGATTAGTTATTTAGGTAAATAAGGGTGCGGATTGTCATTGTGGGAATAGCAATAAACTATTAGGCCTATTGTCATGTACACGTATTAGGCACATATATTTTGCACATCATCAGGTCAGCATCTTTGGGATACGTTTTAGCGTATAAACAGTAGGAATTTTGAAATAACAAATAACACTTTATGAAGTGCGATAGGAACAACCAAGACAGTAGAAAAGGGTAATTAGAATTTAGTAGCGACTTTATTATAGAATACGAAAGGTGTGCTAAAATTTTTGTTTGATTCTTCTTCACGAAACAACACGCTCATAAAAATAGAAACCCAACAAACCAAATTCGTAGTTACCACACCGACACAGGTATCGATTACACTCAACTAGAATTAGTAGCATTTAACGCACCAATACTAATACCTAACCATAGTTACTAATACTTACCCCTGAAGTACTAATGATTCAATAATTGCCTTAAAATTGTCCAGTTCTCTGTTTTAACGAAGTTGCGTGCAAATACACGTACTCTGAAATATTCGAAGCGAACCTAATCGAATAATCCGAGCAATCCGGCTAATTCGAATAATCTAAAGGAATGCAGGCCTTTTAAAATTTCTGAGCGATAATTTTTCTAAAGCGTTTCGGTATAGTAAGAAGGATTTGAAAACCGCAAAGTGTGCGACTATTGCCGCTAAGGAAAACAAAATAAGGAAAGGGGATTGGTTTAGAAGATTTTATTTCTTTCCTTCGCTGTACATTTTTTTTTGTGATACTTGGATGAGTCCTAGTATAAATCTAGATGTATTGCACTCGTTGCCCCGTATATACGTATTGTTGCAATCAATTAAGGTCTTAGGCCAGAACGTTTGTAAGGAATATTATCTTGCAAAAGCAAAATCAAAGCAGACGCAGTTCTTTTATTATCCGCTTTGATCGGAGATGCGAATCAGATAGAAAACCTAGTTAACTTTCAGTGATGAACGAGTCCTTATCCCTGATCGTGATTTTGTAAAATTGACCATTAGTTAGTTTTAGACTTAAGAGGTTCACCTCGTATTAACTCGATATATACCCAGATACATTTTGAGTAAGTTTTATTGCAATGAATTATAAATAAAGTGTGTGTAATGGGAATGTTGACGTTCATCTTTATTTAGAAGGCACTAGGTAGGACAGGTAAGGGGCCACCGGAAATTTAGGTGCGTCGGTGGCCATGGATTTTGAGGGTGGGTATAAGCACCGGGCGTCGCAACAACACCCGCGGCGCCCCCAAGTTATATTCGGCCCTTCTCTTTCTTTTATTTCTATTTTCAGCTTGTTTTTTTTTTTTTTTGACTCTTAGCGTTAGTAACCGGCCATGTCCGGTTCGGTAATTTTTTTTGCGTTAGTTTTTGTTTGAATTTTGAATTTAAATTTTGAATGTTTAACGGTCTGTCCGTGGCATCCGGTTCGGCCGGATGTTGTTTTATTTTGAATTATAAGCGTTTTGAGTCGTCTCTGCGCTTTTTGACAGCTAGTTTTGATAGGCATGATAGGAACTTTTTTCTGTTTATGGCGCTGGAACAGTAAGGTTGGCAAGGACCCGCCCCAGCCGACAATGACTAGCCAATGTGCACCACCACATCATGCCGACCGCCTTCCTTACTGCTTCCCGTAGAAAATGCGATACCATAACATGGGCTATTTTCTTCCAGGGTTTCTACTGCTTCGGGGTTGTTTTCAGGGCTCCCGTAATGCTAAGCATTGATAGTCTGCATACCCCCTCTAATTTTTTGAGGTAGGTTGCTTTTTGTGTGGCTTTCCACCAAACAAGATCTCCATAGTATAGGATAGGGCCTACAATCGCTGTAAAAACCCAATGAGAAAGAGAGGGCGATAAGCCCCACGTATACCCCAGCATTCTTTTACATGCATAAAGTGCCGTTGAAGCCTTCTTCCCGCTCTCCTCCACGTTGAGCTTCCATGACAGCTTACTGTCTAGGATGATTCCTAGATACTTTGTGCAATTTTTCTCCCTAGGCCTGATCCAATTTGGGATCTAGCTTAACGCTCTCATCTGAACCATCAGATGTATGGGATATATGCGGTAACCACAGATTTCCACACCTCTCCTAAAATATGGTCATTCCAACAGTTGAAAGTAAATTCAGCACAGGCAACTTTCAAGATAAAAACAATGACTTTTTCTCCATAATTTTACCGCTGTCATCTCTAAGTAGTTTTAAGAGTTAAATCATATATCTACCTAGAGATATACTCGAGATATAGGCATATTAAAGGACTTAACGTTAAATCTTGCAAGTATATCATATAAAATTAAATCTCGAAATTTAAATATTTCAGGTATGGCACCCTACAATTCAATTTTAATGTTATTTATTAAAGGAAAATATTTTAAGGTAGGAGCAGTTTTTAAATGTATGGATGGCAAATGTTTGGATTAACCCCGAAAACCGGCCTGGCTGCGCGCCTGATTGACGGTGGTAAAGAGTAAAAAACAACAAACAGTAGAAAACGAGTTATAAATAGAAACTTGCAAAGCGCATTGATGGCCTGATGTGCAAAACGTCAAGCCTTCAATGTGTGGATCGCTGATGATAAACCGTCATGGGTTTTGAAGTAGTCGGCTATACGGTCTATAATAATTTAATCTTAATAATATTGTGGCGAATTTTAGCATCACTAGGCTGTTAGTAAATAATCACGCAACAAAAAAACATTAAAGCGAGCCACACATGTGTATGTAGGATCAGCATCCAAATTCTGAGGATTAGCGTCCTCATTATTGCATCTCGCTGTATTTGGTTCAGCTTCCTCCATTGTAATTTATTTAATTGCGTAGTAAGTCCCTTGACGATGATGTGTTCAGCTTTGCACTCGAAGTTCAATTGCCCCTCAAACTCATATTTCAATATTCAAAAACATATAATATATCGATATAGTTTCGAATACACCTACACACATACCCACACACATCATACAAGGGCCATACTCGGTAAAGTTTGTGACTCTCACCTCGATCTCAATAATTACGAAACAAAATGAAATTAAAACAAGTAAGATCAAATGGCAAGTACATTCTGACAAGTTTAATAAGAATAACTCCAGTAGCATAGAACATAAAAACAAGGTAATGAGTAAAACCTATTTTATTCAAAAGCTACTATGTTCTAGAGACACATACTCAGTAGCAAGTAGAAAAAGGAAATACGGTAGAACCTTTATATAATTGACAACTGTATCAACTGCACCGACACGGCCTTCCTGACTATCAGACATCCTCGGGTGTGTATAAAAGAAATTAAACATTTACATATTACAATTACTATAGCATATGCAGCTTACACAGTTTATTCAAGTAAAAGAAAAAATAATTTCTAACTTTAAACATTATCATTAATATTATAATTATTGAACAAATGCGTGGTGGCAACCGCGCGCACCCACGTATTTGTTAGAGGTTGATTAAGGCGAAAAACAGGGAAGAAAGTAAAAACACCAAAAAGGTTTCGTTTTAATAAAAAGGGAATCCACAGTGTGTTTTTATTTATATAAATACGACAAGTGTTAAGAAAGGTTTTAACAGGTGTTGTGAAAATAAAAATATTAAATATATTTTAGGAAATTTTCAACTTACGTGAACGTGGGATAACGTGTACCTTTGCTGGCTGCTGGATCAAAAGAGGACGAGACTCTTTGCTACATGAGCCGATGAACCCACGATACAGCTCCTTCGTTGGGTTTCCCGGCAACAAAGTTGCTGTACCGCGGGCTTACAGCGGTAAAAATCTAAGATACATACGTACTACCACTCACACATGCCTCTGTGTATTAGTGATCACAAGCATATGTGGGTGGTAGTAAACGGAGGAAAATAACTAAGAAAATTATGTTACGAGGGAGGGGAGATATATTTTGGCCTGTGGCCTAAACATACCGGCCCCCTTGCCGTAAGCAACAAAGGCGCTGTAACGAAAGAAGGCAGTGCAGATGCGGACTGCAAGCACTGCACGCCAGATGGTTGACCTCACGTTTCGCTCTCCTGTGGAAAAAGAAAAGAAGTTATTAGATATACGTACGTGGTTTTAAATTCCGTGCTGTAATAACATATTTTTATGAAAAAACTCCTATTTTTGGCAGGCTCCTGAGACTACCAACCCGAATACGGTCGGTTGGGTCAGGAGACCGCCAACTGTTGTTGCTGGCGTTCCGCTCACCATCATTTCGGCGTATATATCTGCGCTGAGTTTAAGCCGAATTGGCGATGAGCGGTAGAACTGTGGGTCGGCCAGCCGCATGAATTGGAATGGAGCGGCAATCTTTGGATCTACATTTGATGGCGGACTCAACCGATAGTGGCTTGCAACAATGCTGGCTTGAGTGGTCAAGTGTGTGGATGAGCCGAATTTCCCGCGAAGGATTATAGTGCATTGCCCTGATCCTTGACGCTCTAATTGGAGATCACGTACCAGCTCTGCATCGACGATTGTGCTGGTGGCGCAGGGATCGATTATAGCACGAACCAGATGTAAATGTCCCCGCGATTCGATGCGCACTATGGCCGTCGGCGCAACGGGCACGAAAGGCCGCATGATGGGTGATGGGGTCGTTGTCTGGGATAGGCGTCCCGTTCGGAAGCCGGCTGGTACGGCGTGTAATAGCGCTCGTCTACTGTCGACTTTGCTCGCGTTACTTTGATATGGCGCGGTTTTGTTTCGATTTTGCCTCGTTACGCGTTTAGTGGCTCTGGGCCGACCATGGGCAGCGCTTCCCTTCGATGATGTGGTATAGTGTCCTGCTGCCGCCAATTGTCTTGTTCTTGTCGTTCTTTCTTGAACTTTTCCGCCTTCCGTTCATGCTGTAGCAGCGGCCGAAAACTACGCTTCCCAAAATTGCTGTTCGAGGGGTTTTGTTCGGCTCTAGCCATTTCTTCTTCCAACTCTGCCTCCTCGACTTGTTGGGCCCAAGACTTAGTTGGTCCCGATAAGTGGATCGACAACTCGTCGTCCGATTGGTTGTCGTCGCCGAAGACAATGGTTTCTGCGCGTGCAGGACGTTGGTCCTCGAGGTGAAGCGTAGTATGGTGCTTCCCGTTACACCTTTTGCATCGATATTTGCTTTTGCAGTTGTCAACGCGATGAAACGGCGACAATCAATTCGGGCAGTATTTATGTAGTAGAACAGCCCGTAACCTTTCTTCGAGCGACTCGGCGCAGAGCCTCATACTATGATTTCTACCGCAGAGCTGGCAGGCGACGTCGAAGCGCTTGGCGCTTCCCTCTGACTTGGCCAATAGAGTTTCGAAACAGGTCATGATCTGCAAAGAATATCGGTAACATTGATCATGACCACATAAATTGGGTGGGTTCTGTTTGGGTGGCGCAAGGTGACGGAAAAGCAAAAAGGGGAAAAATCTTACGTGATTTCAATAACCGTACATGTAAATGATGCCTCAGAGCGGCATCAGTTAGCAGTTTACCCCAAACTTCAGCCCTGAATTTAACGTCAAACCCAATTTGTGAACCTTGAAGAAACAAAATAAAATACGACCTTTGTCAAAGTTGGAGTCGTACGCAATGCTAAATTCTATCTGACGCCGACTTTTAGGACTAGTTTATTTAGAATTTAATTTTTGTAATTTTTGTTGGTAGATGTCGCCGAAAGTAGTCCTAAAAATTTATTTTTGATTTGTGGTGAACTTTGTTTTCACAACAAGTGGCCTGCCAGCACACGGAACGGTTCGAAACCTCGCTGAAAAGGTATTACAGAGTTGCACTTCCACCATTCAACATTATTTTTGACGGGTCTTGTCGATAATGTTGAGATTCGTGGAATTAAGTATTTTAAATCTCGAGATATATAATACGCGACATGTGTGGCGTGTTGTGCTCGATATGTCGGGCGGCATGTAGTGCGTGACGTGTAGTGCGCGAGATGATTGCGCATGAGGCCTAACGTTGTATTGCAATAATCATTGACAGTCAGAAATTAAGTGTAGAGATTTTGACATCTACTACGCTTTTCCATTTCCTGAATGAAAAAAAAATGTCATTGATATAAAACACGCGGTGAGTATAGGAAGCTAGTTGATTGATAATTGTAATATGTAATGTTAGTTCATTTCTCTTTCTACTTTCAGGTGTTGTTAGTACAATCAACATTCACATCAGAATATTTGAAACAAGCGACTGCACATTTATGAAAATTTATAAAAATATGCTTTGCCACTGATGGCGGTATTCACGTACAATTTGCTGCTCATGCAGAGTTTGCTCGTAATATACCCGCATTTCAGCCACTGACTGAACGCGGTATAGAACGATTCTTACCAAATCCACAGGAACTTCCGCCAGTTTCCTTTGGTCCGGATGAATTGCATATGAATGCTTCATATTATAGTAGTTAAAGTTATAAGTTTTTAATGGAAAAAAAAACAAACCTATCGTCTACCGGCATGTCTACAGTATCAACGCAGGCCGTAGGAGGTGCGCCGACAAGCCTAGCAGTGACTGCGACTGCCGCTGTCGGCGGTGGTAGTGTACTGTACTATGTTGATGATCTCATTTGGTTGTCGATATGGCAAACCCCATTTTCACCATCAGAAATTAAATTGGCAATTTCGTTCGGCTGTTGTCAAATAAATCATTCAAAAACAAACCTCTACCGAAACGAGCTCAGTTAATGAAAAAATAATAACGTGCCACCGAACTGCGAACTTGTCTACCATGCCCCAATGGGATTTTATATAACGGTGGCTAAAAATATATCAACTATAACAATATTTATCTCTTCAGTAGCATTGTATTCCGCTACGGCTAACGATTTTAGTATTTCAACTACGAGTGTTGATTCCTAGGGGTTGGTATCATACCCAAAGGATATCTGGAATTTTTTCGTGCGGATTTATTTTTATAGCAATTGCAATAAGGGCCTTTATTGCCAGATATCCCTTACGTATTTGTCGTTTCAAAGAGAGTTATATCGCTATATTTTACCTTCAACTACCTTTCCGATCGTTGCGGCATGAGTGTTGTAAAAAATGAAGTAAAGGTAGTTAGCAACAAATTTAACCCATGGAACAATTACACTATTCGATTGGCCAAACGAACTTCGTTAATACTAAGTCATTATTTTAGAACACCTGCGGACAATTTGACAGCCGGCTAGATTTTGCTTGAGCCAACCAAAATACAAATTTTGCACAAAAATTAAGTATACATTTTTTAAATAATATGTATACGTAATGACTTCTATAATAAAACTACATACAATATCTGGAGCGATGGATGAGTCGCCACCCTGTTACACTTTACAAATAGATGAAGTGCGAACATTGCTGGATTGCGGATGGGATGAAAAGTTTGTTCCAAATATAATCAAGGAATTGAAAAGGCATGTGCCCACAATCGATGTAGTGCTCTTATCATATCCAGACGTTTATCATTTCGGTGCGCTGCCGTACCTCGTGGGCAAGCTCAGTATGAATTGTCCCATTTATGCCACAATACCTGTTTATAAGATGGGAGAAATGTTTATGGACGATTTGTATATGTTGCGTTATAATATGTATAATTTTGATTTATTCTCACTGGGTGATGTGGATGCAGCTTTTGATAAGATAATACAATTGAACTATAATCAAACAGTATTGCTAAAGGGTAAAGGTTATGGCATAACAGTAACACCTCTACCAGCTGGACACATGATTGGTGGCACCATTTGGAAAATTCTTAAAGTTGGTGAAGAAGATATTGTATGTGCAACAGATTTTAATCATAAAAAAGAACGTCATTTGAACGGTTGTGAATTGGAGCGCTTGCAGCGTCCTTCTTCGCTAATTACAGACGCATATAATGCACAACATCAACAAGCTCGGCGACGTGCACGAGACGAAAAGCTAATGACGAATATTTTACAAACAGTGTGCAATAATGACAATGTTATTATAGCAGTGGATACGGCTGGACGTGGTTTGGAATTGGCGCATATGCTCGATCAACTTTGGAAAAATAAAGAATCTGGTTTGATGGCATATTCTCTGGCAATGTTAGCTATAATGTTGTTGAATTTGCTAAATCACAAATTGAATGGATGAGCGGTAAGTTAATGAAGATATTTGAAGTAGCTAGAAACAATCCATTTCAATTTCGTCATATGCAATTGTGTCACAATTTAGCTGAGCTTGAGAAAATGCCTAGTCCCAAAGTTGTGTTGGCAAGTACACCCGCTTTGGAAAGTGGTTTTGCACGCGTGCTTTTTGTTCAGTGGGCTGCGAATCCGTTAAATAGTATTATAAGTACATCAAGAACATCACATGGTACATTATCAATGGATTTAATTGAAAATGCAGCACCTGGACGAAAATTAGAACTAGATATTCGGCGACGTATTGAGCTGGAAGGCGCTGAGCTAGAAGAATATCTACGTACACAAGGTGAAAAGCTGAATCGTTTAATTATTAAACAGGATGCCGATTCGCATGATGATATCGAAATGAGGGTTATTACTGGAAAGCATGACATAGTTGTAAGGCGAGAAGGTCGTCATCGCACTGGATTCTTCAAATCAAATAATAGGCACTATGCCATGTTTCCATTTCACGAAGAAAAAATCAAATGTGATGAATATGGTGAAATTATAAATTTGGATGACTATCGCGTCTCTGATGTGGGTACTGAAGCGTCCATGGATGAGCATAATAAGGAAAATATTAAGAAAGAGGAACCAAAAGAAAATAAAACACAAACTACTGATGCACAATTGCTAACGAAGTCTAACGTCCAACAGCGCATGATTTTGGCAAATATCTTTCATTCTTCTTAAATGATATTCCTGATGATAGTTGCGCCAAAGCTGGTCATAGCGTCTATGGTAATGCTGTAGAATATAAAACTAATACGAGAAAAAATTTGTCAACAGTCGGTGCATCATATTTCATGGCATACCATTCTATATTAAAATCATCAGCCGATTATTATGAATCATTACGTTCTGCATGTAAAATATCTGCAAACATAACGCATATGTTACGTGGACGTTTAATGTCACAAGGTGTACCACTCTAGCAAACGCTCGATATTGAAGTTTTTCCATATTCAGTGTTTTATGTATTCTATGAACAATATTTAGATATGTGGTCTGAAACATTACAAAGTATGGGTATAACTGTGATGGCGATATTTAGTGTGACCTTTGTATTAATGGGTTCTCGATATACACTCATCGTTGGTTGTTGTGATTACAATCACAATGATTGTTATAAATCTTGGTGGTATAATATATTATTGGGATATATCATTGAATGCTGTGTCGTTGGTGAATTTGGTGATGGCTGTTGGTTTGGTATACATCGTGATCCTGAACAATTGATGGCGACTTTAAGAAAACTGCGTCGTCAAAAGGATGCCAAGAAACGCAGAGGTAAGTGTGCCACGAAGAAAACGTTAAGATTTTGTTATTGTTATTATTCAATGGTTTTCTACTTCTCCTTTCTTGGCAACAGCTGAAGAGCCAACACCACAGCAAGACCGCTACTGCACATGAAAATGAAGTGGATGAGGGTGCTGAATCTGCGCCAGCATCGACGGAAGGGTTAAAGCCGGCAGTTTAGCTAGCTTGTGAGTAGTTTGTATTTATATTTACGCAAAATTTTTAATACCGATACATTTGTGGAACGAGTATATTAATTATGGTGTGATGTAAAAATATATGTTTCTACAAATGGCAGACATCAGGAAGCCGGTCAAAAACTCAAATCAGATTTCGCTTCTGGTTTTTTTTTTTTTTTTTTTGCTTGTCTCTTTTATCGTGATCCCCATTTACATTTAGCCCAATAGTCTGTACTTAGAACTTATTCTTTTATTACGTGTGTTCGGTTTTGCTGGAACTTCATTAGTTGTACTAATGCTTAAGTTTCATCTTTGGGGGAGTAAACAATTTTGGGCAAATCCAATCGCTTCATTTTCACCATGACTGCCTTGCACACCTTTTGCGTATCCTGTTTGTGCAATGTTATATTTTCATATATTTTTCATGAGCTGCTATCATTTGGTGTGCCCTTTATTGTGCGCAATTGGTTCTCGGGTATTGCTTTATCCAACATAAATTGTTTACACTGAGATTCGTTTGGATACAGACTAATTTATTAAAGCAGTAAAAACACGAGTTTGTTGTGACTTGCTGATAAGGTTATCAAGGCATTTGTAAGTCTAGAGAGAATATCATTCATTAATTAATTAAATAACATTCGTGAAACTTTAAGCACATGCCCTTTCATATAATTATTAAATATGTGGCTTCCATGGATTGTAGCATTTACACAAAAATTTAAAAACCCTGATTGGTTGATTTTCTGGTTACTTTACTGAATCGGCGGAATAAGCACATCTAATAAATTTCCTAATTAGATTATTAATTTTTAAGTTTCATAAGGTTCGGTTTGTTGATTAATTAGCTTACTATCACTTAGTTTACAGAAGAATGAAATTTATTAAATCGAAATAAACCAAGGAAATTAAATTTGGAACAATTTAAAATTCCTTATTAGGGATTCAATAGCAATAAAGCTGTTATGGCAAACTGAATATAGTTTGTCAATCATATTATGTAATCATATTTGAACCAAATGTGGTTACTTTTAGTGATCAAAAATTTTTAACCAATATTCATTCAACTTTCTGCGTCTGTCCTGATTATCTTTGTTGAGTGGTCATGAATATGATACTTGTTAAAAGTTAATTTTCCGTTGAAGATCTTATTTCGTGTGAGATGTGAAGAATAAACATATGATAATCGTATCCGAAAATCATTCATAAATTTCGACCAAGCGATTGAAATATATTCACGAATATGATCTGAAACAGACTGTGAAAAGCAGTCAAATATTCCTCCCAAACGATTAAATTCATTTTCCTTGTCCTTATATAATGAAATGGTATGAAGAAATTCCTTTGGGGTTCCTTGCGATATTTAACTATTTTCGAACAATTACGTGGTGGCAGCGGCGCACCCACGCAATCGTTGGAAAAGGTATTATGTGGCACACAGTATATCTGAGTTAGGGTTCTGTTGGTCTCGTTCTGGGGAACGAGAGCTAGGTTATTGGTTTGTTGGCCTCGTTCGGGGTGAACGAGAGCTGGGTTATTTGGGATAAAGGAGTGCGGACTATTAAAGTTCATTTTCGTTGTCGTTGGGCGGAAGTAGTACCAGTTTCGCGATTGGTCTGCTAATTTGTCCCTTAATTGTATTGACGTCAACAACACGTACACGGTTATCGGAACCTGGATGTGTGTTGACGATTCTCCCCATTCTCCACTCGTTTGGTTGGAGGTTATCCTCCTTTATGATGACTAGGTCCCCGGGTTTTAGGTTGGATTGTGGATGTTTCTACTTGTACCGTTTCTGGATCTCGGTGAGATATTCCGATTTCCATCTTTTGCAAAAGGTTTGATGAAGGGCTTTCATCTTTTGCCATCGGTTTACAATTGCGGCAGGGTTTTCACTACAATCGAGTTCACGTGGAGCTAAAAGATGTCCACCTACGAGAAAATGGCCTGGAGTAAGCGGCTCCAGGTCGGAAGGGTCGTTGGATGAGGGACTTAGAGGTCTCGAGTTGAGGCAGGCCTCAATTCGACATAAGAGGGTTGTAAACTCTTCGAAAGTATATTTATGATCGGACGCGATCTTTTTAAAGTGGGTCTTAAAACTTTTTACCCCCGCTTCCCACAAACCTCCCATGTGACGAGCGCTTGGCGGTATAAAATGCCATTCTAGAGTGTGATGGCTGTATTTATTCAATGTTCCGTCCCTTGCTTCACGCAGAAATGCCTTAAACTCGGATCGTAACGATCGCGACAAAGTTAGTACCATTGTCGGAGTAAACGTTTTTCGGACAGCCTCGCCTGAACACAAATCTGGCGAAGGCAGCTAGGAAAGACCCGTGACTAAGGTCGTTTGTCGCTTCTAGATGGATGGCTTTCGTCGAAAAGCAGACAAACAGGCAAACGTATCCTTTTGAAATTCGACATCCCCTCCCTCGGTAGGATTTTATATCGAATGGTCCCGCGAAATCTACCCCAGTGTTAGTGAAGGCCCTAGTAAAGGTGGTGCGCTCTTTCGGAAAGATCCCCATAAGTTGCGTTTGTGTCCGCTTCCTGTAAATAGTACAGACCTTACAGTTGTGGATAACCGACCTTATCATGACTTTAACGCGTGGGATCCAGTACTGAGTGCGGATATGCCGTAGCATCAGCTGGTTCCCTTCATGCAGGGTGGTCTCATGAGAGGATTGAACAAAAATTTGGATAACCTGCAAGTATAAGGAATAATAATGGGATGACTTTCGTTATGGGACATGTCTTTGGATGCCCCAGTCCGCCCCTAGTTCGAATGATGCCTTCTTCATCTATATATGGGTTCATTCTTCCCATTTATTAGTTTTCCTGACTTCAAATTTGCGTACTCTTCTTGATAATGTTGCCTCTGGCATACTGTTATCAATCTTCGTGTTGTTTTTTCTATTTCGTCAGGAGCTATCGAATGAGAATCCCTTTTAAAGGAGGCTTTAGTTGTTGGTTGCGTATTCTGAAAAAACCGAAGAATATAGGATATAACCCGCAAAGCCCTTGGTAAATCGGAAAACCTATTCAGAATATCAAAGTTATTTTTGACCGAAGTTGTATGAACTTTCACCCTCTTTTCTTCCATATTCGTATTGTAATCTTCTTCTTGTGTTGGCCAATTTTCGTTGTCTTCTTGTAACCAAGAAGGTCCCTGCCACCACAAAAAATTGTCGATTTGATCCGAAGCGAGGAGGCCTCTGCTCGTCAAATCTAAAGGGTTTGACGCGGAGTCTACGTGCCGCCATACTTTGTCTCCAACTTTGTCGATGATTTTTGTTATTCGATGTGCCACAAACGTTAACCACGAACATGGTGGCTTTCGGATCCATGCCAGTACTATCGTCGAATCTGTCCAAAGGGTTACTTTAATATTGGAAAGTTGCATATTTTCTATGGCCGACTCTATGATTTCTGCAAGTAGTACTGCGCCGCAGAGTTCCAGTCGTGGCAATGATATAGTTTTGACCGGGGCTACTCTCGTATTGGCCATCAGCAAGTTGGTGAACACTTGATCCTTCGTTTGTACCCTCAGGAAGACAGTGGTGGCTTATGCTTTTTCCGAGGCATCGCTGAATCCATGTATTTCGACATTGTCCTTCAATGCGTAGTGAACCCATCGCGGTATGCGTATATCGTTGATCTTTTCGTAGTCCGTCATGAATGATTGCCACCGATGTAGAGTAGTTTCAGACACATCTTCATCCCAGCCTGTCCCTTCCAACCAAATATTTTGCATTATTATTTTGGCTACAATTACGACTGGTGCCAGCCAGCCAAGAGGGTCGAAAAGTTTTGCGATCGCAGAAAGTATTGACCTTTTTGTTACGGCATGATTATTGTCAAAGGGTTTCGCTGTGAAGTAGAAGTAGTCGAAATGGGCGTTCCACCTGATACCGAGTGCTTTTACCATGCTGGTGTCTTCAAACTCAAGAAAATCCTCGCTTAATAGGTGTTGCCTCGGTATACCCTGTAGAATTTTCTTACAGTTGGACGTCCCTTTTCGCAATGCCGATTGCAATGCCGATGATATTTCGTCCCTTGCCTTGATTGCAATTTCGATGCTGTGTCCACCGGCGAGTACGTCATCAACGTACATGCAATTTCGCAGGATATCTGCTGCCATTGGATGCGATGTCTCCACGTCATCAGCTAGTTGGTGCAGCGTTCGAATCGCAAGATACGGAGCACAATTAACCCCAAAGGTTACCGTTTTCAATTCATTAATGTTAATTGGGTTTTTGGGGCATTTGCGAAATATGAGTCGCTGGTATTTTGTTTGATTTTCATTGACCCATATTTGGCGGTACATTTTTTCTATGTCGCTGTTAAATACGTATTTCAACAGCCGCCAACGTAGTATAAGGATTGTCAGGTCGGATTGAAGAATCGGATCTGGATATAAGGCATCATTTAGACTTTTGCCATTAGTGGTAGGACAAGATGCATTAAACACGACTCTGACTTTTGTCTTTGTACTTCCCTCCTTTATAACAGCATGGTGAGGTAAGAAGTAACAGTCATTTGAGTCTGGCGAAATATTGCCTATTTGTTTCATGTGCCCTAAGGTTTCATATTCGGATACAACTCTATTGTATTCCGTTTGAAGAACTGGGTTTTTCGCCAGTCGTGTCTCGTTGCGATAGAATTGAGAGCACGCACTTCTTAATGAGGGGCCTAAGTTGAACTCTTTCCTAAAGGGTAAGGAGACTACGTATTTGCCATCGATGTTCCGAAATGTTGTGGATTTGTATAGCTCCTCGCAGTAAGTGTCATCGTTATTGGTGCTCCTCTTCTTTGGAATTTCCTCTATCTCCCAGAAAGCCGCCAGTTGTTTGTCTAAAGTGACCTCGTTGAAATAGGAAACTAGGGTCTTATTTGTATCAACCGCATCTGTCCGACCTGTCAAAATTCAGCCGAACACCGTTTCCTGTGCTATTAATGTGTTTAGAACATCTTTCTTAATGCCGCCTAACATAATTTGGGGGTATATGTCTCCGCCCAGAATTAGATCGACTGGCTCATTGACAAAAAATCGTTTGTCAGCCAGTACTAAGTCAGGGAATGCTTGCCTAGTCATTGCGTTTATTTGGCAAGTTGGAAGATTCCCTGTCAATTGTGGTAAAACCAGCATGATCGTATTGATCTCGATTAATGGGTCGGTTGGTGACCGCAGTTGTATGTTGCACGCTTCTTTTACTTGTGCAGACATTGTATTGTTGATGCCCGAAACTTAGGCATGCAGGTGTTTGGATGGCAGATTAATTCTGCGCTTTAGTTTTTCGGTAATGAATGAACATTCAGATCCCGAGTTTATTAGGGCTCTCGCCGAATAGTCAACACCATTAAAATGAATATTAACCTGCGGTGTCCCTAGTAATACCCCTTTATTTGTATTTGCGAAACATGAGTTCACATTATTAATCGGAGCATTTTCCCTTTCAGCATTGCATCGTATTTGAGCTTCCCGTGAGGTAGATGCTCCGATAGTATCTGAAGTATTGGTTGGTTTTGGCTGATTCGAAATATGAAGCAGCGTATGATGTCTTAAATGACATGTGGCACAGTTCATTTGACTGGTGCACTTTGTTACCGAATGGCCAGCAGAAAGGCAGTTTATACACCCACGGCTGCTCTTAATTTGTTCAAATCGTTTATTGGGTGTTAAACGTAAGAATTTTTCACACTTTGAAATTCGATGTGCGGGACGTTTGCACATCTTACACGTAGGTTTGGCTACACTTGCACTTGCCTGATAGGACCCTAATTTTTTAGCAGATGTATCTGTTGTCGAACGAGATACTTGTGGCTTCGAGGTTTTGGAAACTGTATCCCCTTTTAGAACAGTCACGGTTTCTAGGGTTTGGAAACGATTGGATAAGAATCTATCCATATCAGCCCATTTTGAAATTTCCCTTTTGTTTAGGCCCAAGGCCTAACTTTTACTTGATTGACGGCGCCCCTCCCTAACGTTTTAATAAGATTTCCAGCCACCCACACTCACGCCGCATTTGTGTGCATGCATGCACATGCATGCGTTTCATACGCATGCATGTGTGTGTGCAGGTTGTCAGCACCCATGCACGTATATGTGGGGGCTGTTGTGTGTGTGGCTTTTTTCCCCTCCTTAATACCAGAGGACCTTTTCGCGGCTTAGCGGTTGTCCTCAACGGCACAACCGGTCTCTTTCTCGATTGACCGCCAACCAGCACACATCGCAAGGATCACCATCGTCACTTAAAACACCAAGGTAATATTGTAACCACAGTGTATATTTTCCTTCACTCTAAATTAAATATTATATTATAACGAGGAAATTCCTCTTTGTGTTCTTATTTATTTCTTTGGAGCGCACCATCCACTCCAAGATCGACCCTTGTGCGCCTACCCACTGCCGGTTTACGACGCACTCAGGCCGAACATTGGTCCTCCTCACCAGGAACTAAAAGCGCCTTTTGTTATACAGTCCACAACACAGCACATTTGCGTACTATAAAATTTGCCAATTTTGCCTACAAAAAATTTATTGGCCGAAGCATATCCCAGCAGAACATAACAAAGAAGTTTGGAAGTTACATATTATACAACACGATATTAGCAGCCGAAAATTGACAAGGAAAAAGTTGGAGTTTATTGTACATAGGTGACCAGAGCCACAGCATATTCGCCAACCACAGCACAGCACAATCAAATTTTCTGGCACAAAAACCAATAAGAAGTAAGTGTTATATTTCTTGCCACTTTTTTTTGAGTGTTATTTTTTTTGCAAAATAAATAAAAAAAAAAAAAAAAGACCCGTGTAGTGCGCGAAAAAATTAAAATCAAAAAAGAAGTGAAAAAGTGAAGTTGTTTAGTGAGCACCAATTTTTTCTTTCCAATTTCAAAAATTAACTCACTTGGTTTATTAAGTTTATTTCGATCCTTGTGATTATCTGGTCTATCCCCCCACCAGTGGTAAGGTTTTCCAGACACAACACAAGGAAGAGGTTAACCTAACCTCACTTTCCGCACAATACCGAATAAGTTTGTTGTTGTTTTTTTGGCACATCACAAACACATTAATTCCAATTAAATTAATTCAGGCGCTCACTTCTTGTAAAAATTTATTTCTTTCTTCACTTTTTTCTGGTTATTTTTCGATTTTCATTAGCAATATCGCACGCACTTTGTCATTTGTTCACAATACACTCATTTATCTGTGGACGTGGCGAGTGGTCCCCCCTTTTGTTGTTGCTACTGAGACAGAAAAGTTCAAAAATAAACCCTTTTGGTTGTCGCTGCTGTGACAAAAAGTCCACAAAATAAACCCTTTTCGTTGTCGCTACCAAGACAAAAAGTCTGCAATATAAAAATAAATAATAAAGCGTTGAGTCTCAATAGTGTTTGTTTACTGGGCAGGTATTTTTTACTCTAAAGCGTTCTATTTCTCTATTCGGCAATTTTCTCGTTAATAAACGTAAATAAAACAATGGAAACCTACATCCGTTTAGCAGAATCAATCGCAGAGTTTGATAAAGATTACAGCCTTATTCCGGAGAGCGACCATAGCAAACACACCCTTGCAATACAGCAGGAAGAGTTGCGGCTCTTGTGGAAGAAGGTAAAGTCTGCGTTTGATTCGCTATTGGGATCTGATGAGGTGTCAGCGGATGACGTTATGGCGATCAGAAAGAAGCAAAAGGCAGCATACGCAATCTACGTGCGATGTTCAGCGTCTATATCTGCTGAGGCAGAAAAATACAAGAAGGATGAAAAGAACGTCAACCCTGAGCAAGAACCTCATGCGCATAAAATTCGCCTCCCTGCTTGCGACACGGAAGTTTTTAAAGGGGATTATCTGTCTTGGCCAACTTTTCGCGACCTTTTCACGGCAATTTATATAAACAATTCCAGCTTGAAAGGGGTGGAAAAGTTATTCCATCTCAACAACAAAACGCAGGGCGAAGCAAAAGATATCGTTAAAAAATGCCCCCTCACAAATGAAGGTTTCGAGATGGCCTGGAAAAACTTGTGTGAAAGATACGAAAACAAACGTATCTTAGTTAACACACAACTACAAATTTTATTTAACTTAAAAAAGGTAGAAAGTGAGTGTGGCAGTTCAATAAAAAAGCTGCAAAATGATATAAATAATTGTATTTCGTCCCTCAAATGCCACAAAATTGACACTTCCAATTGGGATGCAATCCTGACCTATCTATGCTCAACCAAGTTACCAGAGAGCACGCTGGCTCTTTGGGAGCAAAGTATAGACCATAAAATGGACATATCCAAGTGGGAGGATATGGATAAATTCCTGTCTAATCGGTTTCAGACACTTGAAACAGTGTCTGGTTTTACAGGGCATGCCACTTCGAAAGTGCAAAAACCAAACGCGTCGCGACAATCAACGGAAACCCCTACGAAAAGACTTGGTGCTTTTCAAACGAAAGTATCCAAGCAAACAATAAAATCAATTTGTAAAATGTGTAAATCCCCTGAACACAGATTACGCAACTGTTCACGCTTCTGCGACTTAACCCCAGTAGAAAGGATTA
The DNA here is from genome assembly GCF_040869045.1 of Eurosta solidaginis. NCBI lineage: Eukaryota > Metazoa > Arthropoda > Insecta > Diptera > Tephritidae > Eurosta > Eurosta solidaginis. Next base: position 111,715,458 of record NC_090320.1, on the reverse strand, counting down.
AATTTATAAAATCCACAAGTGGCTGCCTGAATTGCTTATCCCCAGGACACACCGTGACGAAGTGCACCAGTTCCTACAACTGTTCCAAATGCCACTCTCGTCACCACACGCTCCTGCATGCGGATACATCTCAACACACGGCTGTACGCAATCCTTTCAAAGATGCGGATAATAGCCCAACAACTTCGGCACAGGCGCGACAATCTGCGAACCAGAATGTAAAATCCTGTCATGCCAATTCCAGCACAGGCGTGCTATTAGGAACTGCTCGCGTACACATTCGCCATAATGGTACCGACTTCTCCGCACGGGCATTAATTGATTCAGGGTCTGAATGTTCCTTTATAACTGAAAGACTGAAACGCAGAATCAATTTGCCAGCGAGAAAAATGCATGCCCAAGTTTCAGGCATCACAAATTCGGTGTCAGCCCAGGTGAAAGAAGCATCCAAAATTGAATTACGTTCACCAGTGGATGCCTGCTTCAGCCTGACTACACCCGTTCTAGTCCTAGCCAAACTCACTGGGAATCTTCCATCCTGCCATATCAACGTCATGACTATGCAGGCATTCCCAGACTTGGTTTTGGCAGACAAGAGGTTCTACATCAACGAAGATGTAGACCTCATACTTGGAGGAGACATATATCCCCAAATTATACTGAGTGGTCTGAAAAAGAATGTACTAAATACACTTTTGGCCCAAGAGACAGTGTTCGGTTGGATACTAACCGGTCGCATCGAAGCACCGAGTCCAACGATGAGCATCATGTCATTTTATAACGAGGTTGCATTGGACAACCAATTAAAAGCTTTCTGGGAGATAGAAAATGTTCCCAAAAACAAAATGCTTAATGAAGAAGAAAGGTATTGTGAACAACTATTTAAGGAAACGACAAAACGTGATGAAAATGGGAAGTATATAGTTTCGCTACCATTCAGGCAGGATTACCCTGAGAATATTAAATTAGGACCGTCCCTAAAGCGCGCATGTTCACAATTCTTCAGAAATGAGGGGCGATTACTAAAAAACCAAGAGTTAGGGAAAGAATATGTTCGGGTGTTATCCGAATACGAAACGCTTGGACATATGAGAAAAATTAAAAATAATGTACCATCCGACGATTCGGATAATTATTTCCTGCCCCACCACGCCGTTGTAAAGGCGGAAAGTACCACTACCAAGGTGCGCGTCGTCTTCAACGCGTCAAGTCCGACAGCAAATGGCATTAGTCTAAACGACATACTCCACCCAGGTCCAGTACTCCAAGCAGACATGCCTATTTTAATTTTACGTTGGCGACTGTATCGCTTTGTCTTTAATAGTGACATAGAAAAGATGTATAGGCAAATTTGGGTGACCGATAATCACGCCAAATTTTAAAGAATTGTCCATCGAACATCCCCCAACGAACCCATCAGTCTTTACGAACTAAAGACTGTCACATTTGGTGTAAACTGCGCCCCCTACCTCGCGATACGGTCACTTCTACAATTGGCTAATGATGTAGAAAATACCCACCCAATAGCATCGGGTATATTACGCGAAAGTATGTATGTCGACGACGTTTTATCTGGAGGGCATACAATAGCGTCAACTATCAAAGCAAGGAACGAGATTCGCGAAGCATTACACTCAGCTGGCTTTCCATTGCGCAAGTGGACATCCAATTGTGAGGAAGTCCTTCAGGACATCCCCAAAACGGATTTGCTCAGCGAGGACTTCCTAGCGTTTGAAGAGGCTAGCTCGGTGAAGGCACTCGGAATACGATGGAACGCGCATTCAGACATGTTTTACTTCACCGCAGGAGTTTTAGAGAAGGGCGAGAACATCACCAAACGCGCAATCCTATCCGCGATAGCCAAACTTTTCGACCCTTTAGGCTGGCTTGCACCAATGGTCATAGTAGCAAAAATATTAATGCAGAATATTTGGTTAGAAGGCACCGGATGGGACGAACCTGTCTCCCAAACTACCTTAGAACGGTGGGAAAATTTCACCCAACACTATAACGAAATAGATAACATTAGGATACCGCGATGGGTAAATTTTACGCCCGAGGACGACATCGAAATACATGGTTTTTGCGATGCATCGGAAAAGGCATATGCAGCAGCTATATACATGCGCGTAAAAGGGGACGATACAATTTTCACAAATCTGTTGCTAGCCAAAACCCGAGTAGCCCCAGTGAAAACCATCTCGCTGCCACGTTTAGAACTATGCGGCGCCGTGCTGCTCGCAGAAATCATGGAATCAATATTCCGAAACATTCATTTGGGGCCAGCAAAAGTTCACCTCTGGACAGATTCAACCATCGTACTCGCATGGATAAGAAAGCCGCCCTGTTCCTGGTCAACCTTCGTCGCACACCGAATCACTAAGATCATCGATATGGTCGGTAGCAAGGACTGGCTTCACGTGGACTCGGAATCTAATCCAGCGGATCTAGGAAGCAGAGGACTACTTGCATCAGAGTTGACCAACAATTCGTTGTGGTGGCAGGGACCTTCTTGGCTGCAAGAAGACCATTCCCACTGGCCAGCACAAGAGACCGAATACAAAACGTCCGTTGAGGAGAAGAGGGCACAAACATATGCCACCACAAGGGTAGATCATGTAGATATTCTCGACCGTTTTTCAAATTTACCCAGGGCTTTGAAGGTTCTATCCTATGTTAGGAGATTTTATAAACGAACTCACCCAAAAACTAAAGCAATGTTCCACGAAAGGTCGTGTATAATCTCAGCCGATGAGATTAAGGCAACGACTCAAGCATTAATACGAATCTGCCAGAAACAATTTTACGGGACAGAATATTTAAAATTGAAAAATAGGGAACCTATCGATCGAAAGAGTGAAATACTGTCACTCAACCCATATATCGACAAAGATGATATTATTAGAACAGGGGGGCGTCTAGGGGCTTCAAAGGACATGTCATACAATGAGCGTCATCCGATCATCTTGCCTTACAATTGTAGGCTGTCTCGCCTTACCGTTATGATGGCTCATCATGACTCCCTTCATGGCGAGAACCAGCTCATGCTCCGTCTCATCCGAACCCAATACTGGATACCGAATGTCAAGACCATGATCAGAGCCATCAGCCACAATTGCAAAACCTGCATTATTCACCGAAAGCAGACACAGTCCCAACTTATGGGGACCCTTCCCTGCGAGCGGACTACTTTTACCCGCGCGTTCACCAATACCGGGGTAGACTTTGCAGGGCCTTTCGACATCAAAAGCTACCGCGGTAGGGGATGTCGACTGTCAAAAGGCTACGTATGCCTTTTCGTCTGTTTTTCCACTAAGGCCATCCACTTAGAAGCCACTAGTGACCTTAGTACCCCAGGCTTCCTCGCGGCCTTTTCGCGTTTTATCGCGAGAAGAGGATGTCCGAAGAACATCTACTCCGACAATGGTACGAACTTTGTCGGAGCTTCCAGATCTCTACGATCGGAATTCAAAGCCTTCCTGGCAGAAAGCCGAGACAAAACAGTCTCCAAGTATAGCCATCAAGCATTAACTTGGCATTTTATTCCCGCTGGCGCTCCACATATGGGCGGCTTGTGGGAAGCGGGAGTGAAGAGCTTCAAAAGCCACTTCAAAAAGATCGCTTCTCCCCACAAATATACTATGGAGGAGTTCCAAACACTTTTGTGCCGGATTGAGGCGTGCCTCAACTCGCGCCCTCTCAGTCCGGGGTCGAATGACCCAACGGACCTGGAACCCCTAACTCCAGGACATTTCCTAACAGGCAGCCATCTTCTGGCGCCGCCAGAACCGGATGTGACCGAAAGCCCGGCCTCCATAATAAACAGATGGCAGAAGCTCAAAGCCCTCCATAACACTTTCTGCAAACGATGGAAGGTGGAATATCTATCCGAACTTCAAAAACGAGTGAAGTGGAAGCATCCCAAAGAAAATATAAAAGTGGGAGATCTCGCTGTCCTCAAAGAGGACAACTTATCTCCCAACGAGTGGAGGCTAGGTAGAGTCGTCAACGTACACCCCGGCGAAGATAACCGAGTTCGCGTAGTCGACCTCATAACAGAGAAGGGTCAAGTCAGACGACCTTTGGTCAAAATGATCCTTCTTCCAACGGAGGAGATGGATTGCGAGAGGGCCAATAACTCCTCTTAACCATCCCTCCGTTCCTCTCCCTCACTCCCTTCCGAATTCCACCTTCCTATCGAGACCCAAAATCAAACCCCAATTCACTCGCTCACCCTGAGCGAGGACAACAGAAAAGCCTACCGCAGAAGGGCGAACCAATCTGCCACAGAACACAGCTGCACTAGTTGCCGCGCAACGAGGCACATCGCAAGCCTACCGCTGATGAGAAAACTCATCTGCCCCCGATATTAGCAGAGTTAAATTCCTTATAGGGTTAGAAATTCTAATTAAGTCCATCCATACATGCATATGTACGCTGCCCACTTAAATCTGTTGGCTTACGCCGCCTGGTCACGCTTAAAATGCGTCGTGAACATAAAGATAATCTTTACATGTCATCGCCACACAACATAATTGAGCAACGTCAAAATGGTGTAAATTGCGCAACCGCCTTGGACAGTAAAAACGCACAGAAAAGTAGTAAAACCCATAAATCCATAAAAGTAGGTGTTAAAAAAAAAAAAAAAACAGCCGAGCATGTTTATGCTGTTAAATATGCGAAAGAAGAGATACGATCAGACAAATTCTAAATATTCTCGCGGAATATTGTTCTCGCGGAATTTTTATTCCCGCGGAAAAATTCCTCCAATTCTTTTCTGCTAGGGAGAAGCATAACTGGGGAATAGGAATTTCGAATTTTCGACGTCAGCTGTTTTGTGAATTGAAATTTCGTTGCGCATTTCTTATTTCGTTTAAAAAATTTAAAAGTTTAGTTATTTTTGCAAATTTGTTTGAAACTAAGAAATAAAATACAAACAATGCACAGTATTGCATTTCATGTGTTATTCGCTGAAATGAGTAATGAATTTGTGCCACAGGAACATCAACAGAGGAGCATAAGAAGAAGGCAGCGGGATAACACAAATCCGCTGGGGTTGCATGCTTTCGTTCAGCAAAGCTATTTTCGGGGGCCAAGTCGAGTTGAGTTCGCCTTTCGCCATATGCCGAAATCTATTCAAGCCTTCTTAAAAATCCCTGCGGAATTTCTGGATGGCTGCATCAAATACACCAAGAGCTCTTACGTTGCTTATGATATACTTTTCTACTTAAAATAGAGAATATTGTGGTAGAATGTACATACATACTTTAGCACAAATTTGTACAAATAAGTGTTCTTTCTTAAAAGAACCAATTTCCTTTAAGTATTTTGATGCATTCCCTTTAAATTAACAAGTGGAAAAAAACTATGAAATGGCAAAGAAATTTCCCTCTCCCTCACATTCATAATACTTCTTTTCTCCCATAACCGGTCTCCGCCTTTTCGAACATTGTTCAGAATACGAGGAATGGGAGAAAGGAAAAAACTCACAAGGAATTTTTGTTCAGAATTGGGCTGAATATGAAATGTAAAACCACTTACCAAATACGTATCCCAAATCCAATGCAACCGCCAAATCCACCGGAGTGCGACTTGCTCCATGGAGTTAATGCCCTACAATCACAGCAGCGCCACATAGGACAACGAAAGCATAGGGTGCATGATAGTCTAGCAGTTAGGAACAACACTAAAATCAAAGGGTTTATAAGGGATAAGCAATACTAGCTAAAGAATTTTCCATGCTCACCATAATGAGATCAACCGTAGCCCGTTTTGCCATGTGTGCCAAAGGATATGCTTCCACCCCAAAAACCAACGTACTCTATACTTAGCACACAGCGCCACCAAATCGGGAAGGGGACATAGTTCACCATCAGCAGTTCCCTTCCCTCCAAATCTGTGTAAGACACGTCCATCAGCAGCAAAGGCCTGCACATTGTCATTGCGTCGGTCTGTCACAAATATGTCCCGATTTATTTATGCATCCACCATCGACCCACGGTGTGGTGTTTATGATACAGGCTTTGCAGCAAAACTTCCCTTTTTATACAAATGTTTCTACCCACATATGTAAGTATATTGAAAGGTAATTACAAATCCAATATTGTCTAAAGTATATCTACGGAATTCTATTTGTATACAAAGGCCTTAAGCGTAGACAATATACAATCACAAGTATGGAGTATCTATGTAAAATGCTTAGAATCAATTTTAAAGCTTTTGAACAATGCAATTTTTTGTAGCGATAAAACCGAGCGCACACATTGCTTTGGGTCCACCTCCAATAGACGTTTTAGCACATCTTTAGCCTCGTGTGGGAGTTCTTCAACTTCGGGAGGTAAACAATTTTGTGAAGCGAGTATTTGTTGTTTTCGCTCTTGAATCAAAAAGTTGCTTGTTTCGTCCTCTTTAGAAATTGTTGTTGGAAGAGTTGTGATATGGTCTACACTATCCATTTTCAGGTACGTTGAAGGCAAAGTGATATCCAGGAATATCCGAATGTCGGGACTCGTTTGAATGAGCATATGGCAGACAAGAATGCCCAGTGACCACCAATCAGCTGCATGTCCGGGTGCCATATATTGAAAAGTGCCGCATATAGTTCTGGTAGTAGCCCCTAAACGCAGCCACTTGCTTAATCCAAAATCGGTTAATTTTCAGCGGTCACCAATATGTTTTCCGGCTTAACATCACGATAAATTACACCAACATTGTGTAGAAAATCAATAGCCAGTGGGATTTCCGCTAAATATAGCCTTACAAGATCCACAGATAAATGTGTTATTTTAGAGAAGAGTTCACCGTTCGGCACATATTCTGAAAGTATATGCAAATTACGACGATTTTGCCACGAGTCCACTTGTTGTACAATGAACGGATGATGTCCGCACAACTTTTGAATATCCGAGTCGTCTTTTATTTGTTGTATGCTATTCTCCTCAATTATTCTTGACTTCTGTAACACTTTGAGCGCATAAACGGGTGCAGAATGTGGTGGTGGTTGTTGTATTGCTTGGCCGGTGTTTTGTTTTTGTGCTACATTTATCAATGATTGTTGTTGTTGCTGTTGTAGTTCTTGTGTGTAATGCTTATTAATTACTTTGAAGACAACGCCGGACGCGCCCTTAGCCACCAAACGTACAATGCGGATTTGTTCGTTGCGACTGGTCTCCTTAAAATGTGAGCTGAATATGGCATTGGTAAGTGGCTTATGCCATTGTGTTTTGGAGCGACGCTGCTGTGCTGACGTTAAACTTCTTCGTGATGCCTTATTGCGATTGTGAAATGAATTTCTATTAGCACCGCCAGAAAAGCTTCAATTCAAACGACCACTCAAACTACCAAAACTCCAAGCGGATGCCTGTCTTATCCGTTGTGTTCTATTAGCGTTAGCAGCTGATCGCCCCTCACTTTTGTTTTGTATAGCTTCAAATTTCCTATTTATATTTGCACTCTTACTTTGCGTCTGATGTAAGCTGGTTATTTTGGAATGAGGGCTTCCACCATTTAATTGATGCTGTTGTTTTTCCACTGCTTTTTGTGCCCGCTCAATCAATGACCGTTTTGCGATACTGCCCTTCTGCAGCCGTTGCTTGGAGGTTGTTGTGGCCAGCTCATTCCTGGATGCACTAACACTATTTCCCATTAAAATTTTCGTCTAAAATTCATTTAATTTCGATTTGTTTTGCTTTCACCGTATTTTGTTTTCTACCGTCTATGAACTTTGCATTCTTTTTTGGAACTTTCTATAAATTACTCGCTCATGAATACTCGCTGTAACTGTTTCGTCGTTTATTTTCACTTTGAGATAAGAAAAAAAAAAAAATAAAAAATTTGTTGTGAAAAAACACATTTGCTACTGAAGAAAAATAATTTTTATGATGCGCTTTTATGCGCGCACACTTAGAGGCCACGTTTTTCGTTTAATTTTTCATTTTTCAGCTTCTCTTAATGTTTTTATTCTGTTATTTAAATTAGAATGGCCCAATCCTCTTTTCTTTCCGCGAATATTTTTTTTACATCACGTTCCATTGCTGCCTCTATCATTAAAATGCTTGGATCAATACGCTTCTTAGAAGCCAGTTCACATATCCGTGCTTCGGATTGGACACACATTTGTTGAAACGGACATGCACTAAGCAATTGCTCAAGGCCTTTGCCACAAATTTTTTTGGCAGCTCGTCGTTTAGCTGTCCTCCCGCTAATTGTGGCACTGTCTTGGTTAACAATTCTAAGATTCGCAAAGCGCCACATTTCTCAATTCTGTGGAAGATTGATTGCCAAGGTTTAGTAGAGGGCGATTTAACGTCATTTTTGCACGCCCGACACATCCAATCAAGATACTGGTCAGCTGAATTCATTTTAGCCGTCTGATTTTTTGTAGCTTAGGCATCTTCAATATTGAAAAATTAGCAAATGATTGTACTACGGCCACGCGCCGTAGTAAAAAAGAATGAAACAACGGAAAAAATCTTTCGATTAGTCCCGTTTGTTTCAATTCTGAGAAATTTACATTCTATACACGGGCGTGTATGAATGTGCACAATTTTTTTGTCTTTGCGGCTGGTAAATATCTACCAGTGCATGGACTTTTGTAAAGGCAAAATGTTGGGGCACTGAAAATGGTAGTAGAAGTTTCGTGAAAACGATAACTACGGTTTATATTGGTACCAAAAAATTCCCAATTTTATCGTAAAACAAACAAATCACAAAATAAATCACATCCCAAAACGTCTACCTACCACAACAATTTTCCAAGGTACCAAAATTACTGCCGCCAAATAACCAAGTTCAGCATGTTATCGTTTACGTAAAACTTCTTATTGTCGTTCAAATTATGCAAAAAAAAAAAAAAAACCGAGAAGAAAATATTCGCGTACTCAGTCAGTATATTTCTCCACTCAAAAATTTATTTCCTGTTTAAGTTCTTCACAAATTTTTTCAAAATTTATTGATTTGGTCAGTATCGCCCCCTAATGGTAGTTGGGTGGGCTCTGCAATTCTCTACTTTAAAATTATCGCAGTATACGTTTTCAATGCGAAAATACTGAAATATTGGTAGAATCTAGGCTTTGGTAGCAGTAGTAGTAGAAAATGAAAAATGGGCCAAAAAGGTTGGTCAAACTACGAATGCGGTAAAGTCCGTGCACTGACTGTCCATATACTTATACCAACGTATGTACATATATATGCCTAGTTTATATGTGCATTATATTAGGGATGCATAAAAAGATGCAAACGGGTACCCACAAACCCGAGTCTGAGAAACCGGTAACGGAGCCAAATACCCTTCGGGAACCGCGCCTTTTGATAAAGGCCATCAATAAAACATGACTACCAGCGTACTTGGGGAAAAGTTGAAGAAATAAGTGAAGGGCAATACAAAAAAAAAAAAAAATAATTCATTCTACAAATTTTTCTCTTCGTCCAAAACGAAGATTTTTTATTTTTTTCTTTACATCGCATACAATTTGCTGTCCAAACATTTTTTTGTGGGGCGGGCAGGGAAGTTGTTGAGTTTTAGCACCAACAACACAAATAACAGCGAATCAAAAGAACCCACGCTCTACACTTTCTACCCGGTTCGGTACCAGAATGTGCGAACCGAAAATCGTAAATGCTAATTTTTCTGCAGCATTAGTGTGCCCGTGGCTAACTAAAACGCTACCGGGTGACACAAAATAAACAAAGTAAGGCACTAAAGACCCAGGCACATAACGTGCGGGGAAGGAGGTCATGCACATAATGCGCGCCACATATGAATATTTTTTTTTATGCAGCGACAGATGTTTCCCCTTATGCGCGCGCTACTAAAATTTCCCAAATCTCAACAATACAATTAGGGACCACTCGCCCCTGCACTCCGACAAGGACCCGACCTACTCAAACCCATTGCATTCCTTTCAGAAAATGGGTCGTTTTGCCGCCTTGAAACGGAATGCCGCCGCGCACGCAGTGCGTTATTCATCTGAATGCCGAGTGTGTCTTGGGCGACACCCTATCCGCTTATGCCCCAGTTTTCGGGCAAAAAAGCCAGAAGAGCGCCTCTATGTGGCGATACGCGGAAGCTACTGCGGAAATTGTCTGGCCCCTGATCACCGCTCTAACGCGTGCCCAAGCCAAGGGCGATGCAAACGGTGCGGCGAGAAGCACCACACGATGCTACACATCGCCTCGATCGACGAGGAGGAGCAGCTACTCCGAGAAGCCCGCTCCAAGCCATGGAGCGTCCAAGTGGAAGAGGAGCTAGATTCACCCCGAGAGCGGATAGACGACTCGATCTCTTTATATGCGTCGGACGTTGGAACGGAGACTGGACCTCTTCGTCCACCCCGAAACCACGATGCCAGCCGGACCGGAGCGGAGACGCGGTCTCTTCGCCCGACCATACCACCAACAGCCAAGTCATTTCGACCTCGATTGCAGCATGAGATGAAGCGGCTCCAACAAGGGACAGCGACAGCACAGCGCCAAACATATAACGGCCGAGCGGAGACCCGGTCTCTTCGCCGGCAACCCAGGAACCCCCAACGGAGACGATCTTCGCGCGACCGCAGAGCGGAGACAAGGCCTCTTCGCCTGCAACAACGACTTCACACCTATCATCAGCCGCAGGACCGCCGCAACGGATCCGGATCGTTGCAACTCACCACAGTGTCCGCCTTCCGGGCAGGGCTCCTAGCCCCGCATTCAGCTGCCACCGCCACCATGATACCGACGGTAGCGATCACCCCCACCGCGGTCGTGAAAATAGAAGCAGGGGGGCGGCTACACCTCGTCCGCGCCTTAATCGATGGATGCTCCCCCACCACAATGATTGCGGATGAGCTCGCCCAGGAGCTCCAACTTCCTACCAGCAACATTGGCGGGCAAGCAGGATGTCTGCTGCGTATCCGAGGAAGACACGGACAAAACAAAAGAATTGCGACCCATGCTGCGGTCGTATCAAATTTTCGGCGCATGACACCCACAACCAGCATCGACAGTGCCACCGCAGCCCCGTACGCACATCTCCGTCTGGCGGATCCGCAGTTCCATGCATCCGCGCCGATCCGCCTCATCCTAGGAACAGATGTATATGCGGAAATAATATTACCAGGGATTCTGCCCACCACGTTTGGCCCTTTGCTGGCTCAGAGTACCATCTTCGGTTGGGTACTCTCGGGCACAACCAAGGCCTAACATCAAAATATTCGGTAACGACCGAAACAAATGAATTTTTTATACTTTGTTATTTTTATTGAATTTTGGTGTACACAGTTGCAACAGACTTGCATTGTGAATTCGTACCAGCGAAACATCGTTCGATTCCTCCATTGCCATACCTACGTGTCAAATAATAGCTGACAGGGAGAACGGCAGTCGCGAATGGCCAGATAAGGGAATAAAGGTTTGTTTTTCTTTTGCTCGCCGTTATTAAATTGAAGTGCCATGAATTGTACATTTGTTTCAAATCAGCTTTCTTTTAAATTTGTCTACCGAAAAGCCGACTACATATTATATTCATTTCTAAAATCAAGTTTATAGATTAAATTCAAGCCACCAGCTACGCAGGCATTTTAAAATATGTAAATAAAGCAATATACCACTGGTGAGCTAATGATTTAGGTAATCGAACAACGATTGAACAGGTGCTCGAAGCTGTTTACTATTGTGAACATTTCTATCAAACCTTCGCCACTTGTATGAATTCACAATGGAGGTATGCGTTTAAAATCTTGTATCATTATAATAAGCTATTTTTTATTAAATTTTCTTCATACACAATTCACAAGCATAGAAATTCCAATGAATTTGTACTTAACGGCAAGAAATATGAACACGTATATCTTCTTACTTCTTTTCGCTATCCCTAGCTCTAGGCAAGCCTGGCTTAGGCCTTGAATCATAACGGGAAAAGTGCCGAATGACAGAGGCATCAGCAACCAAGCTCACCCATTGCGCAAACCATCTTGCGTGCCGCCAAGCCGGCGGACTAAACAGCGTTTATGTTAAGTTAGATATAATTAGTTATAAGTTTTTATTTTTTTTCTTCTCTTCTTCACGGTCGGTGATCCTTGGCGGACTGTGATGTTGCGTACCGCAAGGGGGGCGGCATGTTTAGGCCCAAGGCCTAACTTTTACTTGATTGACGGCGCCCCTCCCTAACGTTTTAATAAGATTTCCAGCCACCCACACTCACGCCGCATTTGTGTGCATGCATGCACATGCATGCGTTTCATACGCATGCATGTGTGTGTGCAGGTTGTCAGCACCCATGCACGTATATGTGGGGGCTGTTGTGTGTGTGGCTTTTTTCCCCTCCTTAATACCAGAGGACCTTTTCGCGGCTTAGCGGTTGTCCTCAACGGCACAACCGGTCTCTTTCTCGATTGACCGCCAACCAGCACACATCGCAAGGATCACCATCGTCACTTAAAACACCAAGGTAATATTGTAACCACAGTGTATATTTTCCTTCACTCTAAATTAAATATTATATTATAACGAGGAAATTCCTCTTTGTGTTCTTATTTATTTCTTTGGAGCGCACCATCCACTCCAAGATCGACCCTTGTGCGCCTACCCACTGCCGGTTTACGACGCACTCAGGCCGAACACCTTTTGTTTTCAATTGTTTGTTCCTAGAGTGCCAGTGTGATTTCTGGCAGTTTTGTGGAACATAGATATGTTATAATTGCATCCCAATTTGATATGTCTATATGATGACATTGGAGCGCCGAGATGCAATTATTTATTTCACGTTGCAGTTTCTTTATAGAGCTACCGCATCTCAACTGCTTTCAGATTAAAAAGAATTTTTAACTGGGCGTTTACTAAGATACGTTTATTTTCGTATGTATCAAAGATTTTTCCACGCTGTTTCGAAACCGTCTTTCGTTAAAGAACTTCGCCCAACTATCTCTTTGGCCTCACCTTGAGTCTTTTGGTTTAAATAATGTAATTTTTCTACTGCTTCGAGGTTTTTGTTACGTATATATATAGCAGTGAACATGTCTCTAAATGAAGCCCAAGAAAGGTAATCTCCTTTGAAAACGTCCGTATCACACGGTGGCAGGCGCACGCGTTATTCCCTGTCTCCTGAGCTTTCTTCTTTCTTTTCAGCTTTCTCTAGTTTTTCCGAAAGTTCAGCCATCGCCGCCTGGCACTTGAGAAAGCTGAAATATGCAATTTTGTGCTTCTTTTTGATGGCCGACAGCTCTTTTGCCTCCACTTCTGAGGAGCTCAAGAGTTCTTCATATGTCTGCTTCGCCTTCTCCCACAGCGATTTCAACTCCTCCTTTTGGACTAAGAGGGTGTGTTTTGTATGGTCTGAAGGGGACATATCATGATAGTCATTTTCAAACTCAGTCACTGCCTCTGCTTGGCGTATATAGGTATCCATTATTTTAAATGGAAATTTATTGAAATATTAAGTAATTAATTACCTTTGCAGAGAGTACTGATTGAAAATGAACTGGAATGAAGGAATGAATTCGAGAGAGATTTGTCGATGAAGTGGCCTCGAAGCTTGCAAGAAAGCTAGTAGTTTGAGGGAATGTCCAATTGCGTGGTGGCAACGGCGCGCACCCACGTAATTGTTAAAAGAAAGTGCTAATGCAGCTGTGTTAACGAATTGTGTAAGCCAATAAGTACTGGCTAGTGAAAAAGTGGTGTTAGTGAAACAATATATATAAACGCTCGTTATGGACTTTTAGAGAGCCTAACCAAGGACTGTATTAAGACTTTAAAGTTATTAGTGTCTTTATATCATCAAAAATAGATCAGTCAAAACTGATTTGTGTATTGCCGCAAGTGAGAATAATGAATTCTTCAATTTTTTTTTTATTAAAAAAAAATGTATGAGAACTAAGCCTATTGGCCACCCAAACAACAAAATCACAATTTTTTGTGATGTGACAGTGAACTTTGAGTTGAAATTGAAATTTGTGGTTATGTTAACCGGTACAGTGCAGTGTCGTACTACCTTGAGCTGTGTCCGGAAAATCTTACCGCTGGTGGGGGATTGTTCCAGATAGTCACAAGGTGGAAGTGTACAAACTTTAACTAACTGTCTGTCTTTTGTGGAGATAAGTGTGTGCACGAGAAAGGGCACGAATTAAAAAAAATGTTCACTGCTAATATGCACTCAAATGTAAATAAAAATATACCAATTTCAAATTCACTTACGCGTCACTAAAATCTTCAAAGTTATATTTTAACCCTGGGAATTTTTATTAAAAATTTTATTTTTTTTTTTACAACTATTCCCTATGCACGGAATATATTAAACCACGTACCTTGGAATATGGAATTTCGTTGAAGTGAAATCTGGATGCTGATGTGATGATTGTGTGTTTGTTGTTGTTTGGATGTTAAATGTTTGGATGTTGTTAATGTCGCTCAAAAATGATAGGATGTTGTGGCCAAAACATTGTGTATATTAATATCGTTCCTTGCTAAAATGTGGAGTGGACTGTATGATAAATATATCTGGTTCCCTTAGTTCGGCGTGTGGACCATGAACAAATGCGTGGTGGCAACGGCGCGCACCCACGTATTTGTTAGAGGTTGATTAAGGCGAAAAACAGGGAAGAAAGTAAAAACGTGAACGTGGGATAACGTGTACCTTTGCTGGCTGCTGGATCAAAAGAGGACGAGACTCTTTGCTACATGAGCCGATGAACCCTTCCTTCGTTGGGTTTCCCGGCAACAAAGTTGCTGTACCGCGGGCTCACAGCGGTAAAAATCTAAGATACATACGTACTACCACTCACACATGCCTGTGTGTATTAGAGATCACAAGCATATGTGGGTGGTAGTAAACGGAGGAAAATAACTAAGAAAATTATGTTACGAGGGAGGGGAGATATATTTAGGCCTGTGGCCTAAACAATTATTATCTTTCAGAAACTCATTTATATGACAGAGCCTAAACTTGGAGACCAATTACAAATATTTTCTTTAACAGCAAATTATAGACAGCAGTTCCCAAACCTGATTCTCCATTAACATAGCTTTACTCAATCACTATTCAGAAATTTCAACACCCGCATATCTTAAATGATTCATTTTTAGACCCGCATCACAGTACAAAACACGCCATACGCCATGATCAAACATTTCTGCCTGTACTTGTCCTTGCATTATAGTCAAAGTGATACGATCTTATAAGTCACCAATATCTTTTTTCGTGCATTCATTTTCCGTACCATCAGTATTAGTACTGTTTTTGGCAACTTCTTCAAATTCCGTAGGAACATGTCCCTGTGGCATTTGCCTCAAATGCTCATGTGTATACCTGTATTTTTTCTTGCATGTCAATGATTTTAGCACATACCTATCTCCATCCAAAACTTCTGTGACTATAAATGGGCCTCTGAATTAAGGACCTAACTTTTTTTGGTGTCTTTCCTCATTCTTCAACAATACTTAGTCACCAATTTTATGTCTAACAATTTTCGCTCTGTTTTTTTCAAGTTTAGATTTATCATATTTAGCATTTTTTTTTTTTTTTTCTATGTTCTATGTTAAAGCTTGTGAACTTAGAGTTGAAATGGTAACATTGCTTTCCTCATTATCAATGGGTATTAAACCTAAAGGTCGTGCTTCCAGTACCATCGGCAGAACCGACCTTGTAACTTTATCCCCGTCGACCCAAAGGGGGGTCCCTAGAATGTATTTATATTGGCTTGGTCAATCTGCCAGGGTAGTGGGGGAATCCGCTCCGCCACTGGCGTTGGGACGGGTTTCTTTCCTACTCGAGAAGGCTGCTCGTACATTACCTTTCCAGTGAGTAATAAGGGGTGTAAATCCCGTCCTACTCACCGGAAATATGGGTAAACCGGCGGGGCAGACAGTGAGTGCTTGCGGGAGTCCCTGTCTTCGTAGACTTACCTCCGGTGTAAAACACAGACCAATGTCCGTTGATCTTCGGCCCAACAAGTTGGTACCAAATCGGTGAGCTGGGGTGTTCAAGTCAACCAGCCTTGGTTTGGCCGAGGAGGACTATCCATCCTCCTCTTCCATTTTCGTGTAATGGCACCCGGTTGCACGGCAACTCCACCGCGAGTTCCGTGCTTGCCTCAGAATCCCTCTTTCATTGATTTTGATATCTCGATATCTGATTAACAAGTTAATCAGATTGAGATATTGTGTTTTTGTCGCAATTTAGGAATGTGACCAACCTTTTCTGTCCTGCAGTGTTACAACAATGTATAAATACATTGTTAACGACGGAGCTTGGTTTTGCTTAGATATTGCTTAAAGGGCCGCACTACGTTGACAAACAGAGTGAGCTTGGCATCAAATTATGCTCCGTCTTAAAACTCCATCACAATTAAAATCAAGGGATGTGACCAACCTTTTCCGCACACAGACCTGTGAGTGCCGAGTGCCCGCCTCAACAATGCCCCTCGGCATCGCTTGAGGCCACACTACGTTGACAAACATTCTGTGCCATATTGTGCTACTATTGGCTTCCATTTTTGCTACTAATTTCGCTCCAATTTTCACTCAATTACGCAACAATTATGCTCCATTATGCCTCCAAATAAACTCCTACCACAATTAAAGGGATGTGTCCAACCTTTTCCGCTCACAGACCTGTAAGTAACCGAGTACCTGCCCTAGCAACATCCTTGCATTGCAGTCCGTCACACTGCAGTGATTTGACAACGTCAAATCTTGCCACATAAAGCAGCCTCAAACATCTCAAAAGACGAGATGAGCACCGGCCCACTCGTACAATTATCGATTGTTTTTCGGCTGACGATAGACATGCGTTCCTTCACCATCTTTCGTCACCGTTTAACAGCATATATAACCGGCATCTCCGGTTGCCACAATTAAGGGATGTGACAGACCTTTCATCTGCCCCTCAGGGTCAGTTTCTCAATGAAATTAGGATTCTTGTGGCAAGCATGAGACCGAATTCCCTTGGGTCTTGGGTCCTCAAGGGAAAACAAGTATACTCAGAGCGTGTGTCATAAGTGAACTCTATTTGAAACCACAGCCACCGCGATGCTCCCACAAGGGGGCCATCCCAGGACAGGGACCTGAGTACAAAGCATCGTTCGATGCAGTGCACCAGCTCACTCTGGCTTCTCCTGCTCCCGCGGTAGCAGTTTTTATAAAGACCTTGCCTAGGGTCCCACAGGGTGATACCCGCATCCACCCTGCTGCCTTTCGAGTAAAACACCTTACTCATGGATTGGGTACCCATGGTATTATGGTCGCCTTTTACGACCGGTATACCTACCGTGGGCATATTCTAACCCCTAACCCACAGGGGAAAACCGGCGGGGCGTCCGACAGGCAGGGGGGGGGGGCGTACCATCGATGGAACTGACCTTGTAACGCATCCTCCTAACCCAAAGGGCACTCATTGTCGACCGCCAATGGCGGCCGACACGCGCTTCACTTACCTAAGGCGAAGTGCGCCTGGTGTATTCCGACAAATCATTTTATTCATATGTGTCTATGAACACATTGGGAATTATGCTCGTATTGTCGCGCACAGTGCGTCGCGAATTAAAATTCCCAAGCATTGTGCGTTTACCATCGCTGGCTTGCCTTGTGCTTGCGCGATGGTTGTTGGACCAGTATGTATGTATATGTATGTCGGTACATACAATACTAGGGGTGGGAAGTAAATGGGAAATATAATGTTAGGGGTGGGCGCTAAATGGGAAATAGATATTGTGGTGTAGCATTTTCTACGTTACAGTCCCCCTCCTACTTCGGCGGACGAAAGGTTGTGGTATTCTAGGACCTGCACTACCATGGGCAGAGCCCAGGTATATTTTACCATCGGTTGAATCCGATGGCTCGGCTGGCAAGTGCGTATATGTGTTCGTTGTTGTTTTTATTATTATAATTTTTTTTCCTTTTTCAACAATAATGTGTACATTTCATTTGTGTTTAAATTTACATTGCAAGTACGAAATTCATTTCAAGTCTAAGGTATATACATATGTACATTTTTAAATTACGTTTTAAAGTTACATTTCAAAATTAAGGTATGTACATTTCATGTATAGAAAACTTATCAAACTAGGTCGGATCTTGCTTCTCCTCAGCCAGCGAATCGTACCATCTTATAGTGTTCTTTCAGCTTGATTATATCGTGATTTTCGTCCACCCTACGCGCCGTGGTCCACCCTTTGCGTTTTAGCCACAGTCTGGCGAAGAAGTCTGGGGCGTGGTTTCCGTGTGGTTCTCGGGTTGGTGCATACGGTACAGTGTCACCAGTGGTTGGTTTGTCGCATAAATGGCCGGCTATTAATGGCGGGCCGCAGAATGTCTTAAGGTCCCGTATTCGCGGCTTATTTGGCGGCCACAGTACTGCGTCAAATGGAGGCGGTTCTTCGGTTATGGCATCTTTCGTTCGTGCTTCTCTCAGCCCGACGAAGTTGCGCTTAAAATTTATTTCGGTGGTTGATGTGTGTGTTGATTTGTATTGGGCCGTATTTATGGCGAACGCTATTTCTGGTAGTTCCTGGTGCCAGTTCCGATGATCTTGTTTCGTACGTTGCCTTGTGTTGCTAACGCGATTAACGCGTTCGGTAGGATTTTTGTGGGGGGCATACGCTACGGTAAATCGGTGGGTGATGTTATGATCCCCCAGGATCGTTGTTGGGGCGTTGGTGACGAGTTGCTCACTATTATCGCTGAGGAAGATGGCCGGGTAATAACGTTGTTTTAGTGTTGTGTCGTGTCTGTGTTCTGCGGCAGTGTTGGGCCCTTTTAGGTGTGTGGGTGCTTTTTGATGTGTTCCTATGAGCTCTAGGTGTTCTCTCTTTCCCTCTTCGTTGAGGTGTTCCGCTTTCCTTATGTAGTGCAGGGTTGCGGGTTTGTTTGCCTTCGTTGTAGCGGCTGGGGTAAGGGGATTTCCATCCAGTGAGACGGTAACGTTGCGCTCTGCAAAAAGTCCATACCCAGGATAACACTCTCGGCCTTATTAGGGATAACAGATACCATATTTGACCATCGTATTTGACCTTGACCGGGTAGGTGTGGGTGCTCGCAATGCATGATTGGTCGGCGAGTTGCACGTTGCGATGATTGGATAACGGTGGAATCTTCCGTCGTTCCAGATGCATTCTCACGGCTTCATTGATCTATATCACAGTGGCCGCAGTATCGATCAGGGCGCGGCACATCAATCCTTCGATGGACACCGGTATGTAAAACGCCCGTCGTTCCCCTTCCCTTTGGCTACGGATAATAATAGTGCGGGTGTTATCGGATTATTTTGGTTCATTCCGTAGCATGGACAATCCCTGGAGAGCGTTCCGTCTCGGCCGCATCTAGAACAAAAAAGTCGTATTTTGTTGGTGCAATAGGAGCGGCGGTGGCCGCGTTTCTTGCATCGCCAGCAGGTGTTTCTTGCATCGTAACGGTCAGTGAGTGTGGACAGGGAGTGTGTTATTTGGTCATTCTGCTCCTCCAGCTTCTCGATTACTACTGTGCTTAAGCTATGTACTAACAGTCGGCTCTGTTTGGCTTCTTAGTACTCGTCGGTGAGCTCCATAAGCTGCTCTATCGTTTGGAACTCACCCCGCTTCACAAAAAGTCGATATTCCACCCGTAGTCCGTCGTATATGCGCTCTAGATGATCTTCCTTGCAGAAATTCGGGTGGCGGCGAATCATCGTCTGGAGGGCGAGGATATAGTCCTTGGCCTTTTCTCTGCTCGTTTCTTTTCTTTGGCCGATAGCGTCCTCTAGCTGGCTAATGTGTCGCTTCGGCAAAAAAAATTTTCCGGCTTCGGAGAGGAAGTCAGCCCATGTGTGCATTTGTTGTTTTCGCATGCGGAACCATTGAAGGGCTTTGCCACGCAGTATCTCTGGAAGGGTTGAGAGGAGTTGATCTGGCTTAATCAGACAGCATTCTGCCAGTTGCTCGATCCTTTCCAGGAAGTCTTATAATGTCTCGCCTCCAGCGTAATGTACGTCCCAGCGGCGGACTGTGTTCATGACCTCCGTGTTACTTATTCTTCTCTGCTCGCGCTGAGGGGACGATCCTTTGATTGTAACGGCCGGTATAGTTTCGTGCGTAGTATAAAAGGTTCAAATGTAATAAAAAGAACTGTGACGTTGATGAATGAATTTCGAATTTATGAATGTGTCTTTATTTTCATATATTTCAGCTTATTTATATTAAATTATTCTAAACATATTCTTACATACCTATTTACATTTAAGCATACATACTTACATGTATATCTACCTTAAGAATACATACTTACATACCTACATACAACTCGACACAAAATATGTACCTACACATCTGTGTTGAGCTGTGACTTCTATGGGAAATGCAAACCTTGCAAATTTGCTGGAATTCAAATTGGTTTGGTTATATGTTGTACACACGTGTCAGCATTAATTCTCAAATGCATATTTATGTGTTGATGAACATTTAGACTATTTATGTAGCAGGTTAGCATATTAGACTGATATAAATATTTGGGATTAAATTCTTGGCTGTTTACACTACATCTCCCTTTTTTTAGAATGCTTATGCATTTGGAGAATGCATGAGCATTCTATTTTTTATAAATTAATTCTACTTTTGAATTTTAATGTTTGTAGGTTGAACATTTTCTTATTCTACTAATTTAAGTCTATTTTTGTGTATTTTTATTTTCCTATTATTTATGATATTGCTATTCTCTATGTTACTGAGAAATTTTTGATTATCCTCGTTTCCTATTCTAGATGGGATTAAAGTATCATTATTTTTATTATTAGTATTTTCTTCTTTATAGGGTATTGGAGTAAAATTATTATATTCATCGATTTCTTCTTCCTTATAGGGAATTAATGTAAAATTGTTGGTTACATCGATATTTACTACTCTAAAGGGCCCTTTATATCTACTATCTAACTTATGACCTGTTTCGTTTTTTACTAACACTACATCTGCTATTTTTATTTCCTTATAGTGAATATTTTTATCATAACTAACTTTTTTGTTTTTCTTTAGCCTCTTTTACTAATTTAAAGGCTCTATCCTGTGCTATTTGTAACCTATATTGAATTTCTTTATCATAAGCCTCATAATTGTACAATGGGTTTACCGTATTTTCTTGTAAAAATTCGTAAGTCTGGGGTTTTTTGCCAAAGATCAATTCGAATGGACAATAGTTATGGACTGTAGATGGGGTAGTATTGTAACAGTATGCAAAATATTGGGATATTCATCCCAGTCATTGAATATAATGAATATTTAATGAATATGTATGAGCGCACATATTCATTGAAAGTTCTATGACTACGTCCAACAGTGCCTAAAGTTTGGCGGTGATACGGCGTAGATGTTTTGTGCTCAATATTGAGAAGTTTACATAGTTCTTCAAACAGGCTATTTTTATATTCAGATCCCATATCCGTTATTATTGTTTTCATACTTCCATAAGTTAATATGAAATTCTCGAATATGGCTCTGGCTACTGTTTTTGCATGTTTGCTCTGTATAGGAATTGCAACTAAGTATTTAGTCAAATCACATATTAGAGTGACAGCGTATTCGTTTCCATTTAATGATCTTGGCAAAGGTCCAATTGTATCTATTTGTACTGTTTCGAACGCCTTTGGTGGTGTTTCAGTTAAAATCATTGGTTCTTTTAAATTTTTATAAATTTTATTTTTATTGCAATTATCGCATTTCTTTATATATTTTCTTTTATCATGTTTCATATTTTTCCAGTAATATTTTTGTCTTATTTTATTAGTTGTACGATTGATTCCTGGGTGGCCACCATTAACAGGATCATCGTGATATTTTTGAAGAATCCTTTTATTGAAAATTACGAAAAATGAAAAAAATTCCATAATTCTATACCAAACATGAAAAAGAGATGAAACATGGTAATTGGATTGGTTTATTGACGCAAAATATAACTTTAGAAAAATCTTTGTAAAATGGGTGTGACACCTACCATATTAAGTAGAAGAAAATCAAAAAGTTCTGCAGGGCGAAATCAAAAGCGCTTGGAATCTTGGCCGGAATACTGTTCGTGGTATTACATATATAAATAAATTAGCGGTACCCGACAGATGATGTTCTAGGTCACCCTGGTCCACATTTTCATCGATATCTCGAAAACGCCTTCACGTATAAAACTAAGAGCCACTCCCTTTTAAAACCCTCATTAATACCTTTAATTTGATACCCATATCGTACAAATACCATCTAGAGTCACCCCTGGTCCACCCTTATGGCCATATCTCGAAAAGGCGTCCACCTATAGAACTAAGGCCCACTACGTTTTAAATAACCATTAAAACCTTTTATTTGATACCCATATCGTACAAACGCATTCTAGTCACCCCTGGTCCACCTTTATTGCGATATCTCGAAAAGGCGTCCACCTATAGAACTAAGGCCCACTCCCTTTTAAAATACCCATTAACACCTTTCATTTGATACCCATATTGTACAAACACATTTTAGAGTCACCCCTGGTCCACCTTTATGGCGATATCTCGAAAAGGCGTCCACCTATAGAACTAAGGCCCACTCCCTTTTAAAATACTCATTAACACCTTTCATTTGATACCCATATCGTACAAACACATTCTAGAGTGACCTCTTACTTACTTACTTACTTGATTGGCGCTTAACCGTATAAACGGTTATGGCCGTCCAACAAGGCGCGCCAGTCGCTCCTTCGCTCCGCCAACCGGCGCCAATTGGTCACACCAAGGGAGTTTAAATCGTTTTCCACCTGGTCCTTACAACGGAGTGGGGGCCGCCCTCTACCTCTGCTTCCATAGGTGGGTTCCGATAGAAACACTTTCTTGGCCGGAGCATCATCATTCATTCGCATAACATGGCCTATCCAGCGCAGCCGCTACGTTTTAATTCGCTGGACTATGTTGATGTCTGCGTATAGCTCGTACAGCTCATCATTAAATCTTCTTCGGTACACGCCATCGCCAACGCGTAGAGGTCCATAAATCTTTCGAAGAACTTTTCTCTCGAACACACCCAAAGCCGCTTCATCTGCTGTTGTCGTGGTCCATGCTTCTGCCCCATACAGCAGGACAGGTACGATAAGTGACTTTTAGAGTATGATTTTCGTTCGCCGAGTGAAGACTTTACTTTTCAATTGCCTACCTAGTCCAAAGTAGCATTTATAGAGTGACCTCTGGTCCACCTTTATGGCGATATTCCGAAATGGCGTCGACCTATAGAACTATGGCCCACTCCCTTATAAAATACTCTTTAATACCTTCCATTTGAAACCCATGTCATACAAACACATTCCAGGGTTACCCTATGTTAATTTTGCTAAATGGTGATTCTCCCTTATTTTGTCTCATAAGCTCTCAGCTGAGTATGTAATGTTGGGTTACACCCTAACTTAGCCTTCCTTACTTGTTATATAGGGGCGTGGCACCTTCCCTCCTAATGGGATTTTTCAGAACTATGGCTGCCGTACAATCTTAGGTTATTTTAACACCTAAAGTTTGACTGCATTGTTGAGTTTGGCTGTTATTCCTTTTGGATTTTTAATAATCTGCGGCCGTAAAAAAAATGTATTAGCTTCAGTCTATCTACAATTCCACATTTTACTGCAGGTGTTAGGAATTAACGTTATATAGCTCCTTACTAATTTTCATTATCCTACCATTACTACATCCATTTGTATGGAAGGTGCCACGCCCCCTTTTTCCTAATTCCACATTTTCATGGTGGTGTTAGGGATCGACCTCATATAACTCCTTACTGAATTTCAATGTTCTGCCATTTATGTGGGATTGGACAATCAGGAAACTATACAAGGGAGTAACAGGATAACAACATTGAGACCACGAAGAGATCGGTGCCCATCCTGAATTAGTTAATTTAAATTCATATAAATTAAACTCTTATCATTTGCCAGATTAACAGTTCAACTCAATTCAAAATACAAAATATTTAACTTTAATGAATTTTAACTTTGAATTTATACAGAAATATTGTTATAAAAATATGATTTGTACTTATTGTCAGTAAATGAAAAAATATTATACGAAAATATATTGAACAGTCAAGTTCGCTACAAATATTTGGGGGCTCAACCGAAGTTTCAAATAATTTGAGCAAGAAAATTGGTTAGCATTTTTTTCTCAATCACTAATTTGCTGATGAGAAAAAGTTTGTAGAAAATAAGAATTGAAATAAAGAGAGAAAGGAAGCTGTGTAAAAAGAAAATTCATCAAGAGTGAACATTTAATTTTTAGACAAGAAAATCCATCAAGAGTGCAAATCCCATTTTTAAGAAAAGAAAATCCATCAAGAGTGAAAATTCCAATTTTAAGAAAAGTAAATCCGTTAAGAATACCAAGAACCAAGCCAAATTTATATAACAACGGAGATTTGAGTTTAATACATAACAACAAAAACAATCAATGGAGAATTTTTTGTGTGTGAAGACTAGCATGGACCAGTTGACTCAGTAAATCAAAGGGTGATATGGAAACATTTATGTATCTGTATGCAGTATCTGTAGCAAGAAGCCGGAAAGCTAAGTGCAAATAAATTATTTTCCTTAGTTTAATTTTAATTTGATTGGATTTTATATTGCTTTAGAGTCGTATCGTTGATTCATATCACATTTTTAAGATTCTTATTGCTTATATAAGTTATAACAGCAGTATCCAGCGGTTGACCCACTTGCTCACGTTGCTGAGCATGTGACCGCGCTATGTTGCGTGTTGAAGGTTCGCTGACGCAGCACACGCGCAGAATAAGCGGAAGTTAATTGGGACAACGATTGGTGTAGTTGCAGAAATTGTGATTGAACAGCATAATCTAGTTTTAGTTAGTAAACTATTTTTTATGCAATAATTGGTTAGCATAACATAATTACTTTAACACAAGAACTTAGATGCTTTTTTTATTTTCTGTATATTCCTAGAAACATGAACACTGAGGAAATGAAAAAATCCCTTTTGGAAATGAATGGCGCTGTAAACGCCATTCTCTCGCAACTAAACCGCTTCGAGGAACGCCTACAAAGTGGCGAAACAAAGAGCAATGTAGAGTCCATACAGGGACTCAGCCAAAATTTGGTAAGACTAGAAGAACAGCTAGAGGATGTGCGCAGACAATCTGCAGACACCGACCCACAACCAGTAGAGGTGCCACTCGTAAGCCCTCGTACCGAGGGCGAACTGAATGAAATTTCCAAACTTCCAGATTCTGTCAAGGAACTCCAAATATTTGACGGATCACGTGAACACTATTCCTTTTGGATCCACAGCGCAGAACAAATCGTAAGGGATTATCAGGTTGTTCGGCACAAGCCGATCTATAGGGCCATATTAAGGCATATTAAGTATAAGATCAGGGGGGCAGCAGACGCTGCACTGGTATCCCACAATATCCTTGATGCTGATTGGAAAAGTGTTAAGGAAATCCTTTCCCTGCACTATGCCGATGCCAGAGACATTGAAACGCTCGATCAACAACTAACACACATGATTCAAGGACGCCAAGAAGTCTCCGAATTTTATGCTCAAATCAACAAGCAATTATCTCTAATGATAAGCACTATCGGAAAAATACAAGCATAAGGAAACAGTTAAGGCTTTGGCGAAGAAGGGCACTCGACGTCTTTATAAGAGGTCTAATTGCGGACTTGCCGACGCTGCTCCTCATACAGAAACCAAAATCCTTACCAGAGGCATGCCCATCATGCCTCGCATTTATGAAAGTGGATAGTAGAAATGCCATTTATAGAGCCCACAAACATTCAACAGAAATAACAGAATGTTCATTGATGTATATCAATCGCGTCATTTGCAGCAAGGCAACAAGGACTACCCACCTCAGTACCAATCTAGATATAGGTACACAGCCCCAACAAACAAAAGTCTTATAAATAGAGTCCCAAGCCAGTTAGGATCAAACCCATACCACCCAGGGTCAGGACAATATCGCGTTAGTAATCAATATTCGCAGAGCCGGCGCAACAACAACAGTCCCTCAGGCGTCATAAGAATGGATGCTGATCCATCTTCCCAAAGCCGGCAATCCAATAGCTCCAATTTTCGAAGAAACGATAGTCTAAAAAGAGGACCTAGTTCTTCAGGGTTTTCAGCAAACAAACAACAAAAATTGTTCCATTTGGTGCCAATAGATGAAGAGGAGGGCGCAGAAGGCACTATAGAAAGCAATAAGGAACAATCCACCGGGGACCAGGTAAATTTTACGGTAGGGGCCCCGTGTCCGGCGTACCGTATTTAGAATACACCACGCAAGGTCAGGGAACACTAAATTCGTTGGTAAAGATCTACATACCACATTCTTTGTTCTTTCAGGACTCAAATCCTTCGATGGTATCATAGGTGACGATACACTATCAGAGATTAAAGCAGTGTTAGATAGGTAATTAAATCTTCTCATACTAAAACCAGATATTTTTCTGCCCCTTAAGCGACAAAGGGTACAAGATGTCAATAGTATCAACGTAGACATTCCTTTTGACCCCAGTATTTCTGACTCTATTAGAAAAGGACTGAGAAAGATACTCTACAAATACGAAAACGTGTTCGGTCCAGTCGGTCGTAGGAGATCGAAACCAACGTCCGGGCAGAGATAAGAACCGAAATAGAAAACCCCATATACACTTAAAGCTACCCCTATCCAGTCAACATGCGTAGCGAAGTAAAAAACAAATTAACTATCAGAAGGCATCATTCGTCCATCGAAAAGCCCCTTCAACTCGCCCATATGGATTGTGCCAAAGAAATCGCAGCCTGATGGCGAGAAAAAAAAACAGAATGGTTATAGATTTTAAACGCCTAAATGCCGTAACCATTCCTGGCACATACCCTATACCAGACATTAATGGCACCATCGCAAGTCTGGGAAATGCAAAATACTTTACTACCTTAGACTTAACCTCCGAGTTCCACCAAATTCCTATGAAGGAGAGCGACATCCCAAAAACCGCATTTTCCACCATGAATGGAAAATACGAATTTTTCGACTCCCTTTCGTCCTCAAAAATGCACCCTCCATCTTCCAACGCATGACAGACGACGTGCTCAAAGAATTTATAGACCAGGGGCTCAACGTCGTATTCGGCAAACGACGGCAACTCAACCTGCGACACCGTTCATAATGCAGATCGGGATAACTCAGATTTAATTCCATTCGTCGAGGTACCTTTGAACGTGTTCAGGAATCAGATTGTGTTTGGGGGTAGGTTACAAATATGCGAGGAAGCTATATTTAGAAAACTTTTTACACTATAAAATACGGGTAGCTCATATTCTTGTAGAAGACCTACGAAACCCAGATAGAGTCCTTGAAGTCATACGGGAGGAGCATATAAGAGCGCATCGAAATCCCACTGAGAATAGAAAGCAAATCCTAGAGCGATACTACTTTCCGGGAATGAGCAGTAAGATTAGAACATGTGTTTTATCGTGCGAAGCATGTAAACTTAGCAAGTACGATAGGCACCCAAATACGCCAGAACTACAAAAGACACCAATCTCATCACGTCCTTGTGAAATCATTCACATAGACATATTCGAAATTCAAGGGGAACAGTTTTTAAGCTGCATAGACAAATTCTCAAAATTTGCTAAACTTTTCCCCATTAGAAACAAATCCACTCTGCACCTTAAAGAGAAAATGGTGAAATTACTACACTATTTTACGACCCCTAGAATTTTGGTAACCGACAATGAACGAGGATTGATAAGCCCGATAATACAAAATTAGCTTGAATCGTTAGGAATCAGCCTCCTAGAGAAGTGAGGTGAATGGCCAAGTAGAAAGGCTCCATTCCACTCTTATCGAAATATTCAGGTGTTTAATATTAGACAATCCCACTTTCAAGAAAAAAGAGCTGGTAAATAGCAGTAGATCTCTATAACAATACCATTCACTCGGTAACAAACCGAAAGCCAAGTGAGATATTTTTCAATCGTTCAAAAGCCTCTAATTACGGAACTCCTAGACAAAAGCAGGAAGATAAATAAGTACCTGAAAACACTGCTAATCCAAAAGCTAATTGCCCATATCGAACGGCACAACAGGAAAAGATCCCTACCGGAGCGCTATGACGAAAACGATGTCGTGAAGGATAAACAGTTTAAGGGAAAACAGAAACCACCTTTCAAAAAAGAAATAGGTGCCAAAGACAACAAAGTCACAGTAACCACACTTAGTGGTAAAAAAATCCATAAATTGCACATAAAAAATTTAAAGAAACGCGGCAATGTACATAATGAATAGAAACCATTTGAAATCATAGCTACAACAGCGGGCTTATTAGTGGGACCAATGGTGCCTTAGTAGGTGGTAGCGCCATCGAAATTGACAAATGGCTACGCTACTCCCAAAATGGATAACCACGATCCCCCATAGCTGGTTCGAGAACAGCATGATGAAAAAAAAAGAAAAAAAGAAAACCTATGACCTATTTCTGAATTTCGTTATTACCTGCTACAACAAAAAAGAAAAGAAAAACCAAAGAAATTTATTTCTGAATTTTGTTATTACTTGCAACAACACAAAAGAACAAAAAAAAAAAAAAAAACAACCAAAAACGAACAACAAAAAAACAAACAAAAGAATAACCAAAGAAATGTATTTCTGAATTCCTCTATTACTTGCTACCAAAAAAAAAAAACAACTAAAAAATACAAACTTAAGTAGTAGAAGATTGAAATTATTAGATACTACTATGTAGCGCAAAAACAAAACCAACAAAACACAAATATACAAGAAACCCAAATGATATCTACAAGCAAAAAAAAAGAGAGAAAATAAAAAAA
The DNA here is from genome assembly GCF_040869045.1 of Eurosta solidaginis. Classification (NCBI taxonomy): domain Eukaryota; kingdom Metazoa; phylum Arthropoda; class Insecta; order Diptera; family Tephritidae; genus Eurosta; species Eurosta solidaginis. Next base: position 111,686,690 of record NC_090320.1, on the reverse strand, counting down.
ATAGAATGAAAAAACATCCCTTTTCTAACAATTTTTTCACTCCCACTAATCTCCTAACCTCACAATAACATAAATAACTTCTAACAACCACTAACCTACTAACACCAACAATGTTAGGTATGGTCTTTCCAATGGCAGGCTCCCGCTCGTCGGCCATCAGCGGCCTCCACATTTTCCACTATAAGGCACCAATCGTTAGTATCCAGAGCGGAAATGGGTGGTGTGAAGACCCCAAAGTGCAGGCATTTTAGGACTCTACAAATATTTAATAAACTTGAATTTCTGTATACTTTAAGCTTATACACATTTTTCTGAATTGTACCTTTGAATTGCATATTTTAATTTTATAACATGAAGTACAACCACATTAATTTAATTTTATACATAAATATATTATATACAATATAAGTTCTATTTAGTATACACCTAGTATAAATTACTTGAAGTTTTAGGCGAATACTTTTGGCACAGCCTATAGAAAGTCATGAACATACATATGTACACATAGATAAGGAATGTGAAAAAGCACAGCAAGAACATTGTTGTTGTAAAGCCAATAGATTATTGATAAGCAGCAGCGACCGACTACCAAAATCGTATAAAAGGAGCGGCCACCACCAAACAAAAGTTAGTTAGGGGCTGACCAGCCAAAGAGTAGGCATATAGTGGGACGCGTAGCGACCACTACGGAGCAACTGGTAGTGACCACTCAGGTTGCTTAAGTTACGTATATTACAAGGAAGGAAAGTATAGGTATATAGTGGGACGCGTAGCGACCACTACGGAACAACTGGCAGTGACCACTCAGGTTGTTTAAATTACGAATTTTTCGAGTTAAGAAGATATAGGCATATAGTGGGACGCGTAGCGACCATTACGGAAAATCCATACCCTAATAAGAACCGAATAAATAAATTGGATATTTTAATTTAACATAGAGGAATTCTTTTCTTTGTAAGGGAACCCATCGACCGAGTTATACCCTAGCTATAGACCCGGACGACCGGGGTTCGTTACAGTGGATCATCAGCGGATCCTTCAAACTTATACATGCTATCGACCTCCAGCAGTACGCTACTATCATATCGAAGATGGAAAAACTGGCTTACCAACTACTAAAACGAACTGACGACCAGCTTCTAGCGCAAGTCTATATCAACCAAACTCTGTAGCGCCTCGAAGATCTGACGGGGAACACGAAAAGAACCAGACCCTCCCGCTATATTGACTGGATAGGCTCTGCGTGGAAATGGCTAGCAGGATCACCCGATGCCACTGATTGGGGCAATATCCTCCACAGCCAGGGTGAAATCATAGAACACAATAATCACCAATACAAAGTAAAAAAGGATCTATTCACGGCAACTTTAGAAATTTCCAAAAAAATTAATGAAATTGTAAGCCGCACCAATTCGGTAATGAAGGAAACTGAGGCAGAACAATTCGAGCAGAGCGCCCTTCATAATATCGTGCTCGTCCGAGAAGAAGTCAAAGAAGTAGTACGGGCATGTCAACTAGCTAAACGTGGAATTATTAACACTAACCTACTCGACATGGACGAAGTTAATCAGATCCTGTCAGATATAGAAACACTACCTTACCAAAATATAATTGAGGCAATTGAATACGGAAAACCATCACTATATACAAATGGGACTATGTTCCTCTACGTTCTACCAATACCCAAAGTAACATAGAAGAAGTATAACCTACTGGTTACTCGCGCCGGTATCTACGAAGGCAAACAACTGGACCTTCCATTCGATAAGGAAGAAACATATGGACTCAAGGAAAATTGCTTGACAATAAGTTCATCTACGGTATGTGAATCAAAGTCCTTGACCAAATTGGAAGAGAGTACCTGCCCACCTCGGTTGCTGAAAGGAGGTGACGCTAGCTGCCAATTCATCAGGCGCAATGGAACGATAATCGAATTGATAAACGATAACCCAATTTTTATCTCAAACTACCAAGGTATAGTGGAAAGTAGTAACGATACTAGCAATATAAATGGCACCTACGTTATCCAGTTAAGTAACGAAACGGTAAAAATTGGCAACCAGGTGTTCTCCAGCAACGAAGCAATCACAGCTCAAGCCTTGCCAGCCGTACTAGCAAACGTCAAAAACCACACTACAAAGATCAATCTGGAGTACGTTCATGATATCACGATGGAAAACGTTAGATATCTAGGGTGTGTAAATAGGAAAACTAACTTCTCGTTAGTCACGGAAGCTGCCTCGATATTCGCAATAGCCCTCATCGTCACCATGCTATGGAAATGGTATACTAGGAAGCTAAATAGTCCACCAGTTCAAATGCAATGAGCCACAAATACAAAGATCTTCAAGGGCCAATCTGCTCATGAAATCCCTAACCTGGACGACAGCGCACCAGTCAAGACAGTCAGATTCAACATTACGCCAAGTAACCAGATCGACTATAAAAAATATATCCACTTCACATTTTTCATGCTTCGATCTGCGGGACGCTGATCTTTAAAGGGGGAGGAGTTATAACAGCAGTATCCAGCGGTTGACCCACTTAATCACGTTGCTGAGCATGTGACCGCGCTATGTTGCGTGTTGAAGTTTCGCTGACGCAGCACACGCGCAGAATAAGCGGAAGTTAATTGGGACAACGATTGGTGTAGTTGCAGAAATTGTGATTGAACAGCATAATCTAGTTTTAGTTAGTAAACTATTTTTTATACAATAATTGGTTAGCATAGCATAATTACATAAACACAAGAACTTAGCTGCTAGGTAAAAAACTTTGTTCGAGTTAGTTCAATTTGGATCGTGCAAGAGCACAGAATAAATTTTATAACGTTAACATATTGTTACGAATATTAGCAAAACTAAGGAGTGCTGCTATCTCTAAGCCGATGCTAAGCAGTGACGTGATTCACATCAATAATTCAATCATTATATCTACACATATGTACGCACACGCAGCGGCGATGAGATGCCCAAACACATGCAGACATCTTATTGAGATGCTCCTAAATGTAGGCAGTTATAATTGTGGAAGTGTCGCTTACACATACAAGCGCATGGGGTGTGAGTGAAGCTATACAAATTATACAATTGTAGTTACACTGAGAAGTTTGAGAGCTGATGGACTAGTAGATTCTGGAAGCGCCTAGAAGGTGCAACGTTGAAATCAGACAGCATATAAGGCAACAAGTGTAGAGGCGCTGGAATTCAGTTTGATTTGAGTCATAGTGTACAAGTACAAGTGTGTTGACTTCTTTCTGACTGGCACTCGCTTAAGTGAGCATAACGGGAAAATCTGGGTTTTCATTGTTGTTTCGGTTGAAAACGGTCAATTAGGGTTCTGTGCAGGGGCGCAAAAGATTGAAACAGGGTTTATGTAGCTACAAAAGTTTTGCTCCTGTTACACAGCATTTTAGTTTTCTTCATGACGAAAATTGTCCACTTCAGAGTTATTGATTTTCATTCAAAATTTAATTTATTACATGAGGTTACTCCCATAAGTGTAAAAAGCATAGAAAACGTCGAGTTTTTCAAATTATTGTGAAAAAGTTTTTAACACAACAACAAAGTATATCGGTAAAATATTTTCAATGATTTCTTAATTTCTGTACACAAGTTCATTATATTTGTGTAATACAATAACCTGATAACAGCATTTTTATATGAAAAAACAACAATGTTACACGTGTAGCGCTTTATATTTTGTTAAGTTTTTCTTGGCTTTTTTGAAACTCATTTTATAAATATTGCTATATCCGTATATTTCAGCATTGTTGGAGCCTAAAAGTCTTCTATTATTGATATTTCCGTGGAAGTATATGCAACTATTTCAACTGTAAATACTACAAAGTTTTATTAAACTATCAAATGCAACTCAGCTTGAAGTACTCTTACGTACCAAAAATGCAACTCTAGACCTGAGATTTGCATCAGGTGAGCGAGGCTGTTTGTAGTTTTGACGTTTATCGCTTAGTTGACACACTTGTATAGGTACACTATGATTTGAGTTGTCAAGCAGTTTCGATTAAGACGATATCTAGCGATCAATAGCAGTATTATTTTGAAAGTCAGCTTCATTTAAGCTATCAGTTTGGTTATTAAGCAAGATATTCGTTGCACAGTTTGAGTGTTATTGTGAAGTACTTTAATAAAGGCCATTTTGCATTATTACAAACTGGAGTTATTTATTCAACAGTTTAGTGATTCGAACTTAGCAGAGGATTGCAAATAAGAGGATTTGCAAGTAAATTCGTTACAATTGGTGTCAGAAGAGGAATTGTTGAATAAATTCCAGAGGACAACAAGGACATGACAAAGTTCAGTGAATTGAAGATCCAGCAACTGAAAAAGGAATTGGAGAACCGTGGATTAAATACAACCGGCAATAAGATCGAACTTCAAGCACGGCTACGAGAGGTAATGGAGTCGCAAGGATTTGATGTGGACGAGTTTGTCTTTTATCCTGATGGGGACGAAGCAACAACAAAAATTGAAGAGAAAACCAAAATTGGCAGACAGTTACGAGCACAGACTTGAACATGATATTGGCTGCAATAACTGCTCAAACATCGACAGTGGCATCTTAACTGGAATCGCAGGAGACGCGCATAACATCGAAGATGGAATCGTAAGAAACACGCATAACATCTAAGATTGAATCACAGGAGACGCGTATTTCCGAAATGTCGACACAGATTACATCCAAGATGGAAAATCAACTGGAAGAGCAAAAGACATATATGACGTCTCAGTTGGCTGAGCAGTTGAAAGCACAGGAGGCCCGCATAATCTCGCAGCTGGAGGCACAGGAGATAAGGGTAACATCAAAGCTGGAAGCACAGGATACAAAAATTGTGCAGCTCGAGGACAAAATTGATGCCGAGATAGAAGCTTTGAGAGGTCGTGTACAGGAGTTGCAAATGAATCGCCCAGCTGTTTCAGCGAGTAATCCAAAGGTAAAAACACCATCCTTTGATGGTTCTGTTCCTTTCCAGGTGTTTAAGATTCAGTTTGAGAAGACCGCAGCAGTGAACAACTGGAGTTCTGAAGAGTTGCTGCACTATTCGTTGCATTGAAAGGATCTGCTGCTGAAATCCTACAGACTATTCCCGAGGGAGAGCGGAACAACTACGAAACATTGTTGAGCGCTCTAGAGAGGCGATACGGAAGCGAACACAGGAAGCAGATATACCAAATGGAGTTGCTGAACCGCTTCCAGAGGCCTGGTGAAACATTTCAAGAGTTTGCGTCGGATATTGAAAGGCTAGCACATTTAGCGAATGCGGACGCACCCGTGGAATACACTGAAAGGTAAAGATTCAGAGCTTTATAAATGGCATACGGGATGTCGAAACAAAGCGAGCTACATACGCAAACCCAAAGCCAACATTCACAGAAAGAGTATCACATGCTCTGATTCAGGAAACAGCGTCGCTTCTGTGTAAGCCAGTTTTCAAAGCACGCCATGTGGAGGTAGAAAGGCCAGAGTGGGTAGACGCAATATTGGAGGCGCTGAAAGGATCGCAAAAGTGGAGTGAAAAAGTTATCAAATGTTTCAAATGCGGGAAGCCCGGCCACATTGCACGTCATTGCGATCTTGGTCCTGGTAGTTCTAACTTGTGTGGCCGTAAATGCAAAGCTTTAGAAGATGAGCAAGAGCGTGCCAGATGGAAAAATCGATAGTCAGCTCCAGCTATTGAATGTCCTGTGATATCTGTGTCGCAGATTGGAAGGAAATCAAGCATTCTTACCGTCAGAGGAAATGTGGATGGCAAGGAGCGTCACTGACTGTAGATACGGGCGCATCTCATTCCTTGATCCGATCTGACTTGGTCAACAGGAGAGTAAAACCGTTACGTGGAGCGAGGTTGCGTACGGTCACTGGCGAGTATAACCAAGTCCGGGGAGAAGTGATCTGTGAAGTCTTAATTGGGGAGGTCATGGTTTTACACAAATTCGTTGTGGCGGAGATTGTTGATGAAGTTATATTGGGAGTGCATTTCTTAGTTGACCATGACATCAAGATCGATATGCAGAGAAGGGTGATGCATTATGAGAACAAAGATGTGCCACTTAACTTCAGTTTGGAAAAAGGGTTCAGCAGTAAGCGAGTGCTGGTGGAGAAGACTCGACAAAGGCCACGAAAGTCAAAGGGAAAGGTTGATGGATCGAATGTGCCAAATAAAGCGAAATTAAAAATACTTGCGAGAAAAAGACCGGCATCGACTAACCCTAATGGATGCACTAAAATTACTGAAAGAATTTTTCAGAAAGAATGCAAGGATAGTTTCAAGCCAGTGCACACTTCTGTTGGGAAACGTCGGAACGATACTGAGTATGTGAAGCCAATCCGTCAAGAACAAGCTCTACAAAGTAGTTCTTCATTGGCCAAGCAACAGAGTGCGAGAGAACGATCCAGAATAATGAGTAGTAAGATGGAACACAGGTACGACAAGGAAAATAATTCGGAAGGTTTCCGGGAGGGAGATTTGGTACTGCTATACAACCCTCACCGGCGGTGTTCCATCCAAATTTCGGTGCAGTTGGGAAGGCCCGTACAAAGTTGTTAAAAAGATCAGTGACACCATCTACCGCATACAAACCATTGTGTGAAGTTCCTTTTCGGAACTTCTTCAAAAATTGTTCTTGTGCGCACACCCTATTAATACGCACACACACTTCCAGTTATCAAACACCAAAAACACGTATTTTGTATTTTTAGTTTACTTAGTCTTTATTTAAGTAGCTTTTAGTAAATGTTATTTATCAAATTTAGTTTTGTAGTATACTAAGTAGTTTTTAGTTATTTTCACTAGACTTAGTTAGTTCTTCATAGTATAATATTTTAGTTTTAACTTCTACTTGTACGCGTTTCATTCGATATTCAATAATGATGATGGCCGTCTTTCTTTTTCGAGCTGACCTCCCCGTTTCCAACTAGTTTCAACACCTGTTGTCCATTCACAATAGACTACAGGGTTGCACCAAGTGGGAAACAGGGTGAGATCATAAGGCTGCTGTTACACCATCCCCCTTTTCGAAAAAAAGTTTGAAGTCGACAAGTTGATCAGGTTTGTCGGCTTCAACCTTTTTGGGTGGTTTTTACATTCATCCCGATTGGGAAAAAAAATTAGGAAAATTTTGATCCTTTGCGGCAGATATACCTAGGCTAACTTGGCTAGTTTAACTAATTACATTTATTTATATTTTAAGGCTACATATTTACATATATAAATATTAATAGTTTTTATACCTTTTTGTTTGTTTTCTTTGTACTTCAAAATTTCATTTACATCGGTTTTGTATAGTAACTTATACATTCCTTTTTCTATTTGCTTATTTTACTTACAATACGTATTGTTTTCATCGTTTGACATATTTTTATTAAAATTTGCTTTTACTTAAATTAAGTATGGTTTTAAAGTGTGATAAATTTTGATTTAAATTTGCCTTATTAGCGAAATGAAAAGATAAAAAAAATTGTGACTATCTCAAAATGAAATTGGGTACATCCGATTTTATTTATCTAGGTACTCCTCTTATGCGGGTTTTATGTACCGTTTTGTATTTTTTGTTTTCATTATCAAAAATGGTTACATTTACACCGTCTATATCTGTTACTAAATATGGACCTTGATATATGTTTTTATGTTTTTCCCGTTATCGTTTACGTTTACTACTATTGGTTGTCCATTTTTGTCATATGCATCTTTATTTCTTACTTTGTGTTTTTCTACTAACTCTTTAGCCAAGGCGTGGCATTTTTGCATTCGGTGCTTTACTTCTTTTGAATAATTTTCGATATTATAAATTGGTTCAATTCTTTCGTTCTTCAGCTCAGATGGCACCATGACCTTTTTACCAAAAATTAGTTCAAAAGGAGTAAGTTTATTATCGAATACCGTATTTGGCGTTGTGTTACGCCAAAACGTAAAACATCTCAAATATGTATCCCAATCATCAAAGGAATCATCTAAGTACGCACGTAGGTACTCGTTAAAACTCTATGGTTTCTTTCGACAGTTCCTACGGTTTCATGATGATATGGTGTAGAAAAGTTGTGATGAATATTTAATAAACTGGTTAAATTTGCAAAAATTTCATTTTTGAATTCAGTGCCTAAATCTGATTTAATGGATTTCATAGCACCGTATATTAAAATAAAGCCTTCGAATAGTGCTGACGCGATGGTTTTTGCACTTTTATCAGGTATTGATATTGTAACTAAGTATTTTGTCAGATCGCATATTATGGTAAGCGCGAACTTATTACCATATCTCGATTCTGGCAATGGGTCTATGGTATCAATTACGACAATGTCAAAAGTTTTATTAGGAGTAGGAGTTAGAACGAGTTCTTCTTTATTTCCTATTTTGACTTTATTCAGAAGACATCTTTCGCATTTCCTAACATAACTAGCTACGTCTTTTGTCATGTTTTTCCAGTAAAATTTGTTTCGTAATTTGGCGTATAGTTTTTTCGTTCCACAGTGACCTCCAGTGATGGGATCATTGTGATAAATTGCTAATAATTTTGATTTTTGTTCCTGATCAGTGATTGTTTCAATTGGATCCATTAGAATAATTTTTAGAAATTGTAAAAGCTTATTTCCTCTTTCTTTAAAATTTGTAATTGTAATGTATTTGAAAACTAAATCGTTTTTTGGCCATTCTATTTCCTTAATATTAAGTTTTCCGGCTTCTTTTTCTAGCCTCGAAAGTATAGTATCGAAATTCTTTATTTCGTTAGAAAATTCAAAATTAAGTAAAATTGTTCTTTTATGCTGTATATGCGCGCATATTCTTAAAAATTTTGTATTGTTTTTATCATGAAATATTTCTGATCTAATACGAGGAATTTTTTTTGAAAAGTTATGAGTGAATTTATCATGCACGTGTAATGTTTGTATGTTTTCACATAAGTCTATATTTCCGGTAGAACTACACTTATCCTTTTTCTTACTCATAGCCCTAGTCTGAGCTGCAAATATATTTTTGGTTGATTCTTTTATTTCGCCAATGGTTATACGAGAAAGTGCATCAGCTTCTACATTTGATTTTCCCTTTATGTACTCTATTGTGAAATTGTATTCTGCCAACTCAAGGCTAATTCTAGAAAGTTTTGAAGATGAGTCTTTCATAGTGAATAAATAGACTAAAGGCCTGTGGTCTGATTTTACAATAAAGTGATTTCCATAAATAAATAAATAAATGGCTAATAGTTCTAACGCAATGATGGCTTTCTTTTGTTCTGCCTCATTAAAAGATTTTGACGCATAACATATGGGTAAATCGCTGCCTTGATGTTCTTGGCTGAGTATTGCTCCACATCCCGTCTTAGAAGGGTCTACTGTAATGGTAAACTGTTTGGAAAAATCTGGGTATTGTAATATCGTTGGTGACATTAGGGATGCTCTTAGTGCATCAAAGGCTTTATCGCATGCTGCGTCCCAGTTAAATTCTACTCTTTTTCTATTCAGTCTATTCAGAGGTGCTGCCAGATATGCAAAGTTTGGAATAAAGCGTCTGTAGTAGTTGGCAAAAGCTACAAACCTTCTTACAGCGTCCTTGTCTGTTGGCTTAGTATAGTTACGAATGCGTCTATTTTAGATTCGTCTGGTGACAGACCTTCAGCTGAGCATTTGTGTCCTAGGAATGTTACTTCTGGTCTTAGAAAATTACATTTATTTAGATTGAGTTTAAGGTTGAATGATCTACAAGTATTGAATACTTTAGACAAATTTTTAATGTGATGGGATTCGCTACAGCCGATGACTATAATGTCATCTACATAAATAAAAGCTACATTAGGTGGTATTCCTGAAAATGCGATGGTCATCATCCTAGAAAACGAATTTGGTGCAATGTTCAAACCAAATGGCAATACCTTCCATCGATACGCTCCGCGATCAGTAGAAAATGAGGTTATATCGCGTGAATCTACGTGTAATGGTATTTGGTGAAATCCAGAAAAAAGGTTTAAGTTTGAGAAAAATTTGGCTCTGCCAAGATTGTCTAAAATATCATCGATTCTTGCTAATGGAAATTTGTCTGCTATTAGCTTCTTGTTGACTGCGCGAAAGTCAACACACATTCGGTATGCTTTTTTGCCATTTATTTTCTTTTTAGGAACTAAGCTAAGAGGACTGTTGTAGTTAGAATAGCCAGAAAAAAGGTTTAAGTTTGAGAAAAATTTGGCTCTGCCAAGATTGTCTAAAATATCATCGATTCTTGCTAATGGAAATTTGTCTGCTATTAGCTTCTTGTTGACTGCGCGAAAGTCAACACACATTCGGTATGCTTTTTTGCCATTTATTTTCTTTTTAGGAACTAAGCTAAGAGGACTGTTGTAGTTAGAATAGCTGTCTTCTATTAAATCATTTTCTAATAATTTTGTAACTTGTCTGTTAATTTCTTCCCGCTGCGAATAGGGTAGACGACAATTCTTTATATACACTGGTTCGTTGTCAGTTAACCGCAACTTCTGCTCATAAAAATTATTCAACGTCATCTTATCGTTGTCAAGCGCGAATATGTCAGCATATTGTATGCATAGATCTAAAAGTTCAGATGGTGCATCTTTTGGAATTTGATCTTTTAAGATCGAAGTTATTTCGTTAATTCGCTTCTCATCTGTCTTAGTTTTGTCGAATACATAGACGTGATAATTAGATAGGTTTTCCGATTTAATAGAATTTTTGTGTACGAATTGTACCTCACTTGTGGTATTGATTAATTTTATGATTGGATTATTGGAATTTGTAATACATTTTGCGGTAAATGCGCCTGTTTGTATTTCTTGAGATTCAACGAAAAGTGGAGTCGTCGAAAATTCGAAAAACTTCGCATCTTGGTGGTATAATACACATATCTCTTTCTGTTTCGTGTAGGATTGGCATAATGACTTTTTCTTTATTTGCCCAGAATGAGATCCTACTATTTGAATAATTTATTACACATTTGTTATGATGAAGAAAGTCTTTACCCGGTATACCATCTGATGGGATATTGAAGTCATCGTTTACCATGTGTAAGCTATGTTCGACTAGATTATTAGAAAAATTTAGCTCTATGTTTATTTTACCTATGGTAGGAACAGAATTTGATGTAACGCCTGTGATATTAACTATATCGTCAGAATTAATTGGAATTTGCTTATTTAAGCTTGAAATTTTAATCAGAGAAATATCAGCTTGTGTATCTATTAAAAATGTACATAATTTGTTAGATCCGGTTATATAAATTTCGATAAAATCTGAGTAATTTAGGTTTAGACAAAAAATATTTTTAATATTTATTCGTTTATCTCCTCGTCCCTCAGTGTTCGCTGCTGAGGGGCGTCCAAGTTTAAAGAGCGAACGTTTGCATTATTTCGCGTATTTGAATTTCCGGCGTTAGTATTGGTTCTGTTTTCTAGACTATTTTGACTGTTGCTAGTGTTACGCGAGTTACTATTGTTTCGATTGTCGTTGTTTTGCCTATAGTTGTTGTTTTGCCTATTTTGATTGTTATTATTGAATATACCGTTATTATTGTTGTTGTACCTATTGAAATTGTTATTGTTATTGAACCTGATGTAATTACTATTGTTGTTGTATCTATTATTGTTGTTGTAGTAGTTATTGCCTTTATTGTTATTGCGAAAGTTGGTTTGATTGTTAAACCTTGATCGAAAAGCTAATACCTGTCTTTCTGTAGCCTGATTGTTTTGTTCGACTATCATTTTTGCTACGACGTCTTTTGCGTCACTAAAAGAGGTTGATGCGAGAATTGATTTGACTAAGTATGAGCGCGTATTTAGCCTACAAACGTTTACTGACTGTTCGACTGCCATCTTGTGCGCTTTGGCTTTTGATATGCCCTCGATAATTAGAGACCTCTCTAAAGCATCAGATAATTCCTCTACTCATTTAGCAAACTCGGTTAAATTATAGTTCGTAACTTTTAGTGAAGCTATTTTCCCTGCAACGACTTTTGAATTGTCTGGCTTTATTCGACTTTTAAGCGCATCTTTAATTTCTTGAATAGATGTTATATTTGTCGGAATAGCTTCTCTTGCTTTCCCTTCGAGATTCGATTTAACCAATAAAATGAAAGTTGGCATAAGATCTGGATCTATACAGCCTTCTACTAGTTCAATTTTATCTATGAAGGAGTCTAGCGCTAAGGGGTCACCGTTATAGATTTCCCTAAATAATGGCGCCCACGACCCAATAAGTTGTCTCTTTTGCTCTGGTGTAGCCATTATTGTTGGTTCTAGAAAATTAGTACGAGATTGGTTGGAATTTGAGAAATTTGTTAAAAGCCCTAAAGAATTGTTTGATGTAACGACTGGGTTATCGAAACCGCAGAAGTTTTCTTGCAATGAAATATTTTCGGTATGAGGTAAAGAACAACTTTGTTCACCGATACGCCTGTCGAGTGTTTCCGACTTTGCTGAGTCAGAGAATTTTTCTTCTTCCTCAGATTCGATTTTGTATGCGTCGAAGGATTCTTTTTCTTCCCGATCAGTATCTGATATAAAAGTGTTATCTTGGACTAAGTCGCTGTAGTTCGTTGGTACTTTAACTGTGCAATTGAGTTTTGTAAAACATTTAATTAATTCTTCCCTACAACGTGATACACTTTTATTCACAGCAATTGGCCTAGGTCGGTTTTCAAAATGACCATTTACGTCTACTAAAATGTTATTATATGCCCCAATTAAAGAATTTTTATATTCATCTAACTTCTCTTGCCTTGTCGGTAAAGAACGACCTGTATGCAAAACGCGTTTTTTAATTTTAAAGAAATTTTCTCTCAATTCTTTGAATTTTGTTTCGAAATTTGACATTAGCAGAAGGAAGACTCTTACACTTGCAGCTTTGTATGCTTGGATATTAAGAAATTTTAATGAAAAAGGAGGTTGAGATGATTTTATAATCTAAATCGAATTGTGGAAAAGTTGCAAGTTTGAGGTATGAATATGAACGAATTTGAATGAAAAAGAAATTTGGAATGGTTTTGGAATTTTGAATTGTTTGAGTTGTGAATAAGAACAAATTTGAATGGAAGAGAGATTTCAAATGGTTTTGTAACCTAAATTGTATTAACCTAAATTGAATTGTTGCTGCAGATTTGAGACATGAATGTGAACAAGTTTGAATTGAAAGGGAATATGAAATGGTTTTATCACCTAAGTTGAATTAATAAAAGTGGCAAGTTTGTGTTATGAATGTCAATTTTAATTGAAAAGAAATTTAAAATGATTTTATAATCTAATTTGAAACCGCTTTACTTGAATTTTGTATTGAATGTTGAAGTAAAATTAATGAATTGAATAAATTTGTTATTTATTTGAAGTTGGAGTCACTTGAAAGATAGCTGGGTTGTATTCCCTGTGAACAATGAATTAAATTTTGGCTTAAAAAAAATTTTTTTGTTTATACCGGGTGTGCTACCATATACGGTATACAAGAGAGAATCCTGATCTATTTTTCCAATTTTCCAAGACAATATTAATTTTAGACGTGATATGTTTATTGCAATTTAGTATTTATTACAATATTAAATTTAACGTGACGGCCGCACCGTTGCACAAAAAAAGTATTCAATTTTAATATTTAACGTGTCGGCCGCACCGCTACACAGCAAAATGTGGAGTATATAATTGTAAAAATTTATTAAATTTTCATCATTATTTTACGTGTCGGCCGCACCGTTTCACCAAAATATTTTGTTTGTTTTTTTTTTTTAATTTTTGTATTGTGAGTTAATAAAGTTTTCGATGTATTGAATTTTTAAGGTTTGTTAAAGTATTTCAAAGTATTGGATATATTAAAAATTACTAAAATCTTCACACAATGTACTATGTATATGCATATGTCTTTCCTTTTTTCTTAAATGCCTCGCTCTTAGCCACAATTTATGTAATATATGCATATACATACTCACTCTGTAAAAATTTATTGAAAATATATATACATATGTATGGCCAATTTCGTTTTTCGATTTGTGTCAAAAAAATTTTTTTGAAAATCGTAGATAATTTAAAGTGATGCAAAAAAATTCGAAATGTATGTGTTTCAATTTTGTTTCGATCTACATCTATTACGTATATGAGAATATCGGAAACTACTTTAATTAACTAGTAAATTTGAGAATATCCTTTTCGCTTCAATTTTGAACAATGTTAAAAGTATGTATTTGCCAGAATGTTAGTACTTACATTGGTTGAAAACAAATTTGCGAGTTATACATATACAGGTTTGATTTAGACTGGTTATATTTCAAGCTATGCACCTTATTGTTGCAAATCTAAATTGCTTTACTTATGAAAATTTAAAGTTATTTTGTATGACAATATTATAAAAATTGGCAAAGTTAAAGAAACAATCGATTAAGTTTTAAGAATTTTTCCGAAAAATATAGATTTGAGGTTGATCGAATTTGAAAGAAATTTTAAGTATTTTTGCGAAAAATATTGATTTGAGATTGATCGAATTTAAAGGAATTTTAAGTATTTTTGCGAAAAATATTGATTTAAGATTGATCAAATTTAAAGGAATTTTAAAAATTATATCGAAAAATATTTATAAGAAAAATTATGTATGCATATTTGGTGGTTAACCAAATATTTAAATATTTATTTTTAGAAATATTATTTTATTTACTTTTGAGTTTAAATATTTTCAAACTAATCAAAATTTTCTTTTTTTGAAGTTATTCAAAAATTTTAAGTTAACATGAAAACTCAATTAAAAATTATTTTAAAAATTAAAGTAAAGAATACAAAGTAGTTAACACTATATTTACTCCCCCTCCAAGAAAATTTGAAACAAACAAATTATTAATTAATATTAAATGTAACCTTTTTTTGTATTTGTTGTTTAATGTATTTGTTTTTAAATTTGTGTTAATAAGTATGTTTGCTGGTTTAAGTAAATCAATTGAAATATTTTTAATAGTATTTTTGTATTGAATTGTAAATGTTTTATGTTTCTTAGAGATAACTTTAAAAGGTCCTTCATAAGGTGATTCTAAATTAGATTTACGAAGAACTTTAACAAAAACATACTCACAATTTTCTAATTGTTTAGGAACGAAAAAATTTTCTTTCTTATGATGAAAAACTTTAGAACGAACAAGTGAAAAATATTCTCTTATTTTATGAAGAGCGTTATTAGAAAAATCATGTTCTTTATTACTATTTGAAATAATTAATTCACCAGGTATTCTAAGTGTTTGGCCTTATACAAGTTCAGCAGATGAACATTTTAAATCTTCTTTAATAGAAGTTCGTAAACCAAGTAGAATGAATGGTAAAATGTCAGACCAATGAACCGAGTCGTTTGATGCTATAATTGCTGCTTTTAAAGTTCGATGAAATCTCTCTATCATGCCATTTGCTTGGGGATGGTAAGGAGATGTATGAATTTTATGAGAACCTAAAAGTTTAGTTAATTCCGTAAAAAATTTTGAGGTGAATTGTGAACCTTGATCTACTGTAATATTCAATGGTATACCAAATCGTGGTATATAATTTTGAATAAAAGTTTTTACTATAGTATTTGTTGAAATATCTTTAAGTGGATAAGCTTCAGGTCAACGTGAAAATCTATCAATAATTGTTAAAATATACGAATTTTCATTTGAAACTGGAAGAGGTCCAACAATATCCATATGAATATGTTCAAAACGGCCTGATGGTATTTGAATTTTTTGGATAGGAGATTTAGTATGTCTTGAAATTTTGGATTTTTGACAATTGATGCAAGATGAAGTCCAATCGTTAATTTCTTTACGCATGTTAGGCCAATAATATTTATTTTGAATTAATTTTCTAGTTTTTCTTATACTTGGATGAGATAATGAGTGAATTTTGTCAAATATAATTCTTCTCATAGAATGTGGAACATAAGGTCGAAAAGGTTGTAGAGAAACATCACACCATATGTTTAAATTAATAATTGGAATATGAATTTCTTTTAAATTATTTTTAGAATTTGGATCAGAAATGGTTTTTTGTAAAAATGTATCAGTTTGCTGTTCTTTATATAAAGTTTCTAAATTTATATCTTGAGTTGAAATTTCATTTATTTCTGGAATACGGGAAAGTGTGTCGGCAACTATGTTGTCTTTTCCACGTATATATTGAATATCATTTGTAAATTGAGCAATATATTCAAGATGACGTAGTTGACGAGGAGATCTATCTACTTTAGAATTTAGAACATGAATTAAAGGTTTATGATCAGTATAAATTGTAAAAGTTCTACCTTCAAGAAAATGTTTAAAATGTTTAATTGAATTATAAATTGCCAAAAGTTCACGATCAAATGTTGAATATTTAGTTTCTGTTGTAGTTAATTTTCTTGAAAAATAAGCTAAGGGTTCTAGTATATTATTGCTAGTTTGTTGAAGAACTCCTCCAATAGCAACATTTGATGCATCTACTGCTAATGATAAAGTACCATTTTTGTCGAAATGTGTAAGTAAAGTATTTTTAGCAAAAAGTTTTTGAACATTTTCGAAAGCTGTTGTGGTTTCATTTGTCCAATTTAATTGTTTGAGTTTGTTTTTAATTGCATGTGTTAACATTTCATGAAGAGGACTAAGTTCTGTTGCTAACATTTTAATATATCTGTGATAGTAATTTATCATACCTAAAAATTTTTGTAATTTATTTATAGAAGTTGGTTTTTCAAAATTTGTTATGATTTCAAACCTATCTAAAGATGGTTTAATACCTTCGCCTGAAATTTCGTAACTTAAGAAATTTAATTTATTTACACCGAGAGTACATTTTGAAGGTTTAATATTTAAATTATATTCTTCAAGTCTTTTGAAAACTGATTTTAAATGATTTATATGTTGATCTTCATTATCACTGGCAATAAGAATGTCATATATGTATGTAAATACAAAATCGAAATCAGAAAATACTTCATTAATAAAGCGTTGGAAAGTTTGAGCACTGTTTCGTAAACCGAAGGGCATTCTTACGAATTCAAACATTCCAAAAGGGGTAGTTATTGCAGTTTTATGAATGTCTTCTTCTGCCATTGGAATTTGGTGGTAGGCACGCACAAGATCTATTTTGGAAAAAAATTGTTTGTTTTTTAAATCGTGAATATGTGGTAAAGGATACCGATCTGGTGTAGTAATAAAATTAAGTCTTCGATAGTCTCCGCAAGGTCTCCAATCATTTGGTTTTTTTTTAGGAACGAGATGAAGTGGAGATGCAATAGGAGAATTTGAGGGTCTGCATATACCAGTTTTAACTAAAAATTCAAATTCAGTTTAAGCAATTTTAAGTTTGATTGGATCAAGACGTCGGGGTTTCGAAAATGGTAAAATACCTTTTGTTTCTATCCTGTGAACCGTATGGTGTTTAACTTTTTTAGTATAATCTGGTTCGCAGGTAATAGATGGAAATTCATTAAGTAATTTTAAAAACTTATTTTCGACAATAGGAATTTTGAGTGAGAAAATATCAGAAAATCCAGAAGATCCAGCAACTTTAATTTTTGTAGTAGAATCCATTATTTCTTTATTTTTAATATTGACAATAATTCCGAATTTTTCTAAAAAGTTTGCTCCTAAAATTGGTGTATCAATATTCGCAATAATGAATGGAAATTCAAAATCTCTTCTTAAACCTAAACCAATTTTAAGTAGTTTTGTACCGAAAGTTTCAATTGAAGAACCGTTTGCTGCAGTCAAAGTAAGATCTGAATTTCTTTTATAAATTTTAAATTTAGGAAAGGGAATAACTGATACAACTGCACCGGTATCGATAAGAAAATTAAGTTTATTGAATTTATCAAATATGAATAGGCGACGAGTAGGTTTAATAATAGTTCCATTATCCGTCACCGTCATAATGGATCGTTTCAGTTTAAATTTTGTTCGTAATTTGAATTATGATTTTGATTAAAATTGCATGGGGGTATACATTTGAGAGCGTTATTCTTAAATTTTTTGTGATACAACAAATAGTTGTTTGTGAATTAAAATTACGATTGTTTGAAAAATTTCTTGATCCTGAAAAATTTCGAGATTTAGATCTATTTCTATCTTTAGATCTTGAACGGATTTGTAATTGATTAATATCATTAGAAATTTTATTTAAATTTTGAAAAATAGCCGTGGTTAATTCAGTTAAATTTTTAACGCATTGTTCTAAAATATTATTATTTATACTTGAGACTACAGGAGATTTGGAAAAATGAGGATTATTGATTAAATCAAAAAGTTTGTCAGCTAAAATAATAATTTCATCTCTGTTTTGATTATTATTGGAAGTCAAATGAATTTGTATTTCTTGTGGTAATTTACGAATCCACAATTTAAAGAATAATTCTTGGCTAACTATGGAGTCAGAACCTATAAGTGATTTCATAAATCTGAATAATTCAGATGGTGAACGATCACCAAGTTCAGCTTTTGAAAATACTTGTTCTAATCGTTTTTCTTCGCTAAGAGAAAATCTTTCACATAGAATTTTTTTGATTGTATCATATTTATTAAAAAGAGGAGGAGGAGGGTTAATAACATCTAAAATTTTAGAAATAGTATCTCGTTGAAGAGTAATTAGAACATTTTGAAGTTTTAAATTATCATCAGTGATATTATTAATTTCAAATTGTCATTCAACAAGTAAAAACCAGGCATCAGGACAATCTTGCCAAAATTGTGGTAATTTAATAGATTTAGTAGAAGGAAAATTTGTAAAGTTATCTTGTGTTATATTAGAGATGTTGTTTTGTGTTGTATTAATGTTAGAATTTTGAGTTGTATTGTGAGTCATTGTGTTATTTGTATAATTGTTGTTTTGATTTTCCGAATTTGTAAACTTACGGGTTCGTATTGGTGAACGTAGAACCATATGAAAAAAAAATTAAATGAAAAATTTGAAAATTAGGAAATATTTAAGATTTTTTTTTTGGAAAGGGAGAACAATTTAAATAAAATATTTATTTTTATATAAAAATAAATAAATTTAAATAATTTATATAGAATTTTTAAAATATAAAAATAATCTTAAAATAAATTTGAAAATTTAAAGGGTTTAAAATTTTAATTTAAATTATAATAGAAGATTTTAAATTTAATATTAAAATAATAATTATACTTACATAAAATTTAATTTAATAATAAAAAAAATATATATATATATATGTATATTAAAATTAATAAGTAGTTGATTGATGATTGTAGAGATTGTAAGGGAATCAATTGCGTTTTTTGGAAGTGATAACAATTGAATACATCGTTGGTGCTGTTTATGTAATGGCTTTGTGGTTTTCTTTATGAATCTCGTCATTTTCAACGTGATGTCTTATATTTTAAATCCGTTCTTGTGTGTGTTGTGCGTAAAATAGCTCTTGTTGTAATGAAGTGGATAACTCAATTGTAAATAGTTTTTAATTTTTAAGTATTTAGTTAAATTTTAAGGATCTAAATATAGATAATAAAGTTTTTAATATTTGTATTTACGTAGATAGTTTATTTATATTTGTATCTTTGTTCATAGTTTATATCTTTGTATACTAAATTTTTAAATTTGGATGTTTGTTTTATTATAATAACTTCTTTAGTTCACTTCATATAAATATTTAAAGATATTTGTGCACAATTTTAGAGTTATTTTTAGTTAAATTTCGGTTAAGAATTCACTATTTAATCTTCACTAATTCTTGTAGATATTTTTGATTTAACTTTTCTTTGAGAAATCAGTTCACGCATTTTTGTGTGCACATTTGCCGAAACCGGTTGATAGTCTGCAATTGGTTCAGACAACTTAATAAAACTTTTTTTTTTTTTTTGGTAGCACGTCACTTAGTTGCACTTCTATTTGTGATATTGCATTGTTCAGTAGCTCTGTGATACGTAAAGCGCCACATTCAGCATTTGTATCAAATATCGATTTAAAAATTAGGTCCGTTGGTAGAATCGCCAATATATTTGGTGGTTAACCAAATATTTAAATATTTATTTTTAGAAATATTATTTTATTTACTTTTGAGTTTAAATATTTTCAAACTAATTAGAATTTTCTTTTTTTGAAGTTATTCAAAAATTTTAAGTTAACATGAAAACTCAATTAAAAATTATTTTAAAAATTAAAGTAAAGAATACAAAGTAGTTAACACTATAGCATATTTCAAAAGCAACTACATATTACAACTCATACATACATACATACAGACTGGAAGCTACGCCTCACCATACGCTGTCACCGCTGCTGCTGTTCTGCTGCTGCTGTTCTGCTGCTGCCGTCATCACTTCGCTGCTGCTAATTTTCTCCGTTTGATGTGCCGCTACTTATGGTGACTCCGTTTGTTTCAGGTGGCGTACCTTGCCTTATCCCGTTACGTCGTTATACAGCTTCTTTTTAATTCGTATGCTGAAGTTTTTGTTGTGTTGAGAAAACATTTTTTGTAGATTTTTATGTTTTATATTTTTGTAGTTTTTTGTATTTTGTATTTTTTTTTGTGAAGATTTTTGTATTTTATATTTTTTTGTAGAATTTTGTATTTTATATTTTTTTATAAATTTTTGCATTTTATGTTTTATATATTTTCCATTTAGGCCCGTTTAACGGTTTTCACCAATTGTGCTGCCTTATGAAGGTGGCCTCGTGCTCCATCCTACATTTAATTTGGCAAGCTGCCCCACGGTCGCCATGTGAAGTTCCTTTTCGGAACTTCTTCAAAAATTGTTCTTGTGCGCACACCCTACTAATACGCACACACACTTCCAGTTATCAAACGCCAAAAACACGTATTTTGTAATTTTAGTTTACTTAGTCTTTATATAAGTAGCTTTTAGTAAATGTTATTTATCAAATTTAGTTTTGTAGTATACTAAGTACTTTTTAGTTATTTTCACTAGACTTAGTTAGTTCTTCATAGTATAATATTTTAGTTTTAGCTTCTACTTGTACGCACTTCGTTCGATATTCAATAATGATGATGGCCGTCTTTCTTTTTCGAGCCGACCTCCCCGTTTCCAACTTGTTTCAACACCTGTTGTCCATTCACAATAGACAACAGGGTTGCACCAAGTGGGAAACAGGGTGAGATCATAAGGCTGTTGTTACAATTGGGAAACCACGAAGTAGAAGAGTGGTAAATTTGGAGATGCTGACAGCGTTTAGATCGAGAGATTTGTCTGATCGGGACGATCAGACTTAGGTGGAGGGTAGTGTTACGAATATTAGCAAAACTAAGGAGTGCTGCTATCTCTAAGCCGATGCTAAGCAGTGACGTGATTCACATCGATAATTCAATCATTATGTCTACACATATGTACGTACACGCAGCGGAGATGAGATGCCCAAACACATGCAGACATCTTATTGAGATGCTCCTAAATGTAGGCAGTTATAATTGTGGAAGTGTCGCTCACACATACAAGCGCATGGGGTGTGAGAGAAGCTATACAAATTATACAATTGTAGTTACCCTGAGAAGTTTGAGAGCTGATGGACTAGTAGATTCTGGAAGCGCCTAGAAGATGCAACGTTGAAATCAGACAGTATATAAGGCAACAAGTGTCGAGGCGCTGGAATTCAGTTTGATTTGAGTTGTCAAGCAGTTTCGATTAAGACGATATCTAGCGAGCAATAGCAGTATTATTTTGAAAGTCAGCTTTATTTAAGCTATCAGTTTGGTTATTAAGCAAGATATTCGTTGCACAGTTTGAGTGTTATTGTGAAGTACTTTAATAAAGGCCATTTTGCATATTACAAATTGGAGTTATTTATTCAACAGTTTAGTGATTCGAACTTAGCAGAGGATTGCAAATAAGAGGATTTTCAAGTAAATTCGTCACAATATTTCTCGTGTTTATTTTAATTCGGTGAACGGGCAGTTCACCGCAACATAAATTTTTTATCGCCTCGCTTGCTGTGAGGCTTAACTTATATATACTTTTTTTTAACGAGTTCGTAAGATGGACGCTGATACGATAAGGTCAATGACAGTTGATGTGCTGAAAGAAACGCTAAGAGAGTTAAATTTAAGTACGCTAGGATGAAAAAAAAATTGCAAGACAGACTTTTAGATCATTATAGATTGGGTAGAGCTGAAGGTGAGGATATGAGTAGCGACGAATCGGTACATTCCGTTTATGTTGATGCAGATGTAAGGACTGCTTCAATTCAGAAAAGAGAAAGAGTAGTTTTTACATTGAGAGATATTCAAGATAGTATCTCGTAATTTTCTGGGGACAGTACACACGATATTAAGCAGTCGGTCAGTGAGTTTGATGACATATCTGATACAGTTGGCTGGAACGGTCTACAAAAGTATGTATATGCGAAGAAATTATTGAAGGGAGCCGCGAAGCTATTTACCAGAGGTTTAGTTGGTGTCAGGCATTGGGAGTCTTTGAAGAAAGAGCTGGTAGAAGAATTTGGAGAAAAGTTTTGTACTTCTGAGTTACATCGCGCATTGAGAAATAGAAAAAAACAGCCTAAAGATAGTTTGCAAGAATATTTTTATACATTAATAAAAATTGGCAAACAAATTTTACTGGATGAACAAAGTACCATTGAGTATTTTGTTGATGGTATACAGATTCTCGAGCCAATAAGGCAATGATGTATCAGGCTAGGACTTTAAAAGATTTGAAGGAACAAATTCGCGTATACGAAAAAGTAAAAGGCACTCATTTATCGCAAAATAAATTGAGTATGCAGCAGAATTCTTCAGGGGGTAAAGTTGATGACAGAAGCCAGTCGTTGGCCACTAAATGGAAATGTTATAGGTGTGGTAAGGAAGGACATATTGCCAAGGATTGCCAAAATGCAAGTAGCACGCTTCCTAGTACTTTAAGTGCTGGAAATGCAAGTACTAGTGCTGTAAAGTGTTTGAAATGTAAACAATTGGGGCATTATTCCCATCAGTGCAAAACTAGACAAGTAGCGGAGCGTGAGGTTAAATCGGTACGTGTTAACATGTTATGTGGAGGAAAGGCAAGCACACATGCCAAGCGGTGTGATGATTTATTTTTTTTTTGGATTTGACTTTAAACAATTTTACTTTCAGTACGCTGGTTGATACGGGTAGTAAATTTTCTGTGGTAAGGTATGACACATTAATGATGCTAGGTGGTGTGGAATTAGACAAGGAAATACTACATTTATATGGCATAGGTGGTGGTAAGCTCACGACATTGGGTAGTTTCCAAGCAAATGTTTCTGTTGATGAGGTAGTTGTTGAGATTGTATTTCACGTGGTAAGATATCGTTATTTGCCATATGCTGCCGTTATTGGAAGCGATGGAAGTGGTTAGAGGAAGGGATTATAAAGACGAGCAATTCACCTTACGCCTCGCCTATAGTAGTTACGTCAAAGAAAGATGGTTCGAAACGTCTATGTTGTGATTTCAGGAAAAATCAACGAAAAGATAGTGAGGGATAATTTTCCAATGACACGAATTGATGAAGTTTTAGATAAATTGGCAGGAGCAAAAGTATATACTACGCTTGATGTGAAAAATGGGTTTTTTCATGTACCTGTCGACCCAAGGTCAAGAAAATATACGTCGTTTGTAATTCAGAATGGTCAGTATGAGTTTTGTTTTGTTCCGTTCGGAATTTCGAACTTCCCCGCAGTGTTCTGTCGTTATGTCCAGGCATCATATGGGTGATATTGTGATTCCTGCAAAGGATAATGCGGAAGCAATTCATAGATTGGATATTGTGTTGAACCATGCAACTAAGTATGGGTTAAATATCAAATGGCCAAAATGTCAGTTTTTGAGGAGTCAGATTAATTTTTTAGGATATATTGTGGAAAATGGAAAAGTTTTACCGTCAAAGGAAAAAACAACTTCAATAGAAAATTTTCCAATTCCGACGAATAAAAAACAAATGCAACGATTTTTGGGGTTGACTTCGTTTTTTAGGCGTTTTGTTAAAGACTACGCAATTATAGACAGGATGTCAAATTCAAATTAGAGGAAACCCATTTGCTAGCTATACAGGGACTAAAGTATGCGTTAGTAAATGCACCAGCATTGAAACTGTATAATCCAAAATTTGAAACAGAAGTACACGCAGATGCTTCGAAATATGGTTACGCAGCGATTTTGCTCCAGAAAGATTCGGAAGACCAGTTATTTCATCCTGTCGAATATTTAAGTCGTAGAACATCCCCGAGTGAAGAACGTTATAGTTCATTTGAACTAGAAGTTTTAGCGATAATTAAAGCCCTACAGACATGGAAAATTTATTTGAAGGACGTAAAAATATAAAATTGTCACAGATTGTAATGTTTTCGCTATGACTGACAGGATGTACCAGATAGAGTAATGAGATGGGCAATGTATTTACAGGAATATAACTATGTTATAGAGCCCAGACCAGGTACACGGATGGGGCATGTGGATGCTTTGAGTCGAGTTTATTGTCTCTTAATTGAAGACTCGTTAAAGTTTAGGTTGAGAGAGGCAAAAATGGAAGACAATTGGATAAGGGCTGTAAAAAAAGTTTTGGAAAAAGATAGTTATGAAAACTTTTTTGTGATAAACGACTTACTTTATAAAGATCCAGTTAAAGAACTTTTAGTAGTACCTTCTGTAATGGAGGAAGAAGTGATAAAATTAGCGCATATCCAGGGTGACTTTGCAGCTAAAAAACCCCAAGAATTAGTGGAAAAATATTATTATATTCCAAATTTGGGAGGTTAGTAGGATAGTTAAGGGATGTATAGAATATATAATAATGGATGCTAAAACAGGGAAAAAAGAAGGTTTGTTGACGCCAATAGACAAGGCATGCGAACCGTTGTGTACATATCACATCGACCACGTTGGTCCACTGGCAGAATAGCGGAAAAAGTACAATCACATTCTTGTAGTGGTAGATGGATTTTCTAAATATGTTTGGCTATATTCAACTAAATCCTACTGGGGCAGAAGAAGTAGTCAGTAGATTGGAAAAGCAAGCTGCAATTTTTGGAAATCCGAAACGCATAGTGTCAGACAGAGGTAGTGCGTTTACGTCAAATGTGTTTAGAGAGTATTGTGAGCGTGAGAATATACATCACTTACAGATAGCTACAGACAGGGGCACCTCGAGGTAATGACAGGTGGATCGGATTCACAAGATAATTGTTCCAATGATTTCTAAGTTGAGTCACAACAACCCGACCCACTGGTACAGTCATGTGGATAAAGTTCAACAAATTGTCAATAGCACTGCTCTCAGAAGCACGAAAAAAACACAGTTCAAAATTTTAACCGGCTTAGAGATGAAAATTATAGAGTACCCAGATTTGCGGCAAATTTTAAATGAATTGAAATTGACGACTTAAATGTAGAGCGAGATTCATTGAGAAAAGCTGCACAAGAAAATATAAGCAGAACTCAAAATGAAAACCGTAAAGCATTCAACAAAAAAGAAACCGAGTACTGACTACAAAATTAATGAACTTGTAGCAATAAAAAGGACACAGTTTGGAACTAGTTTAAAATTAAAAGCTAAATATCTTGGACCGTATAAGGTAATCGCAAAATTAAACCACGGAAGATATGAAGTTAAGAAAGTAGGGAACCAAGAAGGTTCAAATAGAACGACGACTATAGCTGAGTACATGAAACCTTGGCATTCGTTATTCCGGTCGAATAACTTACCAGGATGGCCGAATGTGGGAATGGACAATCCGGAAACTATACAAGAGAGTAACAGGATAACAACATTGAGACCACGAAGAGATCGGTGTCCATCCTGAATTAGTTAATTTAAATTCATATAAATTAAACTCTTATCATTTGCCAGATTAACAGTTCAACTAAATTCAAAATACAAAATATTTAACTTTAATGCATTTTAACTTTGAATTTATACAGAAATATTGTTATAAAAATATGATTTGTACTTATTGTCAGTAAATGAAAAAAATATTATCGAAAATATATTGAACAGTCAAGTTCACTACATGTATACCTGCAGATTTATGCAGTACCAAAGATTCCATTTGTATGGGACGTGCCACGACCCTTTTATATATCCAAATTATTTTTAACCTAAAACCTTCGTGTTGATCGAAGCAGCCTACATCCAAAATTTTGTGATGATTGAAGTGTGGGAAATAAGTTTCCATAGGTAACACACACACAGAATTTGATTTTTATATATATAGATATCTCATACAACCGATTGTTCAGATAAGAAACTTTTCGCAATGTCTGCCCCATTTTAACAGCTAGAAGCTGAAAATTTCACCAAATGCTTACATATATAGCATATATTGTTGTCGGAAAAATCATACATATAGTATATATCCAGGGCCGTAGAGAGAAAATCCGGGCCCGGTACTAAACAATTTACGGGCCCCTTATAAAAATGCACTTATACATTTGATTAATTTGAATTAATGACGTCTCCTTCATGAATCACTATTGATGGATTACATCAGGAAAAATTTTTGCCACATCAACTAAATGGTCTTTGGACTAAAAGCTAAAAATTAAATTAACACAGAATATTTACTATTTATGCTGTTTTATTGTAACGTAGAAATAAAATTCTCTTTTAACAACTTCATATTATTTCAAATAAGCTTTTCTAGTTATTCGGTAACATTTTAGTACATTCCTGATAAATATAATTAATTATTCAATATAGAAGGTTCGGATATCAAAGAGTGGCTTTTCTTGCTTTTTTCGCTGCAAAAACGTGGCAAGTCCTGAAACTCGCTCTTGAGATAAACACGATCTATGAAAGTTTTTGATTCTTGCAAGGACGCTGAAAGAACGTTCTGCACTAACTACAGTGACAGGTATAGTGAAAAGATACGTAAAGCAACTCAAATGTTGGGGAAAATTGTATACAGATTTGAAAAATTTGAACATAGATGGCATTTAGCAATTCTAATGGTGACATAGATTTATCAAAATTTGCTTCATAATGTGTTTCAAGTGAATTATTATTTATTGTATTTTTCGCCAAATTTTGCTGCATTTGCCCGAACCGTAGTTTCATCCATGTCTTCAAATTGCCACAAAAAGGAAAACGTCTCGTTCAAATTTCTCATAGCTACAAATCGTTCAGTAATGCCAGTGATTACTGAATCGACGATCACCAAGAATTTATTGTTTTTAAAATCAGAATCTAGATCATCCATAATCATCTCATTTCCATTATCTTCAAAACGTCTTTTGGGGTTTCTCTTTCGAATGTCCGGAAACTTTGGCGAGATGTTCAATTGAATAGCAACTGTTTCGCATTCGTTTAAAATTGTTTCCCATTGGTTCCTGATCAACTTCAAATCAGCTAATAAGGCATTTAGATGTCGGGGTGCCCCCATAAATTCAGAAAACAAAAATTCAGAAACACATTTTTCAGAAATACAAAATTCAGCGGTCAAAACTCAGAAGTCAAATCTCAGAAGTCAAATTGCAGAAGTGAAATTTCAGAAGTGAAATTCAGAAGTCGAATTTCAGAAGGAAAAATTCAGAAAGTAATCAGACGACAGAAAAACCATTAAATTCTTCTCAAAATTCAGAAACGCTCATTTATTTGGAAGGAATTATGTATAAAGAAAAAGTAGTAAAATCTAAAATTTTAAATTGTGTGCAACAACAACCATGTAATTAATTAAATCTTTTCGCTTAAATTTTTGAGTTAGGCTCTTTTGAAATCTTTTCGCGTTAATTTTTTTCAAATGAATTTACAATATTAAAACAACGAAGTCTTTATATTTTATCTGGCGTTTCCGATATGGCTCGCCTCCAGATGAAAATTGCTGCAATTTTGTTTCTGTTATTGCATGTTCGTTTTTATACTCAGCTGAGCAGAGCTCACAGAGTATATTAACTTTGTTCGCATAACTGTAATCCGTAACGGCATAAACTAATCGAGATAGATATAGACTTCTACATATCAAAATGATCTGGGCGAAAAAAGAAATTCATTTAGCCATGCCCGTCCGGCCGTCCGTCCGTAAACACGATAACTTGAGTAAATTTTGAGGTATCTTGATGAAATTTGGTATGTAGGTTCCGGGGCGCTCATCTCAGATCGCTATTTAAAATGAACGAAATCGGACTACAACCACGCCCACTTTTTCGATATCGAAAATTTCGAAAAACCGAAAAAGTGCGATAATTCATTACCAAAGACGGATAAAGCGATGAATCCTGGTAGGTGCGTTGACCTTATGACGTAAAATAGAAAGTAGTAGTTAGTAAAATTTTGGACAATGGGCGTGGCACCGCCCACTTTTAAAAGAAGGTAATTTAAAAGTTTTGCAAGCTGTAATTTGGCAGGCCTTGAAGATATCATGATGAAATTTGGCAGGTACGTTACTCCTATTACTATATGTGGGCTAAATAAAAATTAGCAAACTCGGATGACGAACACGTCCACTTTTAAAAAAAAATTTTTAAGTCAAATTTTAACCTAAAATTTAATATCTTTATAGTATATAAGTCAATTATGTCAACATTCAATTCCAGTAATTATATGGTGCAACAAAATACAAAAATAAAAGAAAATTTCAAAATGGGCGCGGCTCCGCCCTTTTTCATTTAATTCGTCTAGAATACTTTTAATGCCAATTTACCAATCCCTGTGAAATTTGGTAGGGGCATAAACTCTATGACGATAACTGTTTTCTGTGAAAACGGGCGAAATCAGTTGAAGCCACGCCCAGTTTTTATACACAGTCGACCTTCTGTCCTTCCGCTCGGCCGTTAACACGATAACTTGAGCAAAAATCGATATATCTTTACTAAACTTAGTTCACGTACTTACCTGAACTAACTTTATCTTGGTATAAAAATGGTCGAAATCCGACTATGACCACGCCCACTTTTCCGATATCGAAAATTACGAAAAATTAAAAAAATTCCATATTTCTATACCAAATATGAAAAAAGAGATGAAACATGGTAGTTGGATTGGTTTATTGACGCAAAATATAGCCTTAGAAACAAGTTTGTAAAATGGGTGTGACACCTACCATATTAAGTAGAAGAAAATGAAAAAGTTCTGCAGGGCGAAATCAAAAGCGCTTGGAATCTTGGCCGGAATACTGCTCGTGGTATTACATATATATAAATAAATTAGCGGTACCCGACAGATGATGTTCTGGGTCAACCTGGTCCACATTTTCATCGATATCTCGAAAACGCCTTCACATATACAACTTTTAAAATCCTCATCAATACCTTTAATTTGATACCCATATCGTACAAACACATTCTAGAGTCACCCCTGGTCCACCCTTAAGGCTATATCTCGATAAGGCGTCAACTTATAGAACTAAGGCCCACTACGTTTTAAATAACCATTAACACATTTTATTTAATACCCATATCTTACAAACGCATTCTAGTCACGCCTGGTCCGCCTTTATGGCGACATCTCGAAAAGCGTCCACCTATAGAACTAAGGTCCACTCCCTTTTAAAATACCCATTAGCACCTTTCTTTTGATACCCATATCGTACGAACACATTCTTGAGTCACCCTGGTCCACCTTTAGGGCGATATCTCGAAAAGGCGTCTACCTATAGAACTAAGGCCCACTCCCTTTTAAAATACTCATTAACACCTTTTATTTGATACCCATATCGTACAAACACACATTCACATTCTAGAGTGACCGCTGGTCCACCTTTATGGCGATGTCCCGAAATGGCGTCCACCTATAGAACTATGGCCCACTCCCTTTTGAAATACTCTTTAATACCTTCCATATGAAACCCATGTCATACAAACACATTCCAGGGTTACCCTAGGTTCATTTTGCTAAATGGTGATTCTCCCTTATTTTGTCTCCAAAGCTCTCAGCTGAGTATGTAATGTTCGGTTACAACCGAACTTAGCCTTTCTTACTTGTTTTGTATAAATATAAATACAGCATATATCTCATACAGTGTCTGGCAAGCGCTCCGATTGTATTTCTGCCATGAAAAGCTCTCAGTGAAAACTCATCTGGCTTGCAGATGCCGTTCGGAGTCGGCATAAAACATGTAGGTCCCGTCCGGCCAATTTGTAGGGAAAAATCAAGAGGAGCACGACGCAAATTGGAAGAGAAGCTCGGCCTTAGATCTCTTCGGAGGTTATCGCGCCTTACATTTATTTATTTATTTTTTTTTTATATCTCATACAACCGATTGTCCAGATAAGAAACTTTGCGCAATTTCTACCCCATTTTAACGGCTAGAAGCTTCAAATTTAACCAAATGCTTACGTAGATAGCATATATTCTTGCCTAAAAAAATCATAGATCGGTGGTATATATATTTATACCCCATATAAACTGTAATTTTTGCCCCTTTTTTACGGCTATAAAACTTAAAATTTCATCAAATACTTGGGTTTATGTCATATATTGTTGAAATACGCGATTCGTAGTCATAGTTTTTACATGCAGACCACAAAAAACGTGAAACTTTGCATCCTAACACAAAGTACCTACCTATTTTTTATTTTTTATTTATCTTAAAAATCGCTTAGGTATGTACATCTGTTCACTATATATTTTTTATCTAATACAGCCGATTATTTGGAGGTTACGAATGGGATAAGATTATTGTTCAGCCACATTCATGAAAGGTATGAAGTCTTCGGCACAGACGAAGACAGTCCCATCCTTACTTGTTTCTTATTGAAAAATCTTGTTTCTAAGTTTTTTATGTTGCTATACCCGGAACTTGAAGCCAGGATCTTCCAAGTCGTAGGTGGAGCACACTATCACCACATCGAGGCGGCCACCAAGTGATATATAGCCGACGGTTATGGCCATTCAACAAGGCGAGCCAGTCCCATCTTCGCTGTGCGAATAGGTAACACCGAGGGAACTAAATCGGACTAGGTAGCAATTGAAAAGTAAAGTCCTCTCTCGGCAAATGAAATTCATGCTGTACAAGTCACTTATCCCGTCATGCTATATGGTGCAGAAGCATGGACCATGAGAACATCAGATTAAGCGGTTCTGGGAGTGTTCGAGGGAAAAGTTCTTCGAAAAATTTATGGACCTCTACGCGTTGGTGATGGCGAGTACCGAAGAAGATTTAATCTGGGCTGTACGAGCTTTACGCACACATCAACATAGTCCAGGGAATTAAAGCACAGCTGCTACGCTAGCTAGGTCATGTTATGTGAATGAAATATAACGCTCCGGCTAAGAAAATATTTTTATCGGAACCCCCCCCCCCCATGGAAGCAGAGGAAGAGAGTAGCCCCAACTCGCTAGAAAGACCAGAGGTAAAACGATTTAAACTTCCTTGGGGTGACAAAATGGCGCGAGTTGGCGCGTCTTGTTGGACGGCCGTGACCATAATTAAGCGCCAATTAAGTAAGTAAGTAAGAATGCATTTGAGCTGGATGTTAAAAATTTTAAGGGCTTAAAGATGATGCTAGTGTCGCTATTATCGGTTTTGTTCCGGGTGTTTGCCATGCGATTCGACTAGGTGTTTCATCGGCTTCGAAACTATTTCCGCGCGAAATTGAATTTTCAATTTCAGACTAGCATTCAGACAAAAGAGCTATACAATACTAATGGAACCCTAACCGATGAACTTAAACCACTACAAAGTGCATCTAATGGGATAACAAGGGTTGCACAGTTGAGCGTTTGGGAAAAAACCAGTTACCAGTATTTCCAGTTTGGTTTTCAAATTTTTAGTTTTTCCAGGAGAGGAAGGAATTTTAAGTATTATGAATAACGTAATACCAGGCACCGAAATAAAATGCATTATAGACACTGCTGATAGGGCAAAAGTGCCTTCTTTTTGACGATGTACAAATTTTGTTGGTAAACTAAACAGAAATATATAAATCAGACTATTAAAGAGGGTACGGACGCGATAAATTTTAGACACCAATAAAATATGTTAGTAAAATTTTCAGGAAAAATTATTTTTTTTTAAAGAAGTACACATCAAAATTTAACATCCGAAAGGTTTTTGAATGTCAAGTGCACGGTTGCTTATAAAAAGGATTGGAGTTGTTTGATAGCAGCAATTTATAAAAACTCCATTTTCCAAAGTCTCTTTTACTTTTATTCAATGCTAGATAAAAGGTTTGTGGCGAATGTTAGTAAATAAAAGCACAACAACAGCAAAGTAAGCAGCCATACATATGTACACGTAAACACCAAAGAAAGCTGCCACACATAGATACATGTAAACAGCGAAGCTAACAGCAAAGAGAATGTTTCACGTACATATATGTATTCGCCAGCTAAGAGCAGAAGTTGTTACTCACACATACACACGATACATAAAGGAGAAATAAATAAGGAGCTGTTCGCGAAAAGTCTAGACCTTAGAAGAAATGGGTGAACGAGGTAACCGAAGGATTATGCGAAGTAAGAACAAGGATGTACCACTAGCGGCGCTTTTTTTCATAGATCTCTCTCTATCCTTGTATGTATTATGTGGTCCATATATGAGCCAAATCAGACTACAAATACGATTTTTTTGAATATCTCGATCCTTGATTTTAATTTTTTTTGTCATAGCTCGCTTTCTATTCATTTACATATACATTATGTGTTCCAAATATGAACCAAATCGGACAAATACGATTTTTTGAAATATTTTGATCCATGCGCCACCTATCGGAGTTTTTTTCTTCTTATTATTGCATTGTCATCGGGTTCTAACCTATATTCCAAGTTTCAAGTTTGTAGCTTATCGGGAAGTTACTTAAATTTCAATTACAAAATTCGTACCGGCCAGCCAGCCAGTCAGCCAATTAAGTCAAACTTAATAAAACCGTTTAAAAATGTAAAATATTACAGGAGAAGCAAAAATATATAATGTATCATACCAAATTCTGCGAAAAACGCAGTTTGACCAAATCTGTTGGCTAGTGCTCATATGAATTAAGCTAACGATGTATTATCTCAAACATACTAACTTTTATGTATGTATGTATGTATGTAGATGTAGTGTTGCAAGCACTGAAATAACTGTGGTAGGAGTAGTAGAACAGTGGTCACTTTAAACAATTTTCATAAAACACAGAATACTTCTGTAAATTATTTTATTAACTTTTTATTATTATTTTTATTATCACTTGTAATTTTTTACCAGATGTATGAAATGTTTATTCTGTTATGTTTTTTATGAAAAAATGTAAGAAAACGCTTGGAAAGTTGCTTTAGACTATCAGCTTTTTTCTTAGCCTTAACGATTTTTATTTAGCTTTTATTATTTGAAAAAGTTCTGGCAACACTGGTTAGTATTAATGGTGGTTTCCAAATAAATGAAGTATTTTGCTATTTCGAAATTATGACTGCCAATAGTGGCGTGGTTTCCAAGGCACAATGCGCTGACTCTTTGCTTGATGACAGCAGGTACTTCGGTTTGTCCTCACTCATCATCAAACCCATTTTCCGCTACTTTTTTCAGTTTGGATTAAGCAGAACTTACGAAGCGGGTGTTCAGGCGGATGACATCAATATGATCAGCATAAGCCAGTAATTGCATGCTCTTATAGAGTATTGATCCAGAGCAGTTAAGTTCTTCAGCTAGTAAATTAAATATGGAAATCGCACGACAGGGGTCTCCTTGTCTCAAACCTCGTTTAGTTCCCAATTCTGACTTAGATGGTGGTGCTGCTCAATGCCATTTCAAACAGCGCCATATAAGCAGCTAATTTTTGTGCTATCGGCTTTGAAATCGACGAAGAGATGATATGTGTCATATCCTTTTTGACAGGCTTTTTTCTAAGCTTTGGTACATAGTAAAAATCTGGTCGATAGGGCCTTATATAAAATATATAAAATATTAAGCCTGCTGTCTTGTTATTAATCTGATTATTACTAATCTCACTTCGTCATAGTCCGATGAGTGGACATTAATTCCTTCATCATATATTGCGGGATCGGGTTCAGTATCCCTGGCCGGTACATCGCTGTCTCCATTAAGGAGAGGAGAGAAGTGTTTTTCCATAATAAAGAAACTCACTGTGGCTATCAGCTGAAACTCCTCGAACTCACGCCTTTCTGTTTCTGCTTGTTGCTTCCTTTAAGGGCGCATTGCTTCCCTTTTCAACTCGCTTTAGCGTTCACACACTCTTCTTGCGCCGGCATTTAACAAAGCCCTGTAGGCAACGTCTTTTCTTTCTGTTTCAACGCGGCATTCTTCATCGTAACCATGGTCGCCGGTAACGAATTTCTTCCTCATCGACGTTACGAATTGCTTTAGAGATATGCTCCCACTCACTACTCCTGCATGCCGTTGGGTTCACTTGAGCTCTTAGAGAGCAGGTGTGAGAGTCGAGCTGAGAAATTATTGGCCGTTTCTTTCGATTGCAGCCTTTCGACGTCTAGCTTTCCTTGGCACACTTGGGAAATTTTACTCCATATACGAAATATTTTTTATAAGTTCAACGAAATTTTTATATACATGTGTACGATACAAGTAGGCGTCGAGTACTTTGCCGCAACAATAACTCTGCGTTGTGCAATAATGTCGAAAGCAAACCAAAGCTCTACCTGGAGCTATCTGGCTCAGAAAGTTGTTATCACTTTTACATTTTTGCATACAATGCATTTTACCTGGCTCTGGGTTAACATGATATTCTTTTTTGTTGTTTTAGAGTTCGCTTCAGGTAAATTGCTTGATCACTGGAACATTGATTCGAAAATTTAATTTGGATGTTGGTACGGTGGTAACGGCATCTGGAAAGAAAAAACATTCTGAATTTTTCTTCAGCTTTACATCGTTTTGGCGGCCACCGTGGTGTGATGGTAGCGTGCTCCGCCTATCACACCGTATGCCCTGGGTTCAACTCCCGGGCAAAGCAACATCAAAATTTTAGAAATAAGATTTTTCAATTAGAAGAAAATTTTTCTAAGCGGGGTCGCCCCTCGGCAGTGTTTGGCAAGCACTCCGGGTGTATTTCTGCCATGAAAAGCTCTCAGTGAAAACTCATCTGCTTTGCAGATGCCGTTCGGAGTCGGCATAAAACATGTAGGTCCCGTCCGGCCAATTTGTAGGGAAAATCAAGAGGAGCACGACGCAAATTGGAAGAGAAGCTCGGCCTTAGATCTCTTCGGAGGTTATCGCGCCTTACATTTATTTTATTTTATTTTTTATTTACATCGTTTTTAAATCCTGGCACAATATATCAATATGATTTCAAAACACCGGAAGAACCTCCAAAGATTTTCCGTGAAGTAAAATTAAACATTGATGGGTATAGCCAAACTGACTACGAAGTAAAACAGCTATTTTATAAAAGTAAGGATGGCACTAAAGTTCCCATGTTCATCATACATAAACGGAAGGAAAGCATATTTTCAAAGCCGTGTCTTCTCTATGGTTATGGAGGCTTCAATATAAGCATGCAGCCCACGTTTTCCGTAGCAGGGCTTATGTTCATCGATATATTTGATGGAATGTTAGCATATCCCAATATTCGCGGAGGAGGTGAATATGGTGAAAAATGGCATAACGGGGGACGATTATTAAACAAGCAAAATGTTTTTGATGATTTTCAAGCCGCTGCTGAATTCTTAATCGCTAACAAATATACAGCCAAGGATCAGCTTGTTATACAAGGCGGGTCAAATGGAGGACTTCTTGTGGGAGCCTGCATAAATCAACGCCCCGACCTTTTTGCTGCTGCAGTGGCACAAGTTGGGTAAGTTATGTACATGAAAACAACTCCACATATAAAAGTGTTTATTATTTGCTATTTCTATAGTGTTATGGATATGTTACGATTTCATCAGTTCACAATTGGTCAAGCTTGGTGTTCAGATTATGGAAACCCTAGTGAAAGAGAACATTTTGAAAATTTGTTTAAATATTCGCCATTACACAATGTGCATACTCCGAGAAAAAAATCAGAGGAATATCCATCCACTTTGATTTTGACAGCTGATCATGATGATCGAGTAAGCCCCCTGCATTCTTTGAAATTTGCCGCCGCTCTTCAGGAAGCAGTGCGATACTCTTCCTTTCAGAAGAATCCAATCCTTTTACGCGTGTACAATAAAAGTGGCCATGGTGCTGGAAAGCCAACATCTAAAAAGATAGAGGAAACTGCTGATATTCTTACTTTTATATATAAGGCCATAAATGTAAATACGCTAAATAAATGATGTCGAATAACAAACAAGAAGGTAAAAGATGCAGTTATAGATTATATAACATGAAAGGCATTGACGCAACTCTGTTTATTTTTCTAATTTACTCATTTCCTCTACATTTATAATAATTAAGTATAAGAAAATTTTAAAAATTTGTATCTTACAAAAAAATAACCCTCGCGGCAACACTCGGTAGCACGGAGATATATGTACATATATTAGGGAACAAATAAAAGGAAGTTTTGTTCGATATAAATATCTAGCAGACCCGGCAGACGTTGTTCTGCCCTAAATTTGGTCTATCTGCATACATTTTAGTAATCTTTTTCCATCTAACTCTGCCCTCCCCCCTCTTCACTTTCTCCTAATCCTCTTATACACTCCCTCCGTCTTTTTCGCTTCATCTATTCCCATCTTCGTCTCATTCTATCTCTTTCTCAGTCTCCTTCTCTCTTTTATCTACTCTCAAGTTCTTCTCATTCTTCTTCATCCATTATTATAAGTCCCAGAGGGTGGTATGTATTTTCTTCCAGTCCAACTACGAGTCTCAGTCCCAGTCCTAGTCGTAATCCCAGTCCCAGTCCGTCTCTGGTCTACTTCCCGGAAAAAAGGATCGTAAATACTGATATAGGCAGATTTATATACCAAATTTCAGGCAAATCGAATAGGAGGTATGTAAATAGGTATGTAGGTATTATTAATTCATGTTTTTATTTCGGCTTCGCATGCATATTTATCAGCGGACAGCGGATGCCCTGGGTTCAAACCCCGGGCAAAGCAACATCAAACATTTTAGAAATAAGGTTTTTCAATTAGAAGAAAATTTTTCTAAGCGGGGTCGCCCCTCGGCAGTGTTTGGCAAGCGCTCCGTGTGTATTTCTGCCATGAAAAGCTCTCAGTGAAAACTCATCTGCCTTGCAGATGCCGTTCGGAGTCGGCATAAAATCATGTAGGTCCCGTCTGGCCAATTTGTAGGGAAAATCAAGCGGAGCACGACGCAAATTGGAAGAGAAGCTCGGCCTTAGATCTCTTCGGAGGTTATCGCGCCTTACGTATATTTTTTTGTTATGCATATTTATCAGTTTTGCCAGGTTGATGCGACTAAATCGAATATCACAATGAAAATTACTTTAAAGCTCTCAGCAACAGCTTTCATTTGATATCCATATTACACACACATTCCGGGTTCAGGTTTTGGCCTATATATTGAGACCCTACTCACCCAGCGGTATAAAACTTACTCTGTACTAAAGCACACATCATTAGCTTCAATTTGATACCCATAATGTCAAAACCGATCCTAGTGTTACCCTGATCGATGTTGTGGCCTATATATCGAGACCCTAGTCACCGATAGGTATGAAAAGTAGCCTGTACTAAAGCACTCATCAACAGCTTTCATTTGATATCCATATTGTATAAACACTGTATAGGCGTTCACGGGCCCACGTTTTGGCCTATATCTCGAAACCCAAGTCACCAGGGGTATGAAAATTACCCTGTACTAAAAAGCACTCATCAACAGCTTTCATTTGTTATCCATATTCTATAAACACATCCTAGGAGTACCCGGGTCCACGTTTTGGCCTATATATCGAGACCCTAGTCACTCAGGGGTATGAAAATTACCCTCTACTAAAGCACTCATCAACAGCTTTCATTTGATATCCATATTCAAAAAACACATTCTAGGGGTACCCGAATTCACGTTTTGGCCTACATCTCGAGACCCTGTGCGTCACTCGCAACCAAACCTATGTAATAACCACCGCGTGAGGTATACGCAATTTATGTGAAAGTTTAAACAAAATCGACCGACGCATCTCTTCAAACACAGGCGACCAACTAACACACATTTTGGCCTTTATTTTTATATATATAGATAGTATAAAATTAATTAATTTATAAAGTGTTAAGATGGTACAATATTTTTTCCTTCTATATTTGATTTAGCGTGACAGCAGCAGCGGCTTTCTTCCTCCGTAGTTAAAATGGAATAAAAAAAAAAATAATAAATGTAAGGCGCGATAACCTCCGAAGAGATCTAAGGCCGAGCTTCTCTTCCAATTTGCGTCGTGCTCCTCTTGAATTTCCCTACAAATTGGCCGGACGGGACCTACATGTTTTATGCCGACTCCGAACGGCATCTGCAAGGCAGATGATTTTTCCCTGAGAGCTTTTCATGGCAGAAATACACCCGGAGCGCTTGCCAAACACTGCCGAGGGGTGACCCCGCTTAGAAAAATTTTCTTCTAATTGAAATACCTTATTTCTAAAATTTTGATGTTGCTTTGCCCGGGGTGTGAACCCAGGGCATACGGTATGGTAGGCGGAGCACGCTACCATCAAACCACGGTGGCCGTGGAATAGTAAGTAGTAAGTAAGGTGTGTCGGACCAGAGATCCTGCGGGGGTTTCCAAGGAATATTTGTTATCCGACGGAAAATTCAGTTACTCGTGTTATGCTGTTTATATATGTGAGTATACATACAGCAAACAATTTTCACCTTATATTGGGCTTTTTCATACGGCCAAAAGTTCTATAAGGAATACAAGTTGTATGGCGTATTCCTTATAATAATCCTTATTTTTCAATACTTATGTCATCAGGCATAAGGTGTATCTCAAATGTAACTTTGTGTATAAAGCTTATAGCCCATCTAAAATAAGGAGAGTTAAGCCTTCTGGCGTCACATGCCTTTAAATTAGGCTTGATCAGTGACAGCAGATGTATGTCATTTGATACAAAAATTTTGATAAACTGTAACCAAGAATTTGTACGGATAGTTCGGGTATATGGCCATATTTTTCTTTTTAGGTGTACATATCTAGCTGCGTTATTTATTAGCAATTGTAATTTACTCATGGAACCCTTATCAAGGCAACTATACACTAGTTCTTGATATGAGATTATGGGCACTAATAAAGTCTTAACAAGTTTTAGCTTAATATCCTGAGGCATATAATCTGCGGTTCTCCAAAGCTGTCTCAATACAGAGTACGACTTAGAAATTGGTGCATTTATATGATCAACGCATGAGAGGGAGGTATTCAACCTAGAGCCTAGGGTTTTAACAACATTCTCATATTTGATAATTGTGCCATTCAGTAAAAGAGGAGAAACATCTTCCATGCTATATGAACAATGATATAGGGCTATAACTTGTGTCTTAGACACATTAAGGTTAAGCCTATTATGCTTCGACTATAAATAAATTAATTCAAGATCTTCGTTTATTCTGAACACCAAATCCTCCCTAAGCCCTAGAGGTGCAGATAGATATATTTGTGCATCATCAGGGTAAAGATGAATAGAAAAATTTTACAGCACTTAACAATGGCGTTGATGTATAGACTAAATAAAATGGGACCAAGAATAGATCCTTTTGCTACCCCAGGTGTAATTGGCACCAAATCAGAGCAGTTATTTTTTAGCACAACCTTTTGCTATCTATACGTAAGATAACTTGCAACCAATCCAACTGCAATGTGGTTAAATCAAAGGTAGGCGTTAAGTTTTTGCAAGAATTTTATGACAAATAAAATAAATAAATGTAAGGCGCGATAACCTACGAAGAGATCTAAGGCCGAGCTTCTCTTCCAATTTGCGTCGTGCTCCTCTTGATTTTTCCCTACAAATTGGCCGGACGGGACCTACATGTTTTATGCCGACTCCGAACGGTATCTGCAAGGCAGATGAGTTTTCACTGAGAGCTTTTCATGGCAGAAATACAATCGGAGCGCTTGCCAGACACTGCCGAGGGGCGACCCCGCTTAGAAAAATTTTCTTCTAATTGAAAAATCTTATTTCTAAAATTTTGATGTTGCTTTGCCCGGGAGTTGAACCCAGGGCATACGGTGTGATAGGCGGAGCACGCTACCATCACACCACGGTGGCCGCCAAATGACAAATAGTATCAAAAAAATATCATCGGGCTAAGCACCCGCGCCATTAGTTCTGCTTACTCCAAACTGGAAAAAGACGTGGTAAAGATGCGTTGATGGTGAATGAGGACAAAACGAAGTACCTGCCGTCATCGAGCATAGAGTCAGCGCATATGGGCCTTGGCAACCACGCTACTGTTGGCAGCCATAATTTCGAAATAGTAAAAGACTTCGTTTATTTGGGAACCAGCATCAACACTAACAACAACATCAGCTCTGAAATCCAGCGAAGACTCACTCTTGTCAATAAATGCTACTTTGGACTAGGTAGTCAATTGAAAAGTAAAGTCCTCTCTCGGCAAACGAAAATCATACTCTACAAGTCAGTTATCGTTCCCGTCCTGCTATATGGTGCATACGCATGGTCCATGACAGCATCAGATGAAACGGCTCTGGGAGTGTCCGAGAGAAAAGTTCTTCGAAAGATTTATGGACCTCGCGTTGGTGATGGTGAGTACCGAAGAAGAATTAACGATGAGCAGTACGAGCTACACGCGGACATCAACATAATCCAGCGAATTAAAACGCAGCAGCTGCGCTGGCTAGGCTATGTTATGCGAATGAAAATGCCGCTCCGGCCAAGAAAGTGGTTCTATCGGAACCCGCCTATGGAAGCAGAGGTAGAGGGCGGCCCCCACTCAGTTGGAAGAACCAGCTAGAATCCGATTTAAACTCCCTTGGGGTGACCAATTGGCGCCGGTTGGCAGAGAGAAGGAGCGACTGGCGCGCCTTGTTGGACGGCCATAACCGTTTAAACGGTTAAGCGCCAATTAAGTTAGTAAGAATCAAAAGCCTTAGAAAAGTCTAATAGTGTACGAATAGTAAGATCTCCTCGGTCAAAAAATAGTCTGATATCTTCCGTCACTTTCAACACGGCTGTTGAACAGCTATGTCCCTTTCGATAACAGGACTGATGCTCAGATAAGTGTTCAAGCGAGCGCTTAGCGCACGCACCTTTCATGAATTTTTTATATTGAATTTGTATTCATTGAATTAATAACCCCTATCACCACACCACGCGAACACACCCAAAACCTAATCTGCGTTGTTGGCAACGCATGCGCTACTCGGTCGCCTGCACGAGCATCAGCTGATCCGATCTGTCTGTAATAGGATTCAACGCGCGGTCTCTATTAGCAGCAAAAAATTTCAGTTCGTTTTTCTTGACGGAATATTTGGAAAAATAATGCATTTATATCAATAAAGTTTAAATAAATATCGCACTGAAGTTTATAACGTAAATACGTGTTCTTTCCTCAACTGTATAAAATTGAATACAAGCGTCGTACTAACATCCCAGCAAAAATCTAGTGACCGAAAATGGCGACCAACAACAAAATATCCCACATTGTTCCACAATTGTTAGTATGACATAATGAGATGGCATAATTGAAATGTCCGATCCATATATGCTTGCCTTTTCTTACATGCTATGTACCCTGCAATACGTCAAGAAATTTTCTGCGAATCCGCCATTTGTTTTCAGCTTGAAACGCCGCAGACGTCCCGCATTGAAAAAGTTGCAAATTTCCAAATAAATAGAAGAAAAAGTGTTTTAGGTCTGTATAAAAATTAAAAGTGTACATTTTTCATAAAGAAACATAATTCACAACAATATCAGCAAAAGCAATCTCTAAATTTGGTGCTGTAACGTGTGTTTGTATCTAGAACCAATTCTGCGAAGCCGCCATTGCTATTGAGAAGTAACTTTTGAGCAGACAAGCGTGGACCTAATTTATTATAATTATTAAATTAAGTACAGTTATAAAACTATAATATTTGCAAAATCAGGATCTTAATATCTTGGTAAGTGCGTGGAAAACTAAACAAAAAAATGAATGAATGGATGTGTAGCGATATGGGAAAAGCCATTTTCTCGGAAATATAGTGTGAATGAAAGTCCTCAGCAATTGCTTGAAATTCATAATTTTTTCTATGCAGACTTTCAACGTATTGCAATAATTTTAGATTTTCTAAAAAGATTTGCAGAAACCTATAAGTCAATAACGTTGGATACTGTTTTAAATGCGCGATATAATGGCTAAAGTGACATATTAATTTAAAATACAAGTAGCTCCTTCGTTTTGTGCTTATTAAGAAGAACTTACTCCAACTTACTAAAAAAAAACAACTTTCTTTAGGTATCCATTGCAGCATTAGC
Organism: Eurosta solidaginis; assembly: GCF_040869045.1. Lineage (NCBI taxonomy): Eukaryota > Metazoa > Arthropoda > Insecta > Diptera > Tephritidae > Eurosta > Eurosta solidaginis. The sequence continues at coordinate 111,644,535 of NC_090320.1, read as the reverse complement.
AAAAATATTATAAGGTATCCTATGTGGTTGGGGCTTTAGTGGTACTTGACAGGCACACGCAGTGGCAACACGCATGGCAACTACAACTGCAGCCAACGTCACACAAAGAAAGGAAAAGAGAAATAAAAAATGCACGAGCGGCCATTACAATTTTGACCGACTTCGTGCCTAGTTGAAACTTTCGCGAATAAATTAAAAGTACGAAGTAAACATTTGAGTTCTTTCATTTTTATTGGAAACAATAAATACATCTGATGTTCTGGCGGAGAAGGCCTCCTCGAACAATATAATTATTGGCACCTTGAAAATGGCAACGATTTGGTGGCGGCGTCCTCCCAAATGAAGGAGCGTTCAAAAAAAGGTAACGCCGCATGGCGGCACCCGACGGAGGCTTCCATTATGGAACGCCACATTGCGACCGTGAGGCTGGAGCGTCGGTCATTTAAAATTTGGCAGCGACGGTGAGTAGAGTGAAAGAAAGTGGTGGCACAGTGAATAAGAAAATTTTAAACATTAAATAAGATTGCTAACAAAATAATTTCAAATTAATAACAATACAGAAGTAATCAAATTTTCTAATAAAATATCTTAAATTTATGTAACAAAAGCGGAAGTAATAAAAAGATTTCTAACAAAATATTTTCAAATTATAACAAATAAGGAGGTAACAGTTTTCCTAATAAAACATTTCCAAAATTTATAACAACACGGAAGTAATACAATTTTTCTAATAAAATAATTTCGAATCTAATAAAAAAACCGAATTAATACAATTTTTCTAACAAATATTTTCAACTATTTAACAAAAAACGAAATACAACATTTTAAAATTTATAACAACACGGAAATAATAAAAATTTCTAACAAAACATCTTCGAACTTATAACAAAATACAGAGGTAATAAAATTGGCTAACGAAATACTTACAAATATATACAGAGAAATAACAAGAAAATTTTAGACCTAAATCTACGTCTACAAATTACACATTAAAAGAAGCAGAGATAATAAAAATTAAAGAAACGGAAATAATAAGAAATCTATAATTCGGAAAACTAACAACGGCATTCCTCTACTCACCTAACGTCAGAAAACCACCAACATCGCAGCAGCAGCGCAGCAGAAGAAGCAGCGGCGTCTAAGGCAGAACCTCGGAACCAGCATTTAAGTATATTACTTATATATGTATATGTAGTTTTTTGTGCAAATTTTTTTTTTACATACACACACTTACGTATATACATAAATTTTTTTGGATTTTGATTAAAACGGTGGTACCGTTGAACAACCAAATACATTTTTGAATAAAGCGGTGCGTCCGTCTAAACTTAACAATTAATACTTTTTCAGTTTTCAACAATTCTATAATTTTCGAACCATTTTATAAAATTCAACATTTGCAAATTTACATTTAAATTTTTCTCTCAAGTTTCAACTCATTTTACGAATTCACTTTTTCTTCAAATTTTTAATATTTTCAAATTTCTAATATAAAAACTTCTCAACTCATTTTACAAATTCCCATACTCTCAAGCTTCAATTTTAATTTCAAATTTTCAAATCATTTCACACGTCTTTCATTCAAGGTTTCACATGTCTGTATTTCCATTTCTCAAATTTTCATTATACTTCAGTTTTTTTAATACGTATGTACATTCTCCAAAAAATTGTTTCACCATATAAGACTCAGTGAACTAGATAAGCAGTTTACGTATAATCTATAAATTTTGGAATTTTAATATAAACGTTGGTTTGTGGAAAACCCAATCAGATTTTTTTTTATAAGCGGTGGTTTCGTTAAAAACCATTTGAATTTGTTTGATATAAGCGGTGGATTCGTTAAAAACCAATTGAATTTTTGATATAAGCGGTGGTTCCGTGAAAAACCAAAGTGAGATTTTTTTGATATAAACGGTGGTTCCGTGAAAAACCAAATGAAATTTTTTTAAACAAAGCGGTGCGTGTGTGATTACCACATTACTGAGACTTTTGCCAATTCATACTTATAAATTTTCGAGGCCATGTTAAATTCAATTTCTTCTTGCAGCATCTCATATCAATATTTTTGTTTCAATTAGATTTTCCAGTAAATTACAAACACTTCGCTAGCGACAATTCACTGTAAACCAGTTCTCTTTCCAATTTTTTTTTTCTCAACATTTCAGCTTCAATTATACATTCAAATAAGTGCTTTATTAATTTCATAGTAGTGTAAACTAGATTCTTTTACTCTTCTTATAACTACATATGTACAACTTTAGAGATAGGAAGCGAGTTCACAAAACTTCAGATTGAGAACCAGATTCCAATAAATTAGCTTCAAGCTCCGAAAGGTTAAAGATGAACTTCGACCGAAACAGTCACTCCCAGGAAAATAGGTTATCTTTGTCGACAGATTTCCAGAGTGCAAAATTAACTTAATCTTCTTCTAATTTAGATTCAAATCTTAAAGATTCAAAAGCGCGTGTTAATAGGCCAAATAGTTTTCGAGGCGGATTTAGGGGACATAATTACAGTAATAGGTTCAATAACAATAGCAGTCGTTTCAATAACAATAACAGTCTTTCAATAACAATAACAGTAGATACAATAATAATGGAAACAGTTATAGGTTTAATAACAATAGCAGAAGAGGCCACAGTAATAATTCTAATAACAATAATTCGGGCAATCGGTCTAGTTCTCGGGGAAACAATAGTAACAGACGTGTAAATGCGAGAAATAATGCTAATGTGCATGCTTTAAACGCGGATGCCCCTCAGGAGCGAACACTGGGGGAGCAAGAGCTAGAATACTAGATGAAAACTTTCCTAAAAACGCTGTTTACTGTTTGAATCTCAACTATTCCGATTTCATCGAATTAAAATGTAGTGATTCTTATAAGCCATGTACTTTCCTCGTAGATTCTCAAGCTGATATTTCCTTAATTAAATTTTCAATTTTAACAGATAGAGTTCAAATTAACGGTAAAGATATTATTAACATAACAGGTGTAACAACAGATTCGGTTTCAACGGTAGGTACAGTAAATACAAATTTAATTGCAACACATTTTTTCATTACGCATAAACTACACGTAGTAAGTGACGATTTTAACATACCTTCGGACGGCATACTCGGCAAAGATTTTCTAAAAACATATAAGTGCGTAATCGACTATGCAAACAATAGCATAACAATTAGCATTGGCACAGAAACTCATAGTATAAAAATTTTACATGGTATGACCACAGACACTTTATTGATTCCTCCAAGATGTGAAGTTTATCGGTTGTTTAATTTGAAAAAATCTAAAAATCCTGTTTTTGTAGACGCGCAAGAAATTTGTAGTGGTGTTTTTACCGCAAAGTGCGTTGTTGACACAAATAGCCCAATTTTAAAAGTTTTAAATATAACCGACGAGGTAAAATATGTCAACAAATGCAATGTAGTAACCGAAGAAATTACCAACTTCAACGTCTACAAAATCAGTGAAACTTCAGAAAATACAAAACGTCTGGAAGAATTAAAAAGTGTTCTACAAAAACAAATGCCAAAATATGACCAATGTTAATTGCTTGATTTATGCCTAAAATATGCCGATGTATTTGCTTTAAAAACGGACCGTAGGACTCTTAACAACTTTTACGAACAGAAATTTAGATTGACTGAAAAAAATTCGGTTTACATTAAAAACTATCGTTTACCTTATTCACAACGGGAAGAAATAAATAGACAAGTTGATAATTTATTGCAGAACGCTTTAATAGTGCCAAGTTTTTCAAATTACAATAGCCCACTAATTTTAGTTCCAAAAAAAGATCCCACAGGTCAAAAGGCATATCGTATATGCGTAGATTTTAGAGCGGTTAATAAAAAGCTTATGGCTGACAAATTTCCGTTAGCACACGTGGACGATATACTTGACAACCTTGGTAGAGCAAAATATTTTTCAACTTTAAATCTATTTCTGGTTTCCATCAAATTCCACTGCATCCTAACTCCAGGGACGTAACATCTTTTAGTACTGATAGAGGAGCTTTTCGGTGGAAAGTATTACCTTTTGGTTTAAATGTAGCACCCAACTCATTTTCGCGTATGATGTCACTAGCATTTTCAGGCATCGCGCCTAATCAAGCATTCATGTATATCGACGATATTTTCGTCATAGGGTGTAGCGAGACACATCATTGTAAAAATTTAGAGAAAGTTTTTGAAATTTGTAGAAAATTCAACTTAAAGCTGAATCCCAACAAATGTAATTTCCTTCGTTCCGAGGTAACTTTCCTAGGAAACAAATGTTCCTTGAAAGGATTGCTGCCATACGATTCTAAAATAAATGCGATTAAAAAATATACAAAGCCGCTTTGTCGCCTTTGCAAACTATTATAGACGATTTATTCCGAATTTCGCATTGCTGGCAGCAGCCCACTCAGCATTTAGGTGAATAAATTTTGAATTTCCCTTCATATCAATACAGTTTGATTACTCTTTCTGACTATTTAATGAGTTATCGTACAATTGAACAAAAGAAATAATCAAATATGAACACTTTTGATGATCAAAAACTGAAAATAATTTTTCGATCTCTTTTTGAAATCATTTTTGAAGTCCTTTGATGATTAAATTTTAATATTTCATAGAAATCAACAAAAAGAATATTCAAATATGCTTACCTTTCGATGAACAAAAACTAAATATAATTTTTCAATCGCGTTTTGGGATCATATTTGAATCAAATGTGTTTGCTTTAGGTGATCAAACATTTATAGTCATTTTGAATTCAGCTTTTTGAATCTTTTATGAATATATTTGTTGTCTGAATGATGAATTTTATACTTGTTTATATTTTACTTTTCATTAAAAATTTTGTTTTTTTTTACATACACATCTTTTTTCAATCATGAAGCTAAGGAAAAATATATAAAAATTTTATTATTTTTACAAAAGATATTCTTCAAGGTATAAATAATGTAAATGTGGCCAAAGGTTTTCCCAACCATTTCTCCACCTTCGGCTTCCCAGAAAATACATAATGGTTGAACAATACAAAGGTTGTGAGCTATCTGAACCTCAGGTAAGTGAAACTATCTTGACATACCTGGATACGGCTTCAACATCCGGTGTCGTATCCGTATTCTAAGATGTAGATGATAATAGCTGATGATAATAGCTGACGTTGTAGTCGCAGATGTATATCAGTCAAGTTAGTTTGCGAGTTAGTGGTTCGTATAGCTCACTTCGGCATGCTTTATTCCCCTGATGAAATAAGATTATTATGTAGTATCTTATTTTGAATGAGATATGAAAAATAAATGCATGATAATCGCATTTAAAAATGATTCAAAAATATCAACCAAAACGATTGAAATATGTTCACGAATATGATCAGAAAATGACTGCGAAAACAATTAAAGCTCAATTTTACAATGATATCAAATATGAATAAAAAGCGTTTCCAAATAGGGATCATAAATGATTATTCAAGAACAATCACATTTAAGGTACTTTTTCTCCCGACGATACCTTAATTTTCGAACAGAAAATGCTTTTAAATTTGAACGTTTTTAATCACCTTGGGGTATGATATTTAAATATTTTTTGATCAAAATTTTCAAAAACTGCTGGCTGGGACCTCTCAATCGTTTAAGTAGGAAAAAAGTGGACTTTGTTTGGGACGAAGCTCCAATGTCTCCTCTATGTCAATGTTAGCTCTAATGTCTCCTCAAATTTTACAATATCCTGACTTTAGTAAAGAGTTCATAATTACAGTTGATGCTTCAAAATTTGGATGCGGTGCTATATTAAGTCAAGACCATGAAGATGCTGACTTACCAATCTGTTTTGCTTCAAAATCTTTTAACAAAGCAGAACAGAAAAAATCTATCATCGAGTTAGAACTTTTAGCAATATATTTCGCAATTAAACAATTTCGTCCGTACATTTACGGTACACATTTTATAGTAAAGTCCGACCATCGACCATTAGTTTATCTTTTTAATATGAAGGATCCGTCATCCAAACTTACAAGAATAAGATTAGAACTTGCAGAATATAATTTTACAATAGAATACGTTAGGGGCAAACCGAACGTTGTGGCTGAAGCGCTTTCACGAATAACGAAATAAAAGACTCGACGAAACATGTTTTAGCAGTTATAACAAGGTCAAAGTCAAGACAGATAAAACCACAAATTGTCGACGAATCCAAGACAGATAAAACTAGTGAAATACAGGCAGTACACTTCTCGAAGAAAATACCGCGAGCTAAAACACAAATAACCTACGATAAAAGCGACCAAATTTCAAATTTTCAACTATGTGCACATTTAAAACACAAAAAAATCGAGTTACTTAATTTTGCGAATGCCAACGAAATAACGAATTTAGATGAGTTACTTTTGAGGCTTGAAAAAGTAGCCGACATTCACAAGATTGAGCAGTTAGAAAGGCCAAAAAATTATATATTTTTCCAATATTTTGCAATTATAAATTTATAAGATAGAGGAAATCAAATTTTAAAAAGTTTACAAATTATACTAACAGACCCAGTAGAAACGGTAACAGAGAACGACAAAAAAAGAAACTAATGACAATTTTTCACAAGGACCCTCTTCTAGGTGGACACTGCGGTACGAAAAAACTATATGCAAAATTGAGAACTAAATACTATTGGAAATATATGAGTCGTGATATAGCTAAATTCGTTAAAAATTGCAATAAATGTCTTTTAAATAAATCGAAACCAAAAACAAAGGAAAAATTAGTTATTACACCTACACCTTGCAAACCGTTTGATATTTTAATAATAGATACAATAGGACCTTTACCAGAATACAAATATGGTAACAGGTTCGCAGTTACAATGATTTGTGATTTAACTAAATATCTGGTAACAGTTGCAATACCAGATAAATCAGCTAAAACAGTAGCATCAGCAATTTTTGAGAGTTTCATTTTAAATTACGGAATAATGAAATCCATTAGATCTGAGTTTAAAAATGAAGTATTTTTCGAATTAACCAAACTTTTAAATATTACACATGATTTTTCAACGGCCTACCACCTTGAAACGGTTGGTTCAGTTGAAAGAAGTCATAGAGTTTTTAATGAATATTTAAGGGCATGCCTAGATGAAATATTTTCCGATTGAGACACATATCTGAAATACTTCACATTTTTCCATAACACAACAACACATACAGCTTTCAATGACCAATTTACTCCTTTTGAGTTAGTATTTGGGAAAAAGGCTACATTGCCACACGAACTGAAAAAGAAGAAATAGATACCATTTATAACGTGGAAAACTATAGTAAGGAAGTCAAATTTAGAATGCAAAAATCACATGAATTGGCAAAACATTTAATAAAAAATAAGCATAAAATTCAAGCTAAAACACATTTTGATATAACGGCACGTCCATTATCTATCCAAGTAGGCAAAAAGGTTCTTTTACAAAAAGAGCCTCATCAAAAACGTGAAAATATGTACCACGGCCCATTTACGGTAACTAAAATATACGGGCCTAATGCAACAATTCTTGATGAAACAGATAAAAAGGAGAAGTACACAAAAATCGACTCATAAAAATAAAGTAACATTTTATATAAAAAAAAAACCTTAATATTCTAATAATTTTATTGTTAGGTAAATAAACACTGTTAAATAGCCAAGAAGGCACAAAAACTCTTGAAAAAAAAAAAACTATTTTAAAATGTATATACTTATATCTTTGTAATATAAAATCAAGAAAATGAAAATTCAAAGTTAAATTGTAATATCAAAAATAACAGAACCAAAAGAATAATAACTAATGTATAATGTAATGGTAACTATTTAAATAGTATAAAAGAAATTTATTTACCTATGAAAATGTAAAAAAAAAATTTTATATAAACCAATTAGTTATACTAAGTTGAATATGTCCAATTTGCAAAACTTTTTCTAATATATGTATATATATGGGGTATTCCATCCCATTTCGACCAATTTTGAACCCGATCCCTTTAGAATTGGCTGAAAGTTTTTCTTAATTTTCTAGCTTGCGAAAGACGTTTTCAGAATTTTTTCAAATTTTTTCATCCAACTCAAAAAAAGTTATGTATTAAAAAAAAAACGGTGTTTTTTTCAAATGCTATAACTTTTTCAAGAATTGACCGTTTGGGATCTTTTTTTTTAAATTTGTTTTTAAATGTACTTTTCGGATTTTTTGTAATTTTTCAGTTTTTCAAGATTTTTCGAATTTCGCCATTTTTTTTTCTCATAAAAGACTTCAATCAATTCTGCAATCATCCCCACTAATCCCGGAGTGGGCTGATTATTTTATTTTTTTTTATTTAATTGAAAAAAAAACTAAAAATTTTTTTGTATTTTTTTATTTAAAAAAAATTAAAAAAAAGGTCCCAAACGGTAAATTTTTGAAAAAGTTATAGCATTTTGAAAAAAACGCCGTTTTTTTTTAATTCATAACTTATTTTGAGTTGGACACTGTTTTTGTTTTCAAAATGCTATAACTTTTTCAAAAATTGACCGTTTGGGATCTCTTTTTTTTTTTTTTAATTTGTTTTTAAATGTACTTTTCGGAAAAATACAAAAAAAATTTTAAAGTTTTTTATCAATTAAATAAAAAAAAACAATAATCGGCCCACTCCGGGATTAGTGGGGATGATTGCAGAATTGATTGAAGTTTTTTATGAGAAAAAATAAAAATAAAAACAAATGGCGAAATTCGAAAAATCTCGAAAAACTGAAAAATTACAAAAAAAAAAACTTTAAAAAATTTTTTGTATTCTGTATATCCCAAACGGTCAATTTTTCAAAAAGTTATAGCATTTTGAAAACAAAAACGGTATTTTTTTTTAAATTCATAACTTTTTTTGAGTTGGATGAAAAAATTTTAAAAAATTTTGAAAAACGTCTTTCGTAAGCTAGAAAAAGAAGAATAACTTTCACTCAATTCTAAAGGGGTCGGGTTTAAAATTGTTCGAAATGGGATGGAATACCCCATATATATATATTAATATAAATGTAAGAAGAGGAAATTCATACAATATGATTTATATATGTACATAAAAGAGAAAAAAAAAACAAAACGAAAATTCAAAAACCCTAATGTAAAGTTTAGATAACAATAAAAATTTAAAATTGCTTCGAATGAACGAACTCAAAAGGAAGGTACACCCTAATATATTCGTTCATTCGAACCAATTAATTATATAGAACGAAAAAAGAAGAATATGGCAAAAATTACCAATTTTCCAAATTCTTCCTTTCAAATGAAGGGTGATGTAGCATTAGCAAAAATATTATAAGGTATCCTATGTGGTTGGGGCTTTAGTGAGCGGTGTGAAGTTAGCCCCCCCAACTAAAAATTTTTAATTTTTTAAAATGCTAATCGTTTGATAGTCGATTGATAATGATTGATACGCTTCTATTTTCGTTTGATAGTTATTCGTTTGTTAGTAAAAAAAAAAAATTAAATATCTATGTGAAGTTAGCCCCCCCAACTAAAAATGTTTAATTTTTTAAAACGCTAATCGTTTGATAGTCGTTTGATAATGATTGATACACTTCGATATTCGTTTGATAGTTATTCGTTTGTTAGAAAAACGAATTTTTTTAAAATATCTATGTGAAGTTAGTCCCCCCAACTAAAAATTTTTAATTTTTTAAAACGCTAATCGGTTTATAGTCGTTTGATAATGATTGATACACTTCGATATTCGTTTGATAGTTATTCGTTTGTTAGAAAAACGAAATTTTTTAAAATATCTATGTGAAGTTAGCCCCCCCAACTAAAATTTTTAAATTTTTTAAAACGCTAATCGTTTGATAGTTATTCGTTTGTTAGAAAAACGAAATTTTTTAAAATATTTATGTGAAGTTAGCCCCCCCCCCCCCAAATAAAAATTTTTAATTTTTTAAAACGCTAATCGTTTGATAGTCGCTTGATAATGATTGATACACTTCGATATTCGTTTGATAGTTATTCGTTTGTTAGAAAAACGAAATTTTTTAAAATATCTATGTGAAGTTTTTAATTTTTTAAAACGCTAATCGTTTGATAGTCGTTTGATAATGATTGATACACTTCGATATTCGTTTGATAGTTATTCGTTTGTTAGAAAAACGAAATTTTTTAAAATATCTATGTGAAGTTAGCCCCCCAACTAAAAATTTTTAATTTTTTAAAACGCTAATCGTTTGATAGTCGATTGATAATGATTGATTCACTTCGATATTCGTTTGATAGTTATTTGTTAGAAAAACGAAATTTTTTAAAATATCTATGTGAAGTTAGCCCCCCCAACTAAAAATTTTTAATTTTTTAAAACGCTAATCGTTTGATAATGATTGATACGCTTTTATATGCGTTTGATAGTTATTCGTTCGTTAAAAAAAAATTTAAATATCTACATATGTCAAATTGCCCCCAGTTGATAATTTTTCAGGCTCTAGAGGCCTAGGAGCTCGAAGCGATGTCTATGTCATTCTCTGGTTGATAATACGTGATAATGCAACTGGCTGCACTCCCCACGTTGCGGCTCTTAAGTTAGAAGGGCATACAAATTTTATGTCATTTTTATATATAGGAAGAAGATAAACATTAATTTCAGGGTACCTCTTATCCGTAGTTTTGATTATATTTTGTACAATTACATAAAAAAATTCCGGGGTCCCTAATATGGATCTCGACACCATAGGCAATAATAATAAAAAAGACTTTAGCCGATTGTCATATCCAATAGGTATACAAAATTTCATGAGAATCGGTCCAGCTGTTTCGGAGGAGTATGGTAACGATAATTGGGCCACGAGAATTTTATAAGGAGAGTTACATATGTACAAACTTACATACAGGTTCAATTAATAAAAGAGTGTTAAAAATATTAAAAAGTTCATGTGAAGTTAATCCCCCAATTGATAAGTTATAATTTTTTCGAGTTGGGTACATGTATGCATATTTTTCTGAGTTTTGGTATTTTTTCATAACGAATTTTGGTCCCAAAAATAAACGCATTGTGGCAACAATATAATGCTGTAGAATTCAAAACTACATACATATATTAAAATTTAAACCTATATTTTTGCATTGATTGTTGTACCGTTAACTTCAAGTGATAGCTACGTCGGCGCCGACGAAAATCAACATACAGTAGACCATTTAATTGAATAATTAGGGCTGATCACATTCAACACGGCGTCTACAGAATACAACCACAATAAAGATAAGTTTGGCGACAACCGTAGCGAATGTCAGGGTCAAATAGATTATATTGCACAGAGTAGTGGGTGATGAAAGCAAGTCTTTTCTGTGACGTTGTAACCGTGTGCAACTCCAGAAGTTCTAGGAAAGTGAGACCGCCCAAGGCAGGAACTGCACTGGAGGGATGACGCAAACGTATATATTCTGTAGTTGCAAACAGTGCACAACGGGACAGGTACTAAGAGATTGTGTCCACTACGTGCTTATGTGTTTTTGCTGGAAAAGATAGGGGAAGATGGGGGCGGGGGCTGATGCTCGGCATTGCTCCTCACTGTGCTACTATGATTGTAGTGATGGGTTGGAGCGGCCGTAAAATGCGTTGAAAATTTTTCGGGAACGGGTATGGAGCAAACCAGCAGGGTATGAAGCAAACCAGCTGCAGGGAACTGCTCCGAGGATAACAATTTATGGGAGGGACGCAACAAATAAAATGGAAAGTGCAGTTATGCTAGTTTCGAAATTAAAAATTAAGTAAATGTAAAATTATCAATATTTGTGATTATTTAGAAAATAAAACTATGTAACACATTGTTTTAACACGAAAATAAAATAATTAAAAAAAAATTTTTAAGTTAAACGGTTTTATTGAAAACAATACTTACATGAAGTAATAATAATACGAAAAGCTAGAAAATAATTAGGTAGGTCCTAGGTACTAGTCATCACACTCCTTATCAATATATGGCATAGATCAGACAATTAAATAAAAGCGTTGGGCGCGTAAAATTTCTAAGAATGTGAGGCGTAGCATAACCTGATTAAGATTCAGTTGGCTTTACTTACGACTATCTATAGAAATATGACGCGTCCAACGCTTTTATTTAATTATCTGATCTATGCCATAGATTGATAAGGAGTGTGATGACTAGTACCTAGGACCTACCTAATTATTTTCTAGCTTTTCGTATTATTATTACTTCATGTAAGTATTGTTTTCAATAAAACCGTTTAACTTAAATTTTTTTTTTAATTATTTTATTTTCGTGTTAAAACAATGTGTTACATAGTTTTATTTTCTAAATAATCGCAACTATTGATAATTTTACATTTACTTCATTTTTAATTTCGAAACTAGCATAACTGCACTTCCCATTTTATTTGTTGCGTCCCTCCCATAAATTTTTATCCTCGGAGCAGTTCCCTGCAGCTGGTTTGCTCCATACCCTGCTGGTTTGCTCCATACCCGTCCCCGAAAAATTTTCAACGCATTTGTGGCTCCCTGCTGTTCACGTCTAACGACGCCCCGCGGCCGACGCAGAAGCGTACCTGTGCAACACTCCAGCAGCAACCCTGCTTTGCATACTATATCTACTGCCCGCTGTTGCTGGCGCCGATCGGCGCCTCCTACTCTTACGGCCGCTCCAACCCATCACTACAATCATAGTAGCACAGTCAGGAGCAATGCCGAGCATCAGCCCCCGCCCCCATCTTCCCCTATCTTTTCCAGCAAAAACACATAAGCACGTCGTGGACACAATCTCTTAGTACCTGTCCCGTTGTGCACTGTTTGCAACTACAGAATATATACGTTTGCGTCATCCCTCCAGTGCAGTTCCTGCCTTGGGCGGTCTCACTTTCCTAGAAGTTCTTAAGTTGCACATGGTTACAACGTCACAGAAAAGACTTGCTTTCATCACCCATTACTCTGTGCAATATAATCTATTTGACCCTGACATTCGCTACGGTTGTCGCCAAGCTTATCTTTATTGTGGTTGTAGTCTGTAGACGCCGTGTTGAATGTGATCAGCCCTAATTATTCAACTAAATGGTCTACAGTATGTTGATTTTCGTCGGCGCCGACGTGGCTACCACTTGAAGTTAACGGTACAACAATCAATGCAAAAATATAGGTTTAAATTTTAATATATGTATGTAGTTTTGAATTCTACTGCATTATATTGTTGCCACAACGCGTTTATTTTTGGGACCAAAATTCGTTATGAAAAAATACCAAAACTCAGAAAAATATGCATACATGTACCCAACTCGAAAAAATTATAACTTATCAATTGGGGGATTAACTTCACATGAAATTTTAATATTTTTAACACTCTTTTATTAATTGAACCTGTATGTAAGTTTGTACATATGTAAGTCTCCTTATAAAATTCTCGTGGCCCAATTTTCGTTACCATACTCCTCCGAAACAGCTGGACCGATTCTCATGAAATTTTGTATACCTATTGGATATGACAATCGGCTAAAGTTTTTTTTATTATTATTGCCTATGGTGTCGAGACCCATATTAGGGACCCCGGAATTTTTTTATGTAATTGTACAAAATGGATATCAAATAAACATGCTGATGACATAAAAGTAAACTATTTGGTTTATTTAAAGCCGTTTAACAGATATAATCAAAACTACGGATAAGAGGTACCCTGAAATTAATGTTTATCTTCTTCCTATATATAAAAATGACATAAAATTTGTATGCCCTTCTAACTTAAGAGCCGCAACGAGGGGAGTGCAGCCAGTTGCATTATCAACCAGAGAATGACATAGACATCGCTTCGAACTCCTAGGCCTCTAGAGCCTGAAAAATTATCAACTGGGGGCAATTTGACATATGTAGATATTTAAATTTTTTTTTAACGAACGAATAACTATCAAACGCATATAAAAGCGTATCAATCATTATCAAACGATTAGCGTTTTAAAAAATTAAAAATTTTTAGTTGGGGGGCTAACTTCACATAGATATTTTAAAAAATTTCGTTTTTCAACGAATAACTATCAAACGAATATCGAAGTGTATCAATCATTATCAAACGACTATCAAACGATTAGCGTTTTAAAAAATTAAAAATTTTTAGTTGGGGGGGCTAACTTCACATAGATATTTTAAAAAATTTCGTTTTTCTAACAAACGAATAACTATCAAACGAATATCGAAGTGTATCAATCATTATCAAACGACTATCAAACGATTAGCGTTTTAAAAAATTAAACATTTTTAGTTGGGGGGCTAACTTCACATAGATGTAAGTCGGGTGAGGAGACACTGTGACAGCACGCATATACCAACACATATGGCAGCGCAAACGTAAAACACTCAAGGCGAATAACGAGCGCACAGCCTGAGTAAATTAGCTCGGAGAAAGTCTAATAGCGAGCGGACAAGTCAGTCGTAATCAGCCGTCGACCAAAGCAGCCGTCGTTACTATAATTATTCGCTGTACCAACCTACTTTAATTGTAATCCACTTTAAACCATAACTTTAATTGTACTTATTTTTGAATACTCAACTTTGAATTGAATAATAAACGTTATTAATTGCATAACTTTACATTTGGGGGCTCAACCTGCCGAACCTTAATACAAATTGAATCAAACTTATGTAAGTTGCAGCCGAATTGAAGAACAATAGGCAAGCAGTGCAATAAAGTGAAGTTGGCAAAACAGTACTTCTACAGTTGCAGTTCAGTCGCAAAAAAAAAAAAAAGGGTCGTTGATCGGTCAAAAAAAATTCCGTTCAACGCATATGACTCGTGCTAGTCGCCAAAGCGCAGGCGATTCAAAAAACACTACCAAAGTCAAAAAGCAGACAAAGCAGGTAGAGGAAGTGAGACGGCGTTACAACACACGCTCAACAAAGCAGGTAACGAGGTGGAGAGAATACACTCAGACAGCTTCCAAGAAAGTCATGGCCGAAGCAGAGCAGCAGAAAGCAGTAAAAGAAGCAGCGGCAATGGCAGAACAAAACAAAACAGTGGAATGTAAGAATAATGAATTGCTACAACAGCTGGTGCAATTGCTTACATTGAAAATCCAAGCAGACGAAACAAAGCAGGCCGAAACCAAAATTACGGCAGAAAGTTTTGGCAAAATTATACCCGAATTTGATGGAGGAAATATGCCAGTGAAACACTGGTTTACTAACTTTGAATTAAACGCAGCTGCATACGGTTTGAACAATGTACAGAAGTACGTGCAAGCAAGGGCGAAAATGACGAAAACTGCGAAACTTTTTCTTGAATCGGTAGCTGTTTACGAATATGGTGCAATGCGCACAATGTTGGAAGACGAATTTGACAAGTCAAAAATGTGTAGTGCTGATGTTCACGCAGAGCTACGAGAACGGAAAAAACAAAAGAATGAGAGTTTCCACGAATATGTGCTGCAGATGAAGAAATTGGCTACACGTAGTAATATAGACACGCAGTCGGTGATTCGTTATATAGTTGGTGGACTGCAATTAAAAGACGAATTTAAATACAACCTTTGGAGCTGTAAGTCATATAAGGAATTGCAAGATCAATACGAAGTTTACGAGAAAATAGTTTTGCGGGAAAAAAGCAACAAAGAGCATAAAGGGCAAGTACACGTAAACGAGAAGCGTTCGCACATTTCAAGCGAAAAGAAAACACATTGCTTTAACTGTGGCGCTACGGATCATATGCGGAAAAATTGCCAAGCAGAAACAAAGTGTTTTCGTTGCAATAAAAGTGGGCATATGTCGAAAGACTGTCCAACTGTAGCTGCTGCTGTAAACCTGGTTCATAATTCGAAACGCTGTAAAAACATAAAGATTAACAACGTCGAAGTAAGCGGGTTAGTAGACACGGGCGCAGATATAACTATTATGAAAAAAAGTACATTCGAAAGAGTTGGTGGATGTGTGCTGCAAACATATATGCAACAGCTTCGCGGCCTCGGTACTAAATCTACAAAACCAATTGGGTGTTTCGTTGCTGAAGTAGGTGTTGACGACTTACAGACGCAGCAAAAATTCATTGTAGTATCTGACAAAGACGTTATGTATGATGCGCTACTGGGTTACGATTTTATTTCGAAGTTCAACTTGGCGGCGACGGCAGATGGATATAAGTTTTCTCCACTAAACGTGGGGGAAACTTATGAGGATCTTAATCAGATAAGTATTTATAATATAACCGACACAAATTCTCATGTTGATGCTCCTCCGCAGTACGAAGCCGAAATTCGCTCCTTGATTGCCAACTACAAGCCAATCGATTATGTTGAGGAATGTCCAGTTGTATTGAAGATCATTCCGGATGGTAACGTTGTCCCGTTCAGGCACGCTCCAAGTCGCATACCATTCCACGAAGTTGAAGCAGTCAACAAGCAAATTGATGAGTGGCTTAGAGCTGGAATCATAAGACAGTCTACGTCCAACTTCGCCAGCCGCATGGTTATCGTGAAGAAAAAGGACGGTACGTGCCGCATTTGTGTGGATTTTCGAAAACTTAACTCGGCTGTACTAAAAGATTGTTTTCCGGTCCCTATAATTGAGGACGTACTCGAAAAGTTGCAGAAGTCGAAATTTTTTACGGTTTTGGATTTGGAAAATGGGTTTTTCCACGTCCCCATTGAAGAGAGTAGCAAAAAATACACCGCTTTCACAACAACAAGGGGGCTTTACGAATTTAATAGGGCTCCGTTTGGCTTCTGTAACTCTCCCGCCGTTTTTATACGTTTCGTTAACTACGTCTTCCAGAATCTAATAAATAATAACGTATTAGACTTATATATGGACGATATTATCATTCACGCAGAAACAGCTGATGATTGTCTTCGTAAGACAAAGCTGGTTTTTGCAACGGCAGCAGAACACGGTTTGAAAATCAAATGGCCAAAATGCCATTTTATGCAGACATCTGTAAGTTTCCTGGGTCACTTTGTTAAAGATGGATGCGTGTGGCCAGGCAAAGAGAAAACGGATGCGGTTAATAAGTTTGCAATCCCAAAAAATGTTAAGGCCGTGCAGTCGTTTTTAGGCCTAACGGGATTTTTTCGAAAGTTCATTAAAGGATACTCACACATCGCCAGACCATTAACAAATCTACTACGTAAAGACTCTGTGTTTGCTATCGGTCCAGCTGAAGTCGAAGCTGTACAAACGCTGAAAAATTGTTTGACTAAAGAGCCAGTACTAAGGTTGTACAACAGAAATGCAAAGACTGAGGTACATACAGATGCGTCGAAGGATGGTTTCGGTGCAACACTATTGCAATGGTATAGCGGCCAGCTATACCCAGTGTACTTCTGGAGCAAAAAGTCGACGGGGCAGAAGCGCGACAGCACAGTTATGTTTTGGAAGCGAAGGCGGTATACCTCGCTTTTAAAAAGTTTCGTCACTACCTGTTGGGTATTCATTTTAAGCTAGTGACTGATTGCGCGGCGTTCAAGCAAACGTTAAGTAAAAAGGATGTACCCCGAGAAGTTGCCTCGTGGGTGGTTTATTTGCAAGACTTCGACTTTAGTGTAGAACACCGAGCAGGCGAAAGGTTAAAGCACGTTCATTGCCTCAGTCGATACCCACAGCAGGTTATGATAGTAGCGTCGGAGTTGGCGGCTCGTATTAAAAAAGCACAGCAAGAGGATACAATGACTAAAGCAATCGCAGATCTACTGGATAGCCGACCATACGGAGCTTTTAAAATAAAAGGTGGGCTGTTATATAAAAATATGGAGGGTAACGATCTTTTGGTGGTTCCAAAGCAGATGTAAAAGAAATTATTGTCGATGCTCATAATGTTGGTCACTTTGCGGTGCAAAAAACTATGCATGCTATACAACAAAATTATTGGATACCACACCTGGAACAAAAAGTTACGCAGGTAATCAACAATTGTGTGAAATGTATCATTTATAATAAGAAGTTGGGTAAAAAAGAGGGTTATCTGCACGTAATTGATAAAGGTGACCAACCATTGCATACGTTGCATATTGACCATCTGGGACCAATGGACGCTACCTCAAAGCAGTATAAATATATCTTGGCAATCGTCGACGCGTTTACCAAATTTGTGTGGCTGTACCCCACAAAGAGCACAGGTTGCGAAGAAGCGGTTCAGAAGCTGGAGTCATGGTCTGCGGTTTTTGGAAACCCCGCACGCATAGTTACCGATAGAGGTGCCGCGTTCACGGCACATATGTTTTCCGAGCACGTAAAGGAGAGGGGTATTGATCACATCTGGAGCACTACCGGGGTCCCACGTGGAAACGGACAGATCGAAAGAGTGAATCGAACAGTTATATCGATTATTGCAAAGCTCTCGGCAGAAGAACCTGCAAAATGGTTCAAGTTAGTTCCAAAAGTACAGCAAACTATTAATTCACATACTCATGCGTCTACAAAGCGGCCGCCGTTTGAACTTATGTTTGGTGTCAAAATGAACCACACATGCAGTGATCAGATACAACTTTTACTCGAGCAGGAGCTATATGATGCATACGACGAAGGGCGGCACAATTTGCGGCAAGAGGCGAGGCACGAAATCGAGCGCGCTCAGAATCAATACAAAAAGCAGTTTGATAGCAAACGAAAGAAGGAATACGGGTACAAGATCGGCGATTTAGTAGCAATACGACGCACGCAGTTTGTAGCCGGACGAAAGCTGGCTAGCGAATATCTCGGCCCGTAGAGGGGCCCTGTAATATGTCCACGAGTTGCGATAATATGAAACTTTGGACGTCAACAACGAAGAGCTTTTGTCATCTGAGGCAGATGACTAATTAGGGTGGCCGAATGTAAGTCGGGTGAGGAGGCACTGTGACAGCACGCATATACCAACACATATGGCAGCGCAACGTAAAACACTCAAGGCGAATAACGAGCGCACAGCCTGAGTAAATTAGCTCGGAGAAAATCTAATAGCGAGCGGACAAGTCAGTCGTAATCAGCCGTCGACCAAAGCAGCCGTCGTTACTATAATTATTCGCTGTACCAACCTACTTTAATTGTAATCCACTTTAAACCATAATTTTAATTGTACTTATTTTTGAATACTCAACTTTGAATTGAATAATAAACGTTATTAGTTGCATAACTTTACATAGATATTTAAATTTTTTTTTCTAACAAACGAATAACTATCAAACGAAAATAGAAGCGTATCAATCATTATCAAACGACTATCAAACGATTAGCATTTTAAAAAATTAAAAATTTTTAGTTGGGGGGGCTAACTTCACACCGCTGCTTTAGTGGTACTTGACAGGCGCACGCAGTGGCAACACGCATGGCAAGTACAACTGCAGCCAACGTCACACAAAGAAAGGAAAAGAGAAATAAAAAATACACGAGCGGCCATTACAATTTTGACCGACATCGTGCCTAGTTGAAACTTCCGCGAATAAATTAAAACTACGAGGTAAACATTTGAGTTCTTTAATTTTTATTGGAAAAAATAAATACATCTGATGTTCTGGCGGAGAAGGCCCCCTCGAACAATATAATTATTGGCACCTTGAAAATGGCAACGGTTTGGAGGCGGCGTCCTCCCAAATGAAGGAGCGTTCAAACAAAAGTAACGCCACACCATGGTAAAATAAATTTTGCCAATTTTATCGAAACTATTTATGATGTAAATGTTTATTTAGCAGACGAGGCTCTGGCGACTCCAAGTTTCAAGGAACTAGGGCGGGGGCAGTATGGCACAGAAGGTTCAATGTGGTCATACTAAATCGTTCCCGGCATGGTCGACCTTGTAAAAAGGACCTTCAACGTCAACGGTAAAAGTCTATTTGAAGGGTCGACTGCTAATACGCGTCAAAAAATATCGAGAGAGGTGTGAAAACACGCATATTGACCTTGGCAACCATAATCCGAAGGCGAAAAAAAAAAATTTATATCTGTCCGGAGATATTTGCAGTTGAAGTTGGCGATTTTAATGTGGTTGTTGTAATGTTGTAGCACCCACAAACAAAATTGTGAGCATTAGTGTTTTGCGCGGATTTAGTTTTGGTCTCCAAACCGGTGTTGGACCCACCCAGGGTAATTTATTGTAAGCGCGGCCGAAGGCCGCCAGCGCAGAAGGGTGTTTTGCGCAAAAATACTATGGTTTCCACCCCCGTTATGGAGGTACCCGCGGGTCATTTTTCGGTTTTTTGTTAATATCTTTTGAACGAGTTCAAATTTTTATTTTCCGCCTTCGGATTATTAATACTGATATCAAGACGCGACGTTTGACACCGCTCTCGATATTTTTGGACGCGTATTAGTAGTCGACCCCTCAACTAGACTATTACCCAAATAAATACTGTTCTTCCGCCTACTTATTTATTTGGAGGATTTCGTCCTGACTCTCCACCGCCAGCCGAGATACGCGAAGTACAGGGTTAGGGGCTAAGAATATACCCGCGGCAGGTATGCCTGTCGAAAGAGGCCATTAAAATACCAAATTGATTCAAGGGGCTGCCAGCGCAAAATATATAGCTTATCCAAGCTGTTGTTGTTGGTCGCAATTTTCGGTCACTAGATTTTTGCTGGGATGGTCCTGCCGCGCGCATCTACTGGACCAGGTGGGGTAATGACCACATCCAGTTATGCCAAGGTATATACCACAACAGCAACCGGATTGTGCAATGCCACGACAGCAGCAGCAACAACCTATCTGCCAATGCCAAAACAGTCGGGCTATCCACCACAACCTTTTTACTTGTGTTCATTGATCCATATTTTTTCTCAACAGTGCCAACTGAATATTTCCAACATTTGGGCCACACCCGACAGCGTGTCTATAAATATGAACGTCCTGAACTTGTATTGGGTACATATGAGTTTTTGTGTAAAAAATGTGTGGGTACCGATAGCTCTCAAGGTAAACCTCAACTCATATCCAACATCAATGCCTCGCAATCAATTGTGGACGCTGTACGCACTACATTGGGTTCACGCAGTATGGACAAGCATATTGTTGATTCCAGTGGTAGGGCCACAATTTCAAATGATCGTGCAACCAGCCGTAAACCTCTAGTCGACATCGTTAAATCTCAAGATGCTAAGGTAAGTGTTTTGTTATATTATAATGTGTAGAATACAAATTTTTCTATTATCAGGTCGGCCATGGCACCACTTCAGTAGTACTTTAAGCATGTGAAATCTTAAAACAAGTTAAGCCATATATTGAGGAAGGCGTACAACTTGCTTGCAATGTGTTCCCTACGTATCATCATTAAAGCTATACGTAAAGCATTACAATTATGCATGCCCAAAATATAACATGGCTGTACATGTCGAAGCGCCAATCAAAGGAACATCAACGTGCTTAATTGGAAAAAACGCTGCCACAGCAATGCCCTCCAAACTTATTCATCAACAAAAACATTTCTAAACTGGTTTTGGACGCTGTACTTTCCTTTGATGGGCCCAAAGTCACAGAAAAAAATTAAAATCGCATTATTAAATATAGAATTGGAATTGAAGGCTGAGCGTGATAATGCTGAAGTACGTGTTTATCATGTTCAAGAGTATCAGAAAATTTTTTATGATGAATGGCGTATTCTGTACAATAAACTAGCTAAGTAAGGCGCCAATGTTGTGTTATCTAAACTACCAATTGGTGATGTTGCTACACAGTATTTTGCAGATCGTGATATGTTCTGTGCTGTTCATGTACCAGAAGAAGATTGGAAACGTACAATGAAAGCTTGTGGTGGTTCTGTTATGACTACAGCTAATGATATTAATTAAAGTGTTTTGGGTCAATGTGATTACTTTGAAGAACGTCAAGTTGGTGGTGAACGTTTCAACATTTTCCAAGGTTTGATAGTGGGTTTGACATTAATTTTATTTTTATAGTTTATTATTATTTAAAGGTTGCGTTAATGCTAGAACATGCACATTGATTTTACGTGGCGGCGCCGAACAATTTTTGGAAGAAATTGAGCTTCGTTATATGATGCTATAATGATTGTGCGGCGTTTAATTAATCATGATTCTGCTGTTGCTGGTAAGTCAAAATACAAATTGAAAAAAATGTCTAATCTTAAATTGTTAAGTAATATAATGAAAAGATTGTGTCAAAATACGGAAGAAAAAACTATAAGATAGGTGTCAGTGAAATAATAATTATTGCTTTTGGTTGTTTGTTTTGAGGCATCGTCTTCGAGTGCCTTCTGATGTTGTTGTAGCAGTGCTTCGCCCCATCCAATAGGTCTGACCAAATTGTCATCAATGTCCTCTAACGGGAGTTCGAGGAAACTTGCTGTTTCAACAGGGGTGGACCATAAAGAGAGGGGTGTTAAAGGAGTTGGTTCCACATTACAATTGAAGAGATGGTTGGTGTCATGTGGGGACACATTGCGAGCAGGGACATTTTGTATGTCGGGGTTCATTCTGGATAGGTAAGAGTTTAACCTGTTACAGTATTCAGATCGAAGTTGGGCTAGAGTGACTCGCGATTCCATAGGAAGCGTGCGTTCCTGTTCTGCAAGTTTAGGGTATTGTTCTTTGAGTACTGAATTCGCCGGGCAATTCCTGACATAGAGGTACGACTCCTGTTTATGGAGTTCACCAAGGACCTGCTTGTGTTTTCTTGCTTCATACGGCTGAGTTCTAAGGTGCCGTACTTCCTTATAGTGCTTACGGAGGTGACTCCTTAAGACCCTGGGCGGTGTTGGCTCATCAGTCAGATGTGTGTTGGGATGCCCAGGTTCCTGGGTATTCAACAGAAACTGTTCGGTTAGCATTTCATTTCTTTCACTTATTGGGAGTACTCGCGCCTAATTATGTAGATGGTGTTCTGGGGACAAAAGGAGACAACCCGTGGCGGTTCTGAGGGCAGTATTTTGGCAGGCCTGTAGCTTCTTCCAGTGGGTAATCTTTAGGCTTGGCCACCATATGGTGTAGGAAACAATAGTGACTCCTTCTGGTGGTGAAGATAGCTATTGATATGTAGAAGTTAAACAGAAGTAGGGATAGGACACCGGTTTGAATGTGAGTTTTTTTTAAAGTTATTGCAAAAAGCGTTGAGGATTTTTAATATCTTACGAGGTACCTTTGTTTATGTTTCTGAGAATGAATAATGAGACCTATTCAAACTCAATTTTCACCAGGACAAGGCCGCTGAGACTTTCCTATACTTTAACATATAATACTTTACCCCTTTTTAGCAGAACGATAATTTTGATTTTATTGAATTTTAAAAATGTTTCTTCCTCTACAGTTCAGCATATCTTTTGCCAACACAGGTTGGCGATGTGTTAGCGCAGGGCCGTGCCTTCGCTACTTTATAATGAATGTCAATTCCCATCAATGGATATTGCGGCGCGCAATTGACCAACAAGACGATCCCACGACACCTTTGAGTATTCTTGATAATTAATATGCAGCGAATTTGTACAACAAATAAATTTTGGTTAAAAAGTATCTAAGAATCTAATAATTCTAAGCTTTTTCGTGCGTTCGTATTCTAAGCTCTTCATGCTCTAATTTAAAAAAAATATTCAACAATCGCACAAAGTTTGCAAAGATTTTTAAAGCAATTTAATTGCAACGAATTTGTCAATAAAATCAACCAAAATTTATAAACTAGATGTATAACAAAAAAGTATTTTGAATATAAATATTTGTGATGAACTTAGCTGAAATAATTCTAAATTTTTTCCTATGTTACTATTCTAAGCTTTTTATGCTCCAAAAAAAAACTAGGTCACTGGGGCAGTAGCACACTAAGCCAGTAGAAACAGTTGAATTTTTCCAATTGACTCTTTCCTTTTGAGACTCGGACGCTTGATAACGGGGTGTTCATGATGTTTGTTGTTGAAATCAACAAGTCGCACCCCGGCCGAACAATAATATTCAACAATATCGTAAAATTTGCAAAGATTTTAAAGCAATTTAATTGCAACGAATTTGTCAATAATTTTCAACTAAAATTTATAAACTAGATGTATTACAAAAAAGTATTTTGAATATAAATATTTGTGATGAACTTAACTGAAATAATTCTAAGTTTTTTCCTATGTTACTATTCTGTGCTTTTTATGCTCTAATTAAAATAATACTCAACAATCTCGTAAAGTTTGCAAAGATTTTTAAAGCAATTTAAGTGCAACGAATTTTTCAATAATTTTTAACCAAAATTTATAAAATAGATGTATAACAAAAAAATATTTTGAATAGAAAAATTGCTGATGAATTTAAATGACAGTACCAATACCA
Organism: Eurosta solidaginis; assembly: GCF_040869045.1. Classification (NCBI taxonomy): domain Eukaryota; kingdom Metazoa; phylum Arthropoda; class Insecta; order Diptera; family Tephritidae; genus Eurosta; species Eurosta solidaginis. The sequence continues at coordinate 111,620,375 of NC_090320.1, read as the reverse complement.
TCAACTAAATGGTCCTTATAAATATTGTAGTCACATAATTCAAAACAAAAAATTACTATGAGTACCTACGTTTATTATTGCAAAGAAAGAAAATTGCATGAATTGCCCTCAATCTAAAATTATTCCACTGAATGAATATATCGTATTTTAAACTAAAAAATGTGAAAACTAAAATAAATTTTAAATCGGTATTTAAGTGTAAATCGATCCATGAAAGCGAAATAACTTTTTTTTAGGTAGTTGACGCTATCGTTTAGCCTGGTTTTGTTAAGAATTTTGTTATTTTTGTGGTATAAATCAACATTCAACAAAAGGTTACTCTGATTATGAGTTGAAATACTTTTTGGTTTAGGCTGCGATATGTAAAATTACATAGGAAAAAAATTTATAATTGTCTATTAATTAAATTATTAAAAAGATATTGTTATATTAATGATATAGAGAAGCGCCAACACGAATGCAAGTGGTTTCAAACCACTGGTAGGCAATTCACCACTTTAGCTGTCAGAAAAATGTAAAATTTTTCATTTTATGTAAAAAAATTTTGAAAGTTACAATTGAAGTTCTGAAAGCTCGGGAATTTCAATTGAAGTTAAAACAATTACAATTGAATTTCGGAATTTGCAATAGAAGTTCAGTAAATTATAATTGAAGCTCAGGAATTTTAACTGCAGTTCAGAAAATAACAATTTAAGTTCAATTATAATTTTCTGAACTACAAACAGAAATTCTGAACTTCAATTTTAATTTTCTGAACTACAAATAGAAATTCTGAGCTTGAATTTAAATTTTCTGAACTTGAATTGAAATTTTTGAACTTCAATTGTAACTTTTGAAACTCAATTGCAGCTTTCTGAACTAAAATAAAAAGGTATACTATTAAAATTGGCGAATTACAAGTCAACTTACTCAAATTATGAATTGCCTACTCGCGATTTGATGGTTTACTGCAACCAATAGTTCTGTTAGTTCTTCTATTTTGTTTTCTATATCACTATTTTATTTTTTTTAGTTTCCCTTAACTTTGTATGCATACAATCGTATACAATAAAATTTGTATTTATGGCTCACCAACAAGACTGAAAAACTATTCCTTCCTTATGACTTATAGTTAATAATTTACAACTAATATAAATAATCTAATATATTATAAAAATGTTGAATAAAAGAAATGTTAATGGATTTGTATTAAAGAAATGTTTTATTTATATAGCAATTTCAGATATAATCCAAGTAAAAAAACGGTCGTAATACTAGCAAAAAGGCGGGCATATTAACGTAAAAATACTGTAAAAATACTCGTAAAGTTACAGGTATATGACTTAAAAAATGACTACCATTTGACAGTTAACGTGAATATAAGAACTGTGCAGTAGTACTATAGTTTGTTTACATTTCGATAACCTAATAACGTATATGTGTGAGCAGTATGGACAATCACATAAATAAGTACGACGGGATGGACTGGTCACAAAAGTTACCGCCGCCCTGTACAAATGCTACTTAACGATTAACGTGTTCCATCGACACAGATTTTAGTCATTTTACTAACCTATCTGTGACGATGAAACACGTAAAATCTTCAGTAACATTTTTTAAGAGCGTCGGGAGCTTTTGTGACCATTCCATTCCGTATCGTGATTGCCCATACTACTCACACATAGAGGGCAAATGAACACAAACTATAGGACTGTACTGTTCGTACAACCTTTTTGGGGAACAATGTGGTATTTTTTGTTGTTGGTCGACATTTTCCGTCACTAGATTTTTGCTGGGCATTTACAAAGTTAAGTCCAAAATTAAGTCCATTTACATATAGTAAAAATATTAGCAGCGCCACCCTCGTCACCGTCATGTTGTTGTTGTTGTTGTAGCGATTAGGTTACTCCCCGAAGGCTTTGGGGAGTGTTATCGATGTGATGGTCCTCTGTCGGATACAGATCCGATACGCTCTGGTAACACAGCACCATTAAGGTGCTGGCCCGACCATCTCGGGAACGATTTATATGGCCACATTAAACCTTCAGGCCATCCCTCCCTCCCCACCCCCAAGTTCCATGAGGAGCATGACAATTGGGTTGGAGAAGCTATATATTGCGCTACACAACCCCTTGAATCCCTCGTCACCGTCATCATCATGACTAGTGCCGCCGTCAGCCGCGTCAGAGCCTACATCCCTAGCAATTACAGCATCGGAGCTGTAAATTTGGTCCTTCGTCACCATTTTGGACCTATCGGTGAACAATTAAGTGAAATTATCCCAAAAATCGTGAGTAGAAATCAAATTTCTTAATCCCCGCTCACGCCACGAAAAAAATAAAAATTTATATTTGTGAAGTTTTCCATTCTCAGTATTGTACATACATATGTATATGTATGTAATTATTCATTTGCCCGCGGAACGATAAGCGGATTAATGAAATTAATATTAACGTTCCCACTCTCTCCCTCTACCCTTCATACATACGAAATTAAATTATTCAAATAATAATCCACAAATTTAATAAATAATCTCTGAAATAATTAATATTCCCCATTATTATTTAAAGTTCGATTTTTGTGGATTTCCCAATAGGACTCATAAGTATATACATATTTATCCCCAATAATTTTTTGTAGTCATTTCTTAAGTGTATAAGTCCCGTATAGAAAAAAGGAAAGGCAGTTCACCCCCGTGATCAAATTCTCTTCACAAATATTAACTTACCCCAACAAAATAAAGAAAAATCCCTCAAATATATAACAATTATATATCCCCTTGGAAATTTTTTTTTTTTTGGTTTTACTCATATATATATGTGAGATGGCAGCTCGGTACCCATCCTAGTACGAATTAGAGGAGAGGAGTAAGAACCGAACAAGTCGCAGTTTTAACTTTTGTTATACTTTTTACCTTAATTAATATTCATCAATAAATAAAAGCTTAATCAAGCTTACATGAGGGCTCAACTATTTTTGCAACCTAAATCGGAATGATACTAAGGTACGGAAAAACAACGCAGAATATACCAGAAATTCCTACTACGCAGCAAGCAGAGACGGAGAAAGAAGCAGAAACTTCAGTAGAAAAACGAATAGCCGTTAAATCAAACAACACAGTCGAACAACAAGCAGCAGTAGAAATAAGAAGAGAAACCGAAGTGAGAATCAGCGCAGTTACGACGTACACACAAGAAGGACAAGCGAAGAAGTCAGCGAAAAAAATCACTTGTCAAGCAGCATGGCCGAAAATATGGAAAATTTATTAAAATCATTTATTGAAAAGTTGAACCAAAACGATGGAAGTAAATGTAATGTTACTATTGAAGCATTTGCAACAATTGTGCCTGATTTTGACGGAGTATTTATTCCAATTCAGCAATGGATTACTAATTTTAACGAGAACGCGGAGGTTTATGAATTGACAGAGAAGCAAAAATATGTCAATGCGCGCAATAAAATGAAGGGCACGGCAGCTTTGTTTTTGGAAACAATTACAGTATCCAATTACGAGGCGTTGTGTGCGGCACTGCTGGAGGTATTCGACAAAACTCTAAGCAGCGCAGAAGCTCACAAGCTACTAAGACAACGCCGTAAACAACAAACAGACAATTTTCATAAATACGGTCTACAAATTTGCAAAATTGCAGCGCTAGGTAAAGTAGAAGAGGAATCGGTGATAAGGTACATAGCTGATGGGGTGGAGTTGCGCAACGAACAAAGGTATCCTTTATACAGTGCCCGATCGTTCAAAGATTTGATCAAAGCATATGAATTAGTCGAGCTTTTGACTAACCACGGTGAAATATACAAACGTAGACAGGCAATAAGCGGTCATAAGCAAAATGAAACAGATAATATTAGCAGTGGCATCAAACGTAAACAGCAGCATTGTTTAATTGCGGTTCAGCACAGCATAAGAGGGCTGAATGCAAAGAAGAAACCAAATGTTTTAAGTGTACTTGTTCGCGAGCAAGTAGAGGAATGGCTTCAAAAAGCATTATACGTGAGTCATGCTCAGAAATCGCTACCAAAGTTGTGTTGGCAAAGAAAAAAAGATGGTTGCTACAGATTGTGTGTTGTCTTCCGTAAATTGAATTCAATGGTTATGAAAGACAGGTTTCCAGTACCTATTGTAGAAGAGGTACTTGAGAAAATGCAGGCCGCAAAATATTTTACTGTAATGGACCCCATAAATAGGTTTTTCAATATGGAAGTGGAGGAGCGATGCCGAAAATACACAGCGTTTGTCACAAAAGAGGGCCTTTACGAGTTCAATAGAGCAGCATTTCTATTTTGTAATTCGCCCGCTATTTTCGTGCGATATGTTAATCATATTTTTCAAAAATTCATAAACGAAGGTATAATGGAAATTTATGTAGACGACATTGTTATTTTTGGTAATACAGCAGAAGAATGTTTAAATAATATGCAGACGGTACTGAACCAAGCTCAACAGTATGGCTAGGAAACCAAATGGGCGAAATGTCAATTTCTCAAAAAAGGATTACATTTTTGGGATACGAAGTTGAAGCCGTGTCTGGCCTGGGCAAAATAAAGTTAAAGCAGTCAAAATCTTTCCGATACCTAAAAAATTTCGGGGTGTACAGGCATTTCTTGGTTTAACCGGATATTTTCGTAAGTTTATTTAAAACTATGCTACTATGGAAAGACCCTTGACGCAATTGCTGGGTAAAGACGCTATATTTAAGCTAGAGGAAAAACAGAAGCAAGCAATTGATAATTTGAAGTCGGCGCTTGTAGCAGAACCAATGCTACAAATTTACAAGCAGAACGGCGAAACACAGTTACACGTCGATGCATCGAAACATGGGTTCGGAGCAACACTGCTGCAGCGGCATGGCGGCGAGTCGCACCCAGTTTACTATTGGAGTAAAAAGACTTCTCCACAAGAAGAAAAATTACACAGCTATTTTTCTGAGGTAAAAGCAGTGAATTTGGCCACAAAGAAGTTACGCCACTACCTGATGGGTATACAGCTTACTTTGATGACAGATTGCACAGCATTCAAGCAGGCAAATGCCAAAAAAGACGTACCACGTGAAGTAGTGCAGTGGCTGATGTATTTGCAATATTTTTCGCTACACAGCGGCACCGGAGGCCGCCAATCACCCAGCGAAGAAGAGTGTCATCCACAACCACGCCGCCGCGTCGCTACACATCGCCGTCGTCGTCGTCAACAGCAGCCTGCGAGGTCGCCTGATCGCGCGCCAACCGCGCATCCAACCCCGCGACCCAGCGTCGGGGAGGGTACCATCCGGTGCACCGCGACCGGCTTGCGCATCTCCACATACAAAAGGAAGGTGGGAAAATCCTGATCCAGGAAGCAGTACGCGCCTTGCAGGGGCTGAAACAAACATTAGGCGCTTAGTGCGCCTAGGCGGCCCAGGATGTTTTCGCGGTCTAGGCTGTCACCCGTCCCATCTCCCCCTTTTACATACGTATATCTATGAATTTATTTATAACTCGTATCTTGAATTATATTCAATTATATTGAATTTTATTATATTGATTTACCCCCAAAACCAATGAATTTTATTTAACTTTAAATTTCCCACTGGAAATGCTCATGAACGTGTGGCAGCCTCCACCGCGCAAATCAACCAAATTCAATTCCCCGCAATTACAGGGTAGCGATCTGGCATGATCGCCATCTGTCAGAAAACCACCACCTTTTGTCATTGCTAACTTCTGTGTGTGAAAAACAACATCGTTTGCTAAAATCATCATGGTTTTCTCCTTTAATTTTCGCGGCACCGCCATATATATATTTAATTCTACTAATATAAATTCTAGTAGTGAAGTGCATAATATCCGCGTACACAATTATAATAATATAATTCCTAATAGCCGCAGTGTATCTGGTGTGCTTATATCGCATGAAGTTTGTGAAGACGGCATTTTTACCAATTGTCAAGTCACCGATAATTTCATTTTCTTACCTCAGTCTTGTAATCACTTATATTGTGAGAAAATTTATAATAAAAATTGTAATTCAATGGAGTTTAAAATTACATCTAGAGTGATTTAAATTTGTTTGGGAAGATACGATTAGCCAGTGCGCAGCATCACGCCGCCTAGATGGGCAAAACAATTGTTCAACCAGTCAAAGTTAAGTGCAGCATAATCTTGCAACGAAGACATTTTCCTGTAACTTTGATGTGTTCGAAAGTTTTCTAACAAAATTCTGGATAATATTCCTGATTGGAAGGATCTGCAATTGTTCGCTGTGCAAGTGCCCATTTGGCTCATTATCGCTACACTACGTGAGGGCCCTTAGAACAACCGTGGAAAGCACCAAGGTCTTGGACATAAGTTATCATCGAGATTAGCTTCGCCGTTTATCTGTGAGAACCATAGTCGGCCAACCAGCGCTATCACTACAACCCGGTGAGTACCAGCCTCTAAAGTAACTATCGTGATTGGAAATTATTTTAGGGAAATCATAAGGGCTGCCGTTACAGCCTAGCATAACCTTATTAAGGTTCAGTTGGTCTTATATATGACTATCAATAGAAATTTTACGCGTCCAACGCTTTTATTTAATTGTCTGATCAACGCCCTAGTTTGAGAGGAGCGTGATTACTAGTACCTACCTATTTATTTTCTAGCTTTTAGCATTATTATTATTATTTCATGTAAGTATTGTTTTCAATAAAAGCGTTTACCTTAAACACATTTTTCTAATTATTTTATTTTCAAGTTTTTAGTCTTTATTTAATTGCCTATTATTTCTCATTCTATTTAGTTTATTTAGTGACTCATTATTACGAGGACTCTTTCCTGACAATTTGTTACAATCTAAGTCCTCAATATATAATCCTTCCAAAGACTTTACTCGACTCTGCGCAACGTATGCTTGTCCCTCCTCCAACTCCAAAATATTTTGATGTCACTTCTACCGGACTGTATGTAATATTTGTTCCAAATATGGACCAAATCGGGCCACAAATACGATTTTTGTGAATATCTCGATTCATGCGCCACCTAGCGGCAATTTTTTTGCATAGGTCGATTTCTATTCTTGTATGTATTATGTGGTCCAAATATGAGCCAAATCGGTCCACAAAGCAAAAAAGATCAAAAAAGTTAGTACTGGTTTTTTGCTACTTTCAAAATTTAAATCGAATTTTCTCAAAAACGGCTCGGTAGAAAAAGCTTAAATTTTGGCTTTTTACTTAATTTGGTCCATAAAATAAGAATCCACGAGAAAATCGGTTGTGCTTTGATCCTTCAATTAAACTTGCACACCGTGAATATAGAGCATCGAGCTGGCAACAGAATGAAGCACGTGGATAGCTTAAGCCGATTTCCTGTGATGATGGTGATTGCCGAAGTTACAAACAAAATTGCGAGGACACAAAAACAAGTCAACAGTAACAGAGATCCTGAAGGATAAACCGCATAAAGATTACAAAGTGAAAAACAAATTAATCTATAAGTATGTTGATGGACAAGATTTACTAGCTATACCAAAGTGTATGGAAAACGAAATTATTAAAGATACACACAAATTTGGGCGCATGGGTTGCCAAAGAATAGTGCATGCTATAAGGCAGAACTACTACATTCTACTTCTCGAAAATAAGATCCAACAGATAATTCAAAATTGTGTCGAATGTATTGTGCACAACCATAAGCTGAGTAAGAAGGCATTGTATCGACAAAGGCGACATTCCACTGGCTACCCTTCATGTCGACCACTTAGGTTCATTCGATACAACGTCTAAGAGCTACAAGTACATTTTTGCCATTGTCGACGATTTTTCTAAATATACTTGGAGTGGGTAACAATATTCGGCAGTCCGCAGCGTATAATTAGCAACAAAAGCACCGCATACACATCGAAACTTCAAAGAATTTTGCTTAGAGAACAAAATCGACCACGTTGAGGTAATACCCGGGATTCCAAGGGGTAACCGGCAGATCTAGAGGACGAACCGCGTTATTATATCTGTCCTAGCAAAGATATCAGCAGGGGAACCGCGCAAGTGGTATAAATATACGTCAAAGGTACAACGGGCCATTAATTCTCATGGTCATTCTTCTACAAAGTTTACACCGTTTGAAGTAATGTTCGGCGTAAAGGTGCGAAACAATAGTGTTATAGAGCTATTAAGAGTAATACAAGATGAGCTGTTAGCAGTAGCACAAGAGGAAAGAAACCAAATCCGCCAAGAGGCTAGAAAACAAATACTTATGGCGCAAGAGTCGTACAAATCCAATTACCATAAAATAAGAAAAGCAGAAAACGGGTATCAGCTATCGGACTTAAAAAAAAATAAATGTAAGGCGCGATAACCTCCGAAGAGATCTAAGGCCGAGCTTCTCTTCCAATCTTCCAATTTGCGTCGTGCTCCTCTTGATTTTTCCCTACAAATTGGCCGGACGGGACCTACATGTTTTATGCCGACTCCGAACGGCATCTGCAAAACAGATGAGTTTTCACTGAGAGCTTTTCATGGCAGAAATACAATCGGAGCGCTTGCCAGACACTGCCGAGGGGCGACCCCGCTTAGAAAAATTTTCTTCTAATTGAAAAATCTTATTTCTAAAATTTTGATGTTGCTTTGCCCGGGAGTTGAACCCAGGGCATACGGTGTGATAGGCGGAGCACGCTACCATCACACCACGGTGGCCACGGTGGCTATCGGACTTAGTAGCTATCAAAATTACTCAGTTCATAACAGGTAAAAAACTAGCCTGTAAATATATCGGTCCATACGAGGTAATTAAAGCCAAAAGCCACGGCAGATATGATGTAAAAAAAGTTGGGGACTTTCGAGGTCCTCATCAAATATCAACCAGCGCAGATGATATGAAACTCTGAAGTTATGTTGAGCATAATGAAGACGACCATAATGGTGAGTCAGATGCCAATCAGGGCCCGTATTAAGTGTTAGGATCAGTGACTGAAAACCTTTTTCTCTCAAGCAATAACTATGCAACTGTCAAACTTTTTTTTAAAACTTATAATAAAGAATGGATATAACGAGTACTATTTGTCGCTAGTACAAATATGTCATTAATCCGATCCACCTTTCAAGAGCTATTGTGATTTGAAAAATGAGTTTCGATCACGGATCTTAACACATAATACGGGCCCAGGATGACCGGGTGTGAGATAGCAGCTCGGTACCATCAAATAACATCCCTGTACGAATTAGAGGAGAGGAGTAAAAACCTAACAAGAAACGGTAAGCCGTAAGTGTTCAGCAGCAACAGTCGCAGTTTTTTACTTCCTGGAATTTGCTGTGAAGACCCCAAAATTACAGGCTTTCGGGGCCTCCACAAATTTAGATTTTTCATTGTAGGTAATACAATTTCATATTAAAATTATAAACTGAATTATAATACCTTATATATAATGAATTTACTTATACATATATGTACATACACTTTTCAGTTATAAACTGAATTATAATAATTTATATATAATGAACTTATACATATATATAAATACACTTTTCAATTATAAACTGAATAATAGTAATTTAAATAGAGGAAATGAATTTACTTATACATACATTTTGAATTAAATATTGTACAAAGTATATACATACATTTTAAAACATATATAATGATAATACATATGAAATTATATATAGGAGATGAAAACTTTTATCGCAGAGTGTAAGAACTCACATAATTATGTACAAACATACATACTTACGTATAAGCGAACAAGGAGAAATGGAATTGTCAAACGATAGCGACCACACATCCGTACAAATATATATTTAGTATACTTAGCTTAGTTATAAGAACTTCTATTGTAAATCAACGGAAGCCGACTCAAAAATGGTATAAAAGGAGCGGCAAATTCAAGAACAAGACACTGTTGGCTTAGAAATCATTGTTTACTATATAGTTTGGCAGCTTAAATTGAGGTTATGTTGCGAATAGAGTGGAAGGCACTCGAATTCAGTGAAAGAGGACACTCGAATGGAGTGAAATGAAGAACAGTAGGAAGAGCAGAGCTGCATTGGATCAATATACCTACAATCATGTCTCAACATTAAATATAAATTTAAAAAAATAATTAAATACTTCAGTATAAGCAAATATTTTCTTTCAATTACTGCAATTAAGGTGTCCTAGAAGCTATATATTCCAAAATTATAACATTTTATGTCTGTTTAAAAATTGAACTTGAATTTCCCTAAATATTTCCGTAATATGGCCATTAGTGATGTTTGTGTGTGTGTGCTAATTTTGAGCGATCAGCTGTTAGTTGCGCTACTTGGTAAAGTTTACAATGTTAGAAGTCGTAGGGTGAGGTATGTATATAGTGGGCTGTGTTGAACATCCACTACGGAGCAGCTGGTGGTGTCGAACTTTAGCTGTTTATGGTAGGTATACCGCCATGGTTCAACTATATACAGGTTGGCTCATCTGTAAAGCAACAAAATATGTCTGTTCAAATTGTCAAAATCTGTGTATTGGTGTTGGTACGAATGGTATGGAATGGAAACATAAAACTTAGCAGTTTTTGTATGTGTAAGTAAAATGTTGCCAATGTGTTGGTTTCATTTTGAGTTTGCCATCTCCTTTTGACAATCCCTTCGACCATGCAGTGACATAAATAAAATCAGCTGATGAGATGGGCCAACCTGTACATAATTGAACAATGTATACCGCCGAGTCGTGTAAAACGTTCGACGACTACGTATTTTACTAGGGATCCGGTGAGTTGTGTAAGACGCTCACCGATTACGTATTTTACTAGGGTTTCGGTGAGTTGTGTAAAACGCTCACCGACTACGTATAGTTACGAATATTAGCAAAACTAAGGAGTGCTGCCAGCTCTAAGCGATGCTAAGCAGTGACGTGAATGCACATCAATAATTCAATCATCATGTATCTACATAAACGAAACAATAACTGCGTCTACATATGTGTACCATGTACGTGTACGACCAGCAGAGAGTCAATGCACAAATACATGCATATATCTGAGATACTCCTATAAGTATGCAATGAGAAAAACTATAAAATTGTGCAATTTTAGTTACAGCTGAGAAGTTTGAGAGCTACTGGACTAGTAGATTCTGGAAGCGTCTAGAAGATGCGAACGAGGAAACCAAAGAGTATAAAAGGCGACAGATGTAGAGGCGCTGTGAATTCAGTTTGATTTGAGTTGTCAAGCAGTTTCGATTAAGACGATATCTAGCGAGCAATAGCAGTATTATTTTGAATAGTAGAGTTTCATTGAGCTATCAATCAGTGTGGTTATTAAGCAAGCTATTCGTTGCACAGTTTGAGTGTTATTGTGAAGTACTTTAATAAAGGCCATTTTGCATTATTACAAATTGGAGTTATTTATTCAACAGTTTAGTGATTCGAACCTAGCAAAAGAGGATTGCAAATAAGAGGATTTGCAGTAAATTCGTTACAGTATATTCACCAGGCATACCACCGAGGCGTGTAAAACACTCGGTGATTGAACATATTATAATCACATACGTATATACATATGTATATAGATTTTCCGAATTATTGAAATAAATCAACATTTTTTATAACGTTTAACTAACATTTTTTATTGTATAGGCGAACCCATCGCTGAGTTATACCCCAGCTATAAACCCGACTAACGGGGTTCGTTACAATTGGCGCCCGAGCAGGGACCCTTATACATGTAAGGGGACATATATTTTATTTCATCGGAACATATAACAAAACAACATGGTCAAGGTAAATTGGATTTATTACCTGAAGAAGGAAGATCTTTAGACATACGCGGCCGAGTTTGTATTCAACAACAGCGGCACCGTCTACGAGTTGAGGAAGGAGTTCGCCCAATTTGTTAACCAAAATCCGAGCTACGAAACACGTTACGCAGAGTTGGGAACAAAGCATTCCAAAACAACATAAACCACTAATCAGCAAGGTCAACGCAACAGTGGAATCGCTTCCGAACATCAACCAGCGACCCCGGTCAACAACATTGAAAGCGCAAGCATACCTTCGATACCTAACGTGTCATATCAATTTGCAGGACAACTGACCCAACCTCCGTCTACCGTCTGCGTAATGGACCGAGCACGAAAATGGGGAATTAAGTACGACGGCAAAGGTGACCCACTGAGTTTCGTCGAGAGAGTAGAAGAGCTGGCGGAGGGATATGAAGTGGACCTTAATTCACTCCCACGAGCGCTACCAGAATTATTCAAGGACCGAGCCCTGGTATGGCTGCGACCACGAGAGTCGTTCAAGGATTACGTTTTGGAACTACAGAACCTCATGAGACACGCGAAACTCACCGAGGAACAAAGACTGCAAATAATATACCGAAACTGTCACGGTGAGTATCAATTATATAAAAAGCGAACTGAATTTCAGACGCTCGAAGGCTTGGTGAGTCTGGCAGAGGACTTTGAAAATATCACGAATGGCAGAGATGCACAGAGAGTAGTGGCAAGGGCAATTCCAGCAAGGCGTCCAGATGACCGGCATTTTTTCATACAAGAATTACCAGATGTAGAGCCAAGAAGCAGGATTGCAATGGCAATACACAGCGAAGTAACCCACCAACAAGACAACCGTATACGAATCCCAGGACCGCGTGCAGGCGATGTGGTGAAAACTGACATCGTGCCTATGCGTGCCGCAATTAACGTCGAGACTTTTGTTGGGAATGTGGTCGGCACAAGATTCTCACAAAAAATTGTTTCCGCGCATCATCCGGAAACGACCGGAGACTCGATCAGACCCGAGGGGGTGGGGTCTGCAGCAATACAAATTCGGGAGGTCTAACTATTTTGAAGCAAAGAGGAGGGCGTATTTTGGCCGACGTAAAGATAAATGGCTGCAAAGTAACAGCAACAGTAGATACAGGAGCGACAAGGAGTTTTATGAGTGAGACATGTTCGAGGAGATTAGGTAAGCTGATTTTGAAAGAGGTACGAAGCCGAGTGGTATTTGGCGATGGTAGAGCCAGCACGATAAAGGAAGCAATAGTGGCAGATGTAGAGTTTGAGAAACAGATGTACTACAGCGAAATACTCGTTCTCACAGGGCTAATTGAAGAAGTTGTCATCGGCATGGACATACTTGCCAGGGCAAACACATCATTAAGTTTCGGCGGTCACACGGTAACGCTACAAGCAGAAGAGGCAATCAAAGACACGGTTATGTGCAGCACAATAACTGAGGCAGGCAAGACCGATGTAAACGATACGGAAGGACTAATTGCAGACCAACAAAGCCCGTCTGAAATCACTAAAAAACTTAAGGATTTCCTAGACGATTCTTAGTTTCGAAAATATGACTGGTACCTCAAATATCGCGGCGTATAAAATAATCATGCATGATGATCGGCCGATAAAACAAAGATACTTTCCACGGAATCCGAAAATGCAGGAAACCATTAATATGGAGATAAACGAGCTATTGGAGAAAGGGTGCATCGAGCCATCGCGAAGCCCGCATAGTGCACCGATCGTACTCGTAAGGAAGAAGAATGGTAAGTGGAGGTTATGTATAGACTATCGCCAGCTCAACGCACGCTCACTCCCCGATGCATACCCACTACCGCGGATCCAACACATACTAGACCGGCTAAGAAACGCGAAGTATATAAGCAGCCTGAATGTGAAAAACGGCTACTGGCAGATCCCTATGGAGAAAGGAAGTAAGCAATATACGGCATTTACTGTACCTGGACGCGGGGTGTTTCAATGGCGCGTGATGCCATTTGGTCTTCATTCAGCCCCCGCAACATTTCAACGGGCATTAGATCAAGTAATCGACCCCGAATTAGAACCGAACGCATTCGCATACCTAGATGACATCATAATTACAAGCTCAACGTTAGAGGAGCATATTAATCATCTAACGGAAGTGTTTAAACGCCTACGAAAAGCTAATTTAAGAGTCAACGCCGAAAAGTGCGAATTTTTGGAAGAAGCAACTGAAGTATCTGGGACATGTCGTAGGCGAAAAGGGTATACACACGAACCCAGGTAAAGTAGCAGCGATTAAGGGATTGCAAGCACCAACAAACGTAAGAGAATTAAAACGACTTTTAGGTATGACATCTTGGTATCGGCGATTCGCACCAGATTTTTCAAAAATAGCGCTTCCGCTGACAACCATGTTAAAGAAGGGAAACAGATAGAAATGGACCGAAACACAAGAAACAGGATTTCAGACACTGAAGAATTCACTCACCGAAGCACCAGTACTGGCGTGCCCAGATTTTACACGAAGATTCACATTACAAACAGACGCGAGCGATTTTGGACTAGGAGCAGTCCTCATACAGGAGCTAGGCGGCGGAGAGCGGGTAATCGCGTACGCTAGCCGCCGCCTCAGCAAAGCAGAAATTAATTATTCACCCACGGAGAAAGAGTGTTTAGCCATTGTATGGGCTATACGCAAAATGCGACCATTTCTGGAGGGCTACGAATTCTCGGTAATCACGGACCACTTATCATTGAAATGGTTGAACGCCATCGAAAGTCCTTCGGGACGTATTGCGAAATGGGGGGTTGGAGTTGCAGCAATGCTAGTTCGATGTACAGTACATGAAAGGTAAGCTGAACGTAGTAGCGGATGCACTGTCACGACAGCCGCAAGACGCACAACTCAACAGACTGGAACACGAAAACGAAAAATCGTGTAAATGGCTTGAAAAAAGGAAGGAGGAAGTTAAACGAAACCCGGAGAAGCTTCCAGACTACATAATTCAAAACAGTGAGTTATATCGGCACATGGCTGTTCAGATCGACGATCAAGACGCGATCCCGTGGAAGCTATGTGTAGCGAAACCACAACGCGGTAAATTATTACAGGAAGTGCACGACAGTCCAAGCGCCGGACACATGGGTATCCGGAAGACAATAGCTCGAGCAGCCACAGGGTACTACTGGCCAGGAATGTTTCGCTATATAAAACGGTATGTACAACAATGCCCAACCTGTCAAATTTACAAACCTAATCAACAGCAAGCAGCGTGGCAAATGTTAACCCAAATTCCAGAAGAACCGTGGACAACGGTGTGCGCAGATTTCGTTAGACCATTACCACGTTAAAAGCACGGCAATACCATTATTCTAGTATTTCTAGCTCTTTTCACCAAGTGGGTAGAGATCGTAACATTACGTAAGGCAACAGCGGATAGCCTCACCAAAGCATTTAGAGACCGTATGTTATCACGATTTAGAGTTCCGAAAGTCATGATTACAGACAACGGCGCCCAGTTCACGAGCAGACAATTCAAGAGTCTCCTTCAGGACTATGGAGTAAAGCACCAATTAACAGCACCCTACACACCATAAGAGAACCCAACGGAGAGGGCAAACCGAAACATTAAACGGATGTTAGCACAATTCACGGGAAAGGAACAACGCCACTGGGACGAGTTATTACCAGAGATAATGCTAGCACTAAATTCGAGTGTGTGCGAAGCAACAGGGTACAGCCCAATATTCTTGGTACAAGGACGAGAGCCACGGATCCCAAACGCCCTATACGACGAGCGAACATTTGGCACAGGCGAGGCCACAACAACGGCAAATGAAAAGGTAGCGAAAATGAAGGAGATTTTTCAAATGGTACGAAGAAACCAGCAACGTGCGTCAGCAGAAGAGGCACGACATTATAATTTGCGGAGAAGGAAATGGAATCCGGCGATAGGAGACAGAGTTTTGGTAAAGGAGCACCATCTGTTCAAGGCAACCGACAACTTTGCGGCCAAACTAGCACCAAAATTCAGCGGGCCCCATAGAATCACGAATCTTATTTCGCCAGTCGTCGTCGGAATGGACAAAACGTTTCAAGGCAAGAAGAGAACGGCGCATCTAAGCGAGCTTAAACCATTTTATGAAAACAAGTTAATCAACGGGAGAAGCGAAAGCGCAACAAAACCCTCCAAAGATGCCCATCTACATCTTTGCAAACACAACCGAAGAGTAAAATCACCGAAAACTACAAAGGAAGGCGTAGCACGAAGAAATCTGATGGTAAATCACAATATGAACAAGTTTCATAAATTTCAATCATTGTCCTAATAATTATTACAATTACATTAATTTTATTTTCTATAATATTATTATTAGTTTTAATAATAATACTCAAATAATCATAATAGCACTATTGATGATCATAGTAATAATCACAATAATAGTAACCATCACATTTATATTACAATACTGGTAACAAAATTTTTCCGTAACCCTAATCTGGTACACGCCAAAATAACGCTTATCTACTCTGTCTACCATAAACAGCATCCCCAAACAAAGCACAGCTGATTAACAATAACAAGGAATAAAGGAATGCAATGGTACAACAACAAACAACACATGCAAACACGAAATATAAATGCAGTGGTACAAACAACAACAACAAACACAAGCGATAAAATAAAGGGCAAATGCATGCGCAAACCAACGGTAACTAACACAAGTAATAGAAAATATCACAGCTACATGGTACAACAACAAACAACGCAAGCAAGCACGAAATGAAAAGATACAGTGGTACAACAACAACAAACACAAGCAATACAAGAAAGGACAAAGGCACGAGGATACCGACAGCAACTAACATAAGAATTGTAAGGTACTAAAGCTACAGTAGTACAACAATAAAGGTCAACGTAACTTAAGAAGGAATAATTATTTGGTGAGAACAACAACAAGTAAGAAATCAGCAAACTCACACGGACATTTGTACACGTAAACATATGAAATATTGCGAAATGGGAAACCTGTGGAAATTTAAAGAAGAAAATACCAACACGGGACGAGTTATTACCAGAGATAATGCTAGCACTAAATTCGAGTGTGTGCGAAGCAACAGGGTACAGCCCAGTATTCTTGGTACAAGGACGAGAGCCACGGATCCCAAACGCCCTATACGACGAGCGAACATTTGGCACAGGCGAGGCCAGAACAACGGCAAATGAAAAGGTAGCGAAAATGAAGGAGATATTTCAAATGGTACGAAGAAACCAGCAACGTGCGTCAGCAGAAGAGGCACGACATTATAATTTGCGGAGAAGGAAATGGAATCCGGCGATAGGAGACAGAGTTTTGGTAAAGGAGCACCATCTGTTCAAGGCAACCGACAACTTTGCGGCCAAACTAGCACCAAAATTCAGCGGGCCCCATAGAATCACGAATTTTATTTCGCCAGTCGTCGTCGGAATGGACAAAACGTTTCAAGGCAAGAAGAGAACGGCGCATCTAAGCGAGCTTAAACCATTTTATGAAAACAAGTTAATCAACGGGAGAAGCGAAAGCGCAACAAAACCCTCCAAAGATGCCCATCTACATCTTTGCAAACACAACCGAAGAGTAAAATCACCGAAAACTACAAAGGAAGGCGTAGCACGAAGAAATCTGATGGTAAATCACAATATGAACAAGTTTCATAAATTTCAATCATTGTCCTAATAATTATTACAATTACATTAATTTTATTTTCTATAATATTATTATTAGTTTTAATAATAATACTCAAATAATCATAATAGCACTATTGATGATCATAGTAATAATCACAATAATAGTAACCATCACATTTATATTGCAATACTGGTAACAAAATTTTTCCGTAACCCTAATCTGTTACACGCCAAAATAACGCTTATCTACTCTGTCTACCATAAACAGCATCCCCAAACAAAGCACAGCTGATTAACAATAACAAGGAATAAAGGAATGCAATGGTACAACAACAAACAACACATGCAAACACGAAATATAAATGCAGTGGTACAAACAACAACAACAAACACAAGCGATAAAATAAAGGGCAAATGCATGCGCAAACCAACGGTAACTAACACAAGTAATAGAAAATATCACAGCTACATGGTACAACAACAAACAACGCAAGCAAGCACGAAATGAAAAGATACAGTGGTACAACAACAACAAACACAAGCAATACAAGAAAGGACAAAGGCACGAGGATACCGACAGCAACTAACATAAGAATTGTAAGGTACTAAAGCTACAGTAGTACAACAATAAAGGTCAACGTAACTTAAGAAGGAATAATTATTTGGTGAGAACAACAACAAGTAAGAAATCAGCAAACTCACACGGACATTTGTACACGTAAACATATGAAATATTGCGAAATGGGAAACCTGTGGAAATTTAAAGAAGAAAATACCAACACGGTTCGGGTTATGACTAGATGGTTTTGGACAAAATTTACAGCTTTCACGCGATCACAACGGATCAACAGAGGCGGCGAGGTGACAATCACGAGCCGGAAGTAAGGGGGGATGTGAAGACCCCAAAATTACAGGCTTTCGGGGCCTCTACAAATTTTGATTTTTCATTGTAGATAATACAATTTCATATTAAAATTATAAACTGAATTATAATACCTTATATATAATGTATTTACTTATACACATATGTACACACACTTTTCAGTTATAAACTGAATTATAATAATTTATATATAATGAACTTACTTATACATATATATAAATACACTTTTCAATTACTGAATTATAATAATTTATATAGAGGAAATGAATTTACTTATACATACATTTTGAATTAATATTTTACAAAGTATATACATACATTTTAAAACATATATAATGATAATACATATTAAATTATATATAGGAGAAGAAAACTGGCGGCCACCGTGGTGTGATGGTAGCGTGCTCCGCCTACCACACCGGATGCCCTGGGTTCAAACTCCGGGCAAAGCAAAATCAAAAATTTTAGAAATAAGGTTTTTCAATTAGAATAAAATTTTTATAAGCGTGGCCGCCCCCCGCAGTGTTTGGCAAGCGCTCCGGGTATATTTCTGCCATGAAAAGCGCTCATTGAAAACTCATCTGCCTTGCAGATGCCGTTCGCAGTCGGCATAAAATCATGTAGGTCCCGTCCGACCAATTTGTAGGAAAAATCAAGAGGAGCACGACGCAAATTGGAAGAGAAGCTCGGCCTTAGATCTCTTCGGAGGTTATCGCGCCTTACATTTATTATTTTTTTTTTTGGATGAAAATTTTTATCGCAGAGTGTAAGAACTCACATAATTATGCACAAACATACATACTTACGTATAAGCGAACAAACGATAGCGAACACACATGCGTATAAATATATATTTAGTATACTTAGCTTAGTTATAAGAACTTCTATTGTAAATCAACGGAAGCCGACTCAAAAATGATATAAAAGGAACGGCAATTTCAAGAACAAGGCACTCTTGGTTTAGAAATCATAGAGTGAGGTATATAGTGGGCTGTGTTGAACATCCACTACGGAGCAGCTGGTGGTGTCGAACTTCAGCTGTTTATGATAGGTATACCGCCGAGTCGTGTAAAACGTTCGACGCCTACCTATTTTACTAGGGATCCGGTGAGTTGTGTAAAACGCGCACCAATTACGTATATTCACCAGGCATACCACCGAGGCGTGTAAAACACTCAGTGATTAAACATATTATAATCACATACGTATATATATATGTATATAGATTTTCCGAAGGATTGAAATAAATCATCATTTTTTATAACGTTTAACTAACATTTTTTATTGTATAGACGGACCCATTCGCTGAGTTATAACCCAGCTATAAACCCG
Source organism: Eurosta solidaginis (assembly GCF_040869045.1). NCBI lineage: Eukaryota > Metazoa > Arthropoda > Insecta > Diptera > Tephritidae > Eurosta > Eurosta solidaginis. Next base: position 111,600,804 of record NC_090320.1, on the reverse strand, counting down.
ACTAACGGGGTTCGTTACATTGCTAACTTTTAACTATTAACTTTAACTTTTGTTATACTTTTTACGTTAATTAATATTGATCAATAAATAAAAGCTTAATCAAGATTACATGTATATATATAATATATATTATTTCTAATTGCTGTTTTTATGTGCGGGTTCCTTTTTCGCCCTTATTTGAAATCCAAATCTATAAATAAAGTTTTGTTTGTAAAGATGGAGATTCGGGCTATAAGCGAGCTTTGGCCAATTTTGGTCGTAGTGCTTTTGTTTAGCTATATTTTATTAAAATTATTTGTTAAAAATAAACGATTGTGAGCACACAAAGAAATCTATTTGTACTACGGCACTATTGTGAATATTTGCAATGTATTTGTACTACATAACGATAGATGACTGTGCAAGCTGTAAGTTTTTATTGATTGAAAGCTGATTTCTGTTGATATTTGACAGGGGAATTTTATATACATATATACATAGGTTCATAAGACATTCGTACTGTAACGAATTTAGTGCAATTCCGCTTATTTGCAACCTTCTACTAATGTTCGTATGGCTAAACTGTTGAATAAATAACTCCAATATTCAATAATGCAAAATGGTCTTTATTATACTACTTTGAAAATACGTCACAATAACACTTATACTTCGCAACTGATAGCGTGCTTAAATCAAACTGATTACTGCCTACTCAGCTTTCGCTCCTTTTATACTCTCTGGTATCTCGTTCGCATAATTCTTGGCATTTCTTCCTTTAGAATTTACTACTTAGTTACCAGATACATATATGCATGTGCATTTGTAGTTTATAGTCTTTCGCATAGCCATATGCGTGTGTATATGTGAGTACTGATTATTCCATACTTTTGTGAGTATCTCAGATATATGCATGTGTTTGTGTGTATCTCTCCGCTGCTTGTATGTACATATGTGTAGACATAATGATTGAATTGTTTATGTACATACAAGGGAATGCTTAGTATCGGCTTAGAGATGCTAGTATCCCTTAGTATTGCTAATATTCGTCACACTGCCCTCCACCTAAGTCTGGTCGTCCCGATCAGACAAATCTTTCGATCAAACCGCTGCTAGCATCTCCAAATGAACCACCCTTCTATTTCGTGGTTTTCCATTGGTTTGTATGCGGTAGATGGTATCACTGATCTTCTTCGCAACTTTGTACGGGCCTTCCCAACTGCACCAAATTTGGAGGGGCACATTTCCGCCGGTGAAGGTTGTATAGCAGTACCAAATCTCCCTCCCGTAAACCTTCCGAATTATTGTTCTTGTAGTACCTGTGTTTCATCATAGTACTCATTATCCTGATTCGTTCTCTCACACTCTGTTGTTTGGCCAATGAACTACTTCATAGAGCTTGCGCTTGACGGATTGGCTTCACATAATCAGTATCGTTCCCATGTTTCACAACAGTAGCGCGCCCTGGGTTGAAACTACCCCGCATTCTATCTAGGAAATTCATTCCTTCGTTTTTGTGCGTCCATTTTGTTTCGTCAATGCCAATGTTTCTCTCGAAGGTACCTTTGATTTCGCTTTATTTGGCCCATTCCGTCCATCAACCTTTGCCCGATCTACTGCCTTTGACTTTGGTGGTCTTTGTCCAATCGCCTCCACCAGCACTCGCTTACTGCTGAACCCTTTCTCAAAACTGAAGTTGAGTGGTACATCCTGGCTCTTATAACGCATAATCCTTCTCTGCATATCGATCCTGATGTCATGGTCAACTAAGAAGTCCACTCCCAATATGACTTCATCAACAATCTCCGCCACAACGAATTTCTGTAGAACCATGACCTTCCCAATTAAGACTTCACAGATCACTTCTCCCTGGATTTGGTTCTACTCGCCAGTGACCGTACGTAACCTTGCTCCAGGTAATGGCTTTACTCTTCGGTTGACCAATTCAGACCGGATTAAGGAATGCGATGCGCCCGTGTCTACATTCAGTACACGCTCCTTGCCAACCACATTTCCTCTGATGGTAAGACTGCTCGATTTGCTTCCGATTTGCGATACAGATATCACAGGACATTCAATAGCTGGAGCTAGTTCTCGATCTTTACATCTCACTCGCTCTTGCGTATCTGCTCCAGCTTTACGTTTACGACTAGCCAAATTAGAACTACCAGGCCCGTGCTGCAATGACGTGCAATGTGGCCAGGCCTACCGCATTTGAAACATTTGATTACTCTATTACTCCGCTTTTGCGATCCTTTCAGCGCCTCCAATATTGTGTTCACCCAGTCTGGCCGTTCGACTTCCACACGGCGTGCTTTGAAAGCTGGCTTACACAGAAGCGATGCTGTTTCCTGAATAAGAGCATGTGATACCGTTTCTGTGAATGTAGGTTTTGGGTTTGCGTATGTCGCTCGCATCCTTTCGACATCCCGTATTCCATTAATAAAGCTCTGGATTTTTACCCTTTCCGTATATTGCATGGGTGCGTCCGCACTCACTAAATGTGCCAGCCTTTCAACATCCGATGCGAACTCCTGCAAAGTCTCATTCGAATTTTGGTAACGGTTTTGCAATTCTATCTGGTAGATCTGTTTCCTGTTTTTGCTTCCATACCGTCGTTCTACAGCAGCCATCAATTACGTTTGTACTCCGAGATGGTCTGTAAGATTTCAGCAGCTGGCTCTTCCAATGCCACGAAGAGTGCAGCAACTTTATCTTCAGCATTCCAGTTGTTCACTGCTGCGGTCTTCTCGAAATGTAGCCTAAAGACCTAGAAAGGAACAGAACCGTAAAAAGATGAAATTCTTACCTTCGTATTACTCGCTAAAACTGCTGGGCGATTCATTTGCAACTCCTGTATACGACCTCTCAAAACTTCTATCTCGGCATCAATTTTGTCCTCGAGCTGTACAATTTTTGTATCCTTTGCTTCCAGCTTTGATGCTACCCTTGCTTCCTGTGCTTCTAACTGCGAAGACATTTGGGCCACCTGCAATGATAAGCGCTTCTCTTGTGCTTCCATCTTAGATGTAATCTGTGTCTCTTCCGATTCCGCTTGGGATGCCATATATGTTTTTTGTTGTTCCAGTTGAGATGACATTTCGGTTGATATTTGTTTCAAAGCTGCTAGTATAGCGTTAGTGTCAACACTTGCCAATGGATTCGAGTCTCTATCTTCTCCTCCATTTTAGTCGCTGGCTCTTCCACATCAGGATAAAGACATACTCGTCCACATCAATTCCTTCCAAATCCATTACCTCTCGTAGCCGCGCTTGAAATTCGGTCTTATTGCCTGTTGTATTCAATCCACGGTTCCTGAACTCCTTTTTCAGTTGCTGAATCCTTAATTCACTTAACTTTGCCATGTCCAAGTTGTATTAGAAAATTCAGAATTTATTCAACAATTCCTCTTCTGACACTAATTGTTACGAATTTAGTGCAATTCTGCTTATTTTCAACATTCTACTAACGTTCGTATCGCTAAACTGTTGAATAAATAACTCCAATATTCAATAATGCAAAATGGTCTTTATGCACTTTCCAATAAAAGTTATACTTCGCAACTGATAGTGTGCTTAAATCAAACTGATTACTGCCTACTCAGCTTTCGCTCCTTTTATACTCTCTGCTGTCTCGCTCGCATACTTCTAGGCATTTCTTCTTCTAGAATTTACTACTTGGTCACCAGATACATATATGCATGTGAATTTGTAGTTTATAGTCTCTCGCATAGCCATATGCGTGTGTATATGTGAGTACTGATGATTGCATACTTTTGTCAGTAGCTCAGATATATGCATGTGTTTGTGCGTATCACTCCGCTGCTTGTATGTATAATGATTGATTTGTTTATGTACATACAAGTGACTGCTTAGTATCGGCTTAGAGATGATAGTATCCCTTAGTGTTGCTAACATTCGTCAGAGTACATACAACTTTCATAATTTTGATGGTGACATCGTAGCCACATATAAGCAAATAAGAACACCTGATTTCTGTTGATTTTTTATTTGAAGTTTAAGTTAAATACCTACATACATACATACGTGGTAAGTTGTTAAATTTGTATTTTGCGTGAAACCGATTTATTTATTTGGGACGAAGTATCTATGGTTCCTAAAGATGAAATTACCATTGTTGACAAACTTTTAAAAGATATCATGAAAGTTAATTTGCCATTTGGGTGAAAAATATTTGTATTTGGAGGTGATTTTAGACAAGTTCTTCCCGATGTTAGACATGCGACCAGAACTTCAATTATTGAAAATTGTATAACACGCTCACCGTTGTGCGCAAAAGTAAAAATTCGACGATTAATCCAAAATATGCGAGCAAATAACGACCATGAGTTTAAAAACTGGTTGCGCCAACTAGGAAATGGTGACTTAGAAATTCAATCAAACATATCTAAAGATACGATTAAAATACCTCGAAAATGCTACATTGATCATAATAACCTCACTGCTAAAGGATTTGGAACAAATGAAATAAATGACAGAAACATATCTAATTTTCATTCAGCAGCTATTTTATGTCCAAAAAATGACAATTGCTCCACTTTTAATGAGTTTATTGTACCTAATTTATTGCCAGGTGAGAGTAGAGTGTATCTAAGTTGCGATACAATTGAGAAAGATGAAACTCATAATGTTCAGTCTTATCCAACTGAGTTTCTTAATTCCCTAAATCCATCCGGCTTGCCCCCCATAAACTTCTTTTGAAGAAGAATGCAATCCTAATGCTGATTCGTAACCTTAATGCCAAAGCAGGACTTATAAATGGTGCAAGGTTGGTCGTCACTCATTTAGGCGAGAACACAATCACTGTCAAATTAATCGACTAGGGAAAGATAGCAATTATACCTCGAATTATCATATCCAACTGTACCTTTCCAGATGACAAGAAAACAGTTTCCGTTAAAACTAGCTTTCGCTATGACAATTAATAAAGCACAGGGTCAAACCTTTGACAAAGCTGGCTTATATTTGCCTAGCCCTGAATTTTCGCACGGGCAATTATATGAAGCTTTTTCTAGAGGAATGCCAATTTCAAACAGAGGTTTATTGAAATAATTAGTCAAGTTTTCTACATTAAAGGCCTAATTTAACTCAATCTTCCATACAATATACAAATTCTTAATTATCTCATTATTGCTTTATTGACACAAACAAATAGACAGCCGTGGTTCACAAAAGAGGTTCTGCTAGCTATCAAAGATCGTAGTAAGTCTTATAAAATTTGGAAGCAACATCCCACAAATGAAAACTGGTAATATTATGGTCACGCCAGAAATCATGCTACACTCACAATAAGAAATTCTAAAAGACTTTTTTTTCAAACAAAGCTTGACACGAATTTACCAACCAAGAACTTGTGGAAAAATCTGAAATCAGTAGGGATTGCATGTAAAAATGATTCGAAATGCGATTTGTACCCTGACTCCATCAATGACTTCTTTTTACAATCGAGTAGATATACAAACTGGTTTACAGCCAAAATGCACCAGAGACGCCATTATGAAATTCCTATGTAAAATCACCCCCTGATTTCAAAAATTAAGGTTATTTTTAATTCTATAGTAACGTTTTTGAGATATTTACGAATTACCGTTTTTCAAAAAACAAAAAAAAAATTGGGTCCACTTAATCATATACATATATCTCAAGAACTAATTGATCAATTCCAAAGCGGTTTGAAGCTTTTAAAAGGTAATAAAATTTGCTATACTGTATATACAACACTTTTTGCTAGCCCGTGCAGATTCACAGATAACCAACAATCATTATGGATTTTTTAATTTTTTTTGTGAAAATATCAAAAATTTGTACTTTGCGAGGAAGGATCTCGAAAACTTTAAATTTTTTTGCAGATTTTTTTTTCTCTCTAAGCTCTGTTTTATTACAAAAAAATAAGCTTTCATTCAACACAATCGACGGACTAATACAAAAGTTATAAGCATTCAAGTAAATATATCCATTTAATACTTAAGCACCCTACTGGTAAACATGTGTTAGTATTCGTATATCAGTTATTTAGTTTTTCCATTTTTTCTCTCTAAGCTCTGTTTTATTACAAAAAAAATAAGCTTTCGCTCAACAAACTCGATTTATTAAGCTTAATTCGTTCTTGAGATATATATGATTATATGGACCCAATGAAAAACGGTAATTCGTAAATATCTCAAAAACGTTACCATAGAATTAAAAATAACCTTGATTTTCGGAATCAGGGGGGACTTTACATAGGAATTTCATAATGGCGTCTCTGGTGCAGCAAAAAAGTTGGAATTTGTGATCCAGTGTAATCGAAATTTCAAACTTTATGAAAATGTGATGTACACACAGATAACAAATTTCAATTTTTCGCAGTTACAGAGGATGATGTCATAAGAAGTCTATTCTCAATAAAGTCCAATGCCGTTGGTGAAACGGGATAAGCCTTCGGTTTGTAAAACTTATTGCAATCAACATTGTTTCAACGTTAACACATATTATTAACTTCTCGATAACGATTTCAACTTTTCCCGATGCTTGGAAGATAGCAAAAGTTATTGCTATTGCTAAAAGCCACCGGCTGTTTGCCAATGGATTTTCGGCCGAAAAGCATATTACCCGCTCTTTCTAAAATCTGGGAAAAGTAAGTGGGGGCCCAAATCACCGAACACCTCAATAAGAACAACCTTCTCTCAGAATGCCAGTCTGGTTATAGAGCCAGCCATAGTTGTGCGACGGCTTTACTCAAGGTAATTGAAGACATCCGCCCTGTCTACGATAGGGGTGATTTGACTGTGATGTCACTTTTAGATTTTTCTAAAGCCTTTGACACAGTAGATCATTCCATTCTCTTAATGAAATTACGACACTACTTTGGATTCTCTTCTAGTGCTTCAAGATTGCTCGAAAACTATCTTACAAATCTTTGGCAGAAGGTAGTAGTTAAAAGTGGTTGATCTGAGATGGAGTGCCTGTACTCGGGGTGCCTCAGGGATCTATACTTGGACCAATTTTGTTGAGTATGTTCATTAACGATATTACTCTTTGTTGTAAAAGTGTTTCAATACATCTATGTATATGCTGATGATGCATACATATATTTATCTCGCCCTATTGGCTTATCTGACGGTTTGTAGGATGAACGAGGATTTCGAAAGCATCTCTTCGTGGTCGAGTGATAATAATTTAAATCTAAAATCTCGAAAAAATTAACAAACAGTCGTCGGGAGTAGACGTGTTTAAACTTCGCTCTGTGTGCGTAGTGAAATACGCAATGAAAAACTGTGTTAAGTGCACAGGTTCGTGTGGTGATGCCGATCACCTAATTTGTGGCTTTTGTGGTGCTAAAATACATATTAAATGTGCGAATATTAGTGAAAACATAATAAACATTTAAGAAAAACACAATAATCTGTTTTACAAATGTGACAATTGTGTTGCTGGTCTGCCGTCAATTACGCAGTCGAAAATTGCGGAGACTCAAAAAAGTCTTAGTGCTCTCAGTAGCTTTATAAAAACTTTGAATAGTGAAAAGTAAATCTAAAGATACACACAATGTTCGTCAAACGCGGTCAAAAACCAAATTCGTTGAACCAAGTGAGAAACAAGCACAAAGTGCAATAAATAAAACGCAATGCGAACAAAATGCATTGAAATCTCCCACGCGGTCTGTGCCGAATGCTATTGATGTTGTTGCTGTAAGCACGAGTCATGCTGATAGTTTAGCTGCTGCTGTCGATGGGTGTTCTACTTATGCTAGTATCGCTGCCGCTGCTTCTGGCGTTGCTGATCCGGCCTCTGCTCTTACTTCTGCTTCTTCAGTTACTGCTGTCGATGGGCGTTCTAGTTATGCTAGTATCGCTGCCGCTGCTTCTGACGTTGCTGAGCCGGCCGCTTCTCTTACTTCTGCATCTTCAGTTATTGCGCAGCCCAGTAAACAAAAGAAGAAAAATTCTGGAAATATGATGAAGAACAACCAAAAAGCGCGACCATTCGTTGTTGGTGGTAACCCTAATGCTAATTTGGATGTTTGCGTACGGTACAAATGGCTGCATTTATCGTCATTTAAGTCAACTGTAAGTGAGGAAGCAATTGTTGACTATGTCCTAAAAGCTGCGAACATATCGCCGTCATTGATTCGATGCCAAAGATTGGTAAAAAAGGACGTAGATGTTAAGTCTTTAATTAATGTTAATTTTAAACTTGGTGTCTCCCCTTCCAACTATAACAAGCTGCTGAATGTATCAATTTGGCCATCGGACGTAAAAATTGGGCCTTTTCGTTTTTTTCAAAGACGACTGACGCCGAAAGCGAGTCCATAACTGTTTCAATTGGAACTGATCGTTCTTACAAGAAGTCGTTGACAATATATTTTCAAAATATATCAGGCATGAGAACTAAAGCTTCTGCTGTATATTCTGCTACCTCGAGTGAGGACTATGACCTGATAGTTCTTTTAGAGACGTGGTTAACCAAAGATTGCTTTGATAATGAACTCTCCCGAGGAGGAGGAGTACTGATTGCTGCGAGAAAAGAGCTACAATCCTCCGTGGTTGCTCTTCATATTGCTGAAATATCTCTTGATAAGGTCATAGTCTGTGTAAGAGGCAAAGAGAGTTTAATTGTTAGTGCATCTTATATTCCACCTAATAGCCCAGATAGGGTATACGAAGCTCATGTCGATAATATATTGCATGTTTCTAGGACAAACTTGGAGTCCAAACTCTGTATTTTAGGAGACTATATTCTAAATAAAATTATCTGGAGTTATCTTCCGGGTGAGAATACTCTCATACATGTACCACTGATTTTGGAACTTAAATTTTATGAGTTTGGACGTATGGAATACAATAATGATTTTGGTTTCAATTATAGTCGCTGTGATTTTGGTTTGATTAATAACTTAAACTCAAATATAGATTCGCAGTCTCTTTTCCGTAACTGTGATCTCGCTAGCTGCTTTGATTTAATTAAAAGTGGTATTTTGGAAATAGTTATCAACAATATCCCTCATTTTTCAGCTAGGGTTTACAAATTGCCATGGTATAATAAAAACATAAAGAGACTAAAAAATCTCCGCAATAAATATTATAAACTTTTTAAAAATTCGGGATCCCTTCAGTTCAAGCAAGAATAATTGAAGTATGTGAAAGAATTTAATTGCCTTGATAAATTTCTATATAATCGATACATTCTTAACTTTGAGAATAATATTAAATCGAATCCTAAATCGTTTTGGAACTTTATTCGTCTAGTGAGTCAGCTAATTTATTTGCGGAATTTTTTAAAGCAAACTTTGCCACTGATAATTCGTGGACTGACGATGGAGCCATGTTGAATGGGATGATCTCTTCCTTCAACTTCTCTTCGTTAGTTCTTAATATTGACGACATTACGCAAAGCAATGTGATTTTCTACAATTCTCATCGTTCTTTCTAAAGCAATGTGTTGGTTCCATTGCTGAGCCGTTGTTGCATTTATTCAACTTATCTTTAAGGTCGGGAATTTTCTTAGATAAATGGAAAACTACTTTTATCCAACCTATTCATAAGAGTGGTAGTAAAAATAATGTTACCAACTATCATCCAATATCGAAGATTCCGGTTATTTCTAAACTTTTTGATAAATCGGTGATGAGTAAATTATTATCATTGGTTAAGCGTTATATCTGCCCATATCAGCATGGTTTCATTCCAGGACGTTCGAAAGTTACCAATCTTGCTATTTTTTCAAATTATTGTATCTCGGCTTTCACAGATGGCTGTCAAGTTGACTGCATCTATACAGACATATATAAAGCTTTTTATAGAGTATCTCACAGAGCTCTATTGGCAAAATTACAAAAATTGGGTTTCCATTCCGCATTTTTGCTGTGGATATATTCCCATTTATCTAACAGAGTAAATTTGGTTGTAATTGATAATATAAGATCAACTTCATACGCAGCAACCTCAGGGAAGTATTCTAGGTCCCCTTCTTTTTATTCTTTTTATAAATGACGTGAGTGTTTGTTTCAAGCAATGCAGTTATCTCCTCTGCGCTGATGACTTAAAAATCTTTTTCAAAATTAAGAATGAGTCCGATGTTTACACTCTTCAATCAGAGTTAAATAATTTTAATGGCTGGTGCTGTAAAAACATGTTTGCACTTAATGCCAACAAGTGTTACTGCGTAACGTACTCAAAATTATATAATAAGTTGATTTCAACTTATTACGTCAGTGATATACCTTTAGTTAGGGTGAACAAAACCCGAGAGCTGGGTATTGTATTGGATTCATCGCTTACATTTACTGAGCATCTAAATTTTATAATCCCCAAGGCATATTTCCTATTGGCCTTTATTAAGAGAAATGAATCTGAGTTTAAGGACCCATATACTAAAAAGCTATTGTACAATGCCTTTGTATAATCTAGGCTTGAATATGGTTCCATAATATTGAGTCCCTATTATGAGGTACATAAGAAAAGGATTAAACGTGTAGAAAAAATATTTACGAAATACTGTTTATCTGATATAAGATTTGATTTGCCCCTCCCCTCATATAGCTCAAGGTGTAGGCTAATAAATCTTCATACGTTAGAGAGTAGAAGGGTTATCGCGTCGATAATATTTATCTACGACATTATTAATGGCAATATCGATTGTCCCATGCTTTTGGAGTCTTTGAACTTTTACGTTCCATCACGGAATTTGCGACAACATAACATGTTTTCTATTGATCAGTTTAAGTCTAATTATGATCTAAATGGGCCGATCACACGTGCTCTTATTGCACTCAACTCATTAAACAATGATCATTGTATTGATTTTTCCGTTTCACGCATTTGTTTTAAAAATGTGTTATTCTCTATATTATGTTAATTTTTTAACACTTTCTACTTATATATAAGACATTTTTGTTAATCTAGTCTGTAAGATTGTTGTAAATCATAGACTGAATAAAGAAATATTAAATAAATGCGTCTAAAATGAAAGCTCGTACTCTCCGCAACTAGTAGAGAGTTTGCCACCGGTTATACTACAGGATATTACAATCTAGTAAGAGTCGGTCGTTAGTAGTTTAGGGTTCAAACTAAATTCCAATTTTAACTGTGTTGATCATATTAACTACGTTTTATCAAAAATTTATTTTGTGTTAAGGGAATTGTGGTACATAGCTGCTTTCATTCCTCCAAATGTCAAATTAATGTTAGTCAGATCACTAATAGTTCCTTTCATTTCGTTCGGAGGGCTAGTGTTTGGTGATATTGACTGCAAGTCTAGAAATAAGCTACAACCTGCATTGAACAATTGTGCAAGATATACATATCTACTCGAAGCGTAAATTTGAGCACATATCAGAGTTTTCGTTTAAAATACTTGATTGCAGTCTTACAACCCTCTTAAACTATCGCAATCTAATTTTCTGGAATAAATTAATTTACAAAAAACAACCAGAATACCTACTCCGAAATTTATGTTTTGCTAGATCTGACAGAACCTGTAATCTCATCGTTCCACGCCATAAATATCTCTTATCATCAAGGACGTTCTTTGTCAGTACTATCAAAGTATGTTCTTTGTCGGTACTATCAAAGTATGGAACTCATTACTTAATTTTATTATGAGCCCAATGCATCGCGCTTTAAATTGGCTTTGTCGGAATTTTTTGATATACAAAAAACACAATTCTTTGATATACAAAAAACACAATTCTAGCTATTGTTTTGAATCTACATTGTCTATTCTGTTATTTCTTTTTAATAATATAAATATTGTTATACTCACATTATTATATTGCACACATATCCAAATATCGATGCACTTTAAGAGACAATAGTCTCACTTGCACAAATGTTAAATAATAAATTTAAATTAAATTGAATTGAATTGAATGCCTAGTCGGCTTTGCTTGGTGCTTCGAATTTTATTGTCAATGTAACAAATGACAATCAAAAATAAATTATTTTCAATAATTTACAAAAAATAGAAAAATACGAAAAAATGCAAAATTTAATTTTCGCAAAAGATAATATAGCTTTTTCGAAAATAGGCATATATTTGGTTAGATGCAACATCTATGGGTAGTTGCGTATGCATTTTATTTTGATTGTATATATAGTTATGAAGGAATCGGATGCTTTCCATTTTAACTATTTTTTGTAAAAACGAAATATTTTTTTGGGGCTGCTGATAGATATTCGCTTAATAAAGCAAAAGGCCCTGTATGAAAAGGGAAACTTAATTTATTTGAGGATATTACCCCTCTCAGTGCAAGAAACATTAAAACAAATGATTTTATTTTATTTTCACATCTAATATTGTATTCAAAGAAGTATTGTAAAAATATCTAAATATGTAGCTATAGACTTTAATATCAATGTGTAAATAGATATAATATGAGTATACGGGAAAAATAAATTTGTATATTTTCATAGCTCGCAACTATGTTTTGTATTTTGTTGGGCCAGATGCGCATGGGCCCGGTTAGTATATATATATATATATATATATATATACTCACATATCATGCAATAGGATATACACACGTTTATAAAAGTGCGGTACGGTTACACAATTTTATTTTTGTTGCTCTCTCAAGCAGGTACAGTAATACGAATTCACGTTTCGCGTTATTAAATATATAATTTCAAAACTGCAAAATTTTTTTTTCTCTTGTCGTGAAATTTTCATTGCGGTTAGAAATTTCTTTTTAAGTCGTCAACTCACTATCTCTCTCTCTCTCAGGCTCTTTCCCTCACTCCATCGCTTGCTCACTATATGTTAGATGTCCCTCAAATCACCGGGTCTTTCTTCGCTACACTCTTCACTTTCGCACAAAGAAAAAGATGTTTCAGTTTTTTTTCATAAAACGTTATAAATTTAAACCTTTTAATTTCTTCTTTGGTTGTCCATGATTTTACAAAATTCACTTTAAAAAAAATAACTTTGGATATTACAAAAAATATATGTTATAATTGTATATATCTATGTTGTTGGAACGTTAAAGAAAGGATCGCGTCCGCGTTTGCCGAGTGATAGTACTTGACTAATGATGGATGTCGTCCTGGAAGTATAAGAGCAGACAGAGAAACGAGAAGTAGTTGGATACAGCGGATGATACGGAAATTTAATTATACAGGGGAAACGTATATAAGTTAGAGCGCTGTGCTCGAAGAGTGCTCCATTGGAAGAAAGCACAGTTTAACTAAGGGGCGCATGACAAGCCCATTTTGGGTGCGAACCTCTACAACCCGAACATGGTTGTCAGGTCCGTGGCGAACGTTCTCGATTCGTCCCAGACGCCACTCGGTGGGTGGGAGTGAATCTTCTTTAATTACGACGAGGTCGCCTGGTTGAGGATTTCGCTGTGGCGTTTGCCATTTATAGCGTTTCTGAAGGTCCTTCAAATAATCCTCTTTCCAGCGTCGACTGAATTGGTGATGAAGCGATTTGAGCTTTTCCCATCGATTTATCCAGGAGAGGTCTTCCGCGTTTGGCTCAGGAATGGCTAATAGCGGTGCACCTCGAAGGAAGTGACCCGGAGTGAGCGCTGTGAAGTCAGCTGGGTCCTGGGATAGTGAGGTGAGAGGCCTCGAATTGAGAACTGCTTCAATACGCACCAACAGCGTCGTGAATTCTTCGAAAGTAAACTTGTGGGATGCAGCGGTTTTTTTGAGGTGGGTTTTAAAACTTTTTACTGCGGATTCCCACAAGCCGCCCATATGAGGGGCGCTGGGTGGAATATACTGCCAGTTTATTCCCTGAGGGGCATATTTCTGTACAATGTCCGCAGAGCATTCGTTAAGAAATTTAACGAAGTCGCGTTCGAGTGCGCGCTGAGCGCCAATGAACGTTTTACCATTGTCGCTCATCATTTTTGAGGGATAACCTCGCCTGCCAACGAATCGGGCGAATGCTGCTCGAAAGGCTTCAGTAGTAAGGTCCGAGCATAGCTCGAGGTGTACTGCCTTTGTGGAAAAACAGACGAATACAGCCACGTACCCTTTTATGATAGTGGTCGACCTCAGAACCGATGCTTTTATTTGGAATGGACCTGCAAAGTCTACTCCTGTTGTGGAAAAGGGGAGTGAGAAATTGCAGCGCTCAGGTGGTAGAGCTGCCATTATTTGCGTGCGCGTTTTCTGTTTGAAAAGCGTGCAAGATTTGCACTGAAAAATGCATTTATTTATAAGAGGCTTTAGTTTTGGTACGTAGTACTCTTGCCTCACCATTTGGAGCATTAACCGCATTTCTGCATGAAGAAGCAGGCGGTGTAAAAACTCCAGATACAACTGGCAGAGCCTTGAATCCGGAGGAAGGATTACTGGATGCTTCTCGTTGTACTGCATTGTAGAATGTTCCAATCTTCCACCGATACGTAGGAGCCCGTATCCATCCAGAAATGGGTCAAGAGCCAGAAGGGAACTCTTTTTGCTTATTGGCATATTGTTTTGTAAGGCGCTCTTTTCCGCCCCGAAATGGCGAGATTGTGCCATTGCCACAAGCCGCGTTTTCACATGTTGCAACTCTTTGTACGTCAGATGGGGATTATGTGTTGCCACCGATTTGGATTTGCTGCAGGCATTGTTCGCAAAGCGGAACACGTATGCAATCACACGGAGAGCTCGAGAGTATGAGGAGAAACGTTGAAGAATGTCGTCCTCTTCATCGAGTGCGTGATATGCTTCCACCTTGCGTTTCTCGGGTGGAGAAGCGCTACCTGCTTTCGGCTTTGGCCATGTCGAAATGTGGCAAGAAAGCCATTGTGGTCCGTGCCACCAAAGTGATGAACCTATCAAATCATGCGGCTTGCAACCACGTGGGCCAAGATCAGCAGGGTTGTCTTGGCTAGATACATGGCGCCAGGTGCCGCTGGGAAGATATTCTCGAATTTGAGAGGTACGGTTGGCCACATAAGTCTTCCAGGTCGATGGAGATTTTTCTAGCCAGGCTAGTACAATCTCAGAATCTGACCATAAGAATGTGTTGCATGCTTGTAAGTCGAGCTGTTTTCGAACAGTTGAAGCCAGTTTTGCGAGTAGGACTGCACCACATAGCTCTAAGCGGGGTAAGCTTACAGTTTTTATGGGGGCAACTTTGCCTTTCGCAACCAAAAGAGAAGATTTTATTTGGTTGCCCACATGTGTGCGGATGTAAATCGCTGCGCAATATGCTTTTTCCGAGGCATCACAGAACCCGTGGATTTGAGTGTCTTGCCCTGGAACGACATTAACCCATCGAGGGATTTCGATGTGGAAAATATCTGGCAGATTTTCTGCGAAATGTTGCCATTTTGATAATGTCGCGGGTTTGGCGCTTTCATCCCAATCGCTTCCATCCAGCCAGATTTCTTGGAGAAGCATCTTGGCCTGGATCATAACTGGCGACAGCCATCCTGCCGGGTCAAACAGTTTTGCAACAGAAGATAAAATTTGTCGCTTTGTGACCGCATTTTGGGTGTGTTCCGGCAGAATGGTGTATGAAAATTTGTCCGTGAGCGCGTTCCATCGAATGCCAAGAGTTTTGGTATCGGAAGTGCTCTCAAATTTTAAGAAGTTGGATTCTAGAAGATCCTCCTTCGGAAACTGTTCTAATATGGCCGGGTGATTAGCCGTTAGTTTCTTTAGTATGAAACCAGCTGATTTTAGGGCGTTTATCACTTGAACGAGTGATTCAGTGGCGTTATCGATGGTATGACTTCTGGATAGGATGTCGTCGACATAGGTTTGCGTCTTGAGAATTGTTGCAGCCAACGGGAATGTCGCTTTCGTGTCATCGGATAGTTGATGCAACGTACGAATAGCGAGATATGGTGCACAATTGACGCCGAATGTAACCGTTTTTAGATTGAAATCGCTAACATTGGAGTTGGCCGATTTGCGAAATAGGATTCGCTGAAAATCTTTGTCGTCCTCGTGTATAAGGATCTGACGGTACATTTTTTCAATATCTCCATTGAACACATACTTATGCATGCGCCACTGTAGAATTAGTAGCATGAGATCTGGTTGCAGAGTTGGACCAGTGTATAGCACGTCATTCAGGGATTTTCCTGACCCAGATTTTTTAGAGGCGTTGAAAACCACACGAACTTTGGTGGTGACCTTATCTGGTTTGACTACCGCATGATGTGGCAAGTAAAATGAGAAGACCTTGCCATTCGAAGTTATTTCGCGTGGGTCGGCAGATTCCATGTGATCAAGGTCGAGATATTCTTGCAACACATTGTTGTACATTGTACCTAACTCCCCCTTTTTCTGAAGCGATCGCTCCATGCTGAAAAACTGCTGCAGAGCAGCCGGGCGGGATTTACCGAGGGAGAGTTTTTCAGGAAACTCTTCCTTGAATGGAAGTCGCACAATGTATCGACCGTTTGGTGCACGTGTCGTGGTTGTTGCATATATCTGCTCACACGCTTGATCCTCGGGGGATATCTGTGGAGGTTGTGGAATTTCCTCCTCTTCCCAAAATTTTCTCAGTTGAGAACTGAGTGTCTCGTTTGACGCTTGGACTTGCGTCGAGAATGACACAACATTTTCAGTTATTGGACCACTGAGAATCCAACCAAAAATGGTTTGTTGCGCAAGTATGCTACCGCACACCTTTTTTATACCTTCCAGCAGAATTTGTGGAAGTATGTCGCTGCCAATGACCATGTCAGTCTGACCTGGTATGTGGCAACTGGGATCAGCGAGCTCAAGGAGTTTGAACTGCTGCCAGATTTTGCGACTAATGGTGGATGTTGGTAGATTTGTTGTTAGTTGCGGCAACACAATGGCATGAGCCTTTATCCTTTTCATGGCCTTGGATGCAACCAGTGTCAAAGGACAAAGCTTGGAGGACTTTTGTACGACTTGTCCACCCATGCCAGAGATTTCGAACTTTGAATGTTCGAATGGAAGTTTCAACCGTTTTTGCACTTTCGAGGAAATGAAAGTTCTTTCCGAGCCTTGATCAATAAGGGCTCTCAGTTGAAATAATTCCCCTTCGTGTTCGACTGCGACCATAGCAGTAGGAAGGAGAATTTGGTTATCATTGGCTGCATGCAATGATTGAACCGGTGCGTGTTTTGAACAACACGGTAGCTCGCCAGAATCGGAGCTATTCTGCGTTTGTCGAACGGGAGATGTTGACTCAGCAGTTGTGTGCTGCACGTTTGGTGCATTCGTTCGCGGGATGGAACGTTGAGCTTGTGGGCTCGCATGCAACAGCGTGTGATGCCGTTGATGACATGTCGAACATGACCACTTGCTCGTGCACTCATTGATGATATGAGTGCTGCTAAGGCAGTTTGTACACAGCTTAGCTTGTTTTATGAATTGTGTCCGGTTTTGCACAGACATTCGTTTGAATCGTGGACAGAATCTAATAAGGTGCGGGGAGTTGCAACATTGGCAAGTTTCCTTTTTAGATTCTGCCACAAGGGTTTGCGTCCTGTTGAAGGACCTGTTTTGCGTAGAATTTTGATGAGCGACTGGTTTTTGTTTGCTTGGTTGAAGCCTATTGACCCTTTCAACGACTTCATATCTCGAGGTGAGAAAGTCGTTCATTTGTGACCATGAGGGTAGATCTCTTCGAGAAGAGAGAGACTGTTCCCAAAGTGACAGGGTTGTTTCTGGGAGCTTTGATGAACAAACGTACACCAGAATCGGATCCCAACTGTCTGTCGTAACTCCTTGGGAGTGAAGGACGGATAGGCAGTTGTTTATTGTATTTTGCAATTTCTGAAGTTGCTCACTATTTTCGGATGGAATAGTGGCAAGAGTCAGTAAGGATTTTATCTGGTTGTCAACCAAGATACGCTTGTTTTCGTATCGTGACCGTAAAGCTTCCCAGGCAAGGTCAAAGTTATCATCGCTCAACTCATATTGTTTGACGATGGAGCCGGCTTTGCCTTGCGTTTTGTACCGGAGATGGTACAATTTCTGAGCACGGGAGAGCCTTGGGTGGTTAATGTACACCGCTGTGAACATGTCACGAAAAGCGGGCCATTCTTCATAGCCACCATAAAAGGTCTCCGTGTCGCATGCTGGGACTTTGAGGTAAATATTTGCCTCAGCCGGGGGTTGTTCCACGCAGGGTGGTGGACTCGGCGTTGCCATCATTTTGATCAATGAAAGTTGATCGGCAATTTTTGCTTTAGTCACTTCATACGTATCAAGGCAGGCGCATTGTTTGCCTTGCACTGAACTCTTGAAGTCTTCAGGGAAACTTTCGTCTGGTTTCGAAAAAACCAGATCGTAAACCGATTGAAGTCGCGCCCAATAATCATCTAGTGATTTGTCCTTTATCATGAGATACGATTCAGTGTGATCCTGAATCGGTGCTTCGTTGAATTTTGCACAGTATCTCATCAGATTGTCACTTTCCGCGATGAACTTTTGCGCGGATGGGTCAACTGATTTGGATTTCCGGGGGGATGTTGACCTCTCCTTGGCCGTTTCTTCCTTTGGGCCACCATTTGGTTTTGTCCCGGTTTCGGACGTTTTTGGGGGACTGCGAGGCATTTTATGCAAGCTTTTGGGTTTTCACCAAAAAAACCGAATAAAGTATGTGTCCGCTCAGAGAACGTTCGCAAAATTTGAAGATGGAAAACTCTTCGTGCCACAGAAATTTAAAAAGGGGAATTTTAATTGGTGGCGGTGTTTGTGTTTTTTTTTTTTTTGAACAATAGAGTCAAGCACGGACAACGGGACGTTCCTTAAATGATTTAAATCCGCGAAATTCGGAATTTAATAGGATGTATATTGTTTTGTAAAAACAAAAGGTATAAAATTTAAAAAAAAAAAATCACAAACACTTTTCACTTATATATACGTGTAAATATACGTGTGGAAATAAACGTGTATTTGTAAATTACTGGTATATATAGGTATGTATATATTAGAAAATAATAATATGTACTTGAAGTTTGTATGGATATTTTTTGAAAGTTCCTATAGGGACGAAAATATCTCAAACTTAGTTTTCTACGCCAGAATAAGTACAAATGTACACGCGCAATATACAAACGTATGTATATATATTTGTTTGTGCGAACGTATGCACGTGAATCAGATGAGCTTCTCTGTTTATGTTTACAAACAGAAGAGTTTGTTTTGATTCGCTTCTTCGTCGCTTTAATGTCGCGTTTCTTTGTGAAGCTGAGTGCGCTTGATTGCACTGTTGGGAGAGTGCAGCAAAGAAAGATGAAAAAATTGCAAATATGAGAGAGGTTGAGAAATTTGATCAGCAGTACACAGCTCTCGTTGCTAATGTAGCTCTATGTGCTGGGAAAATGTCGCTGGAAGAGCGACTTGAACGTGTGAGTAAAAAACGTATGATGTTCTCTGAGTGGAGAAGTATGATTGCTGGAAAAGCAACTTGAAATTATTTGTACATGTATGTAAGTATGTACGTATGAATATTACGATTTTTGTATATGCTGGCAAGCAAGAAAAAATCACTTGGAAGAAGTTGAACTGTATCGACAAGTTCAACGCTCTGTGTGAACAACGGGGTAAACTCAGCTGTAGAAGAAGATTTTGCCGATGTTGTTCTTGCACAGTGGATTTGAGTAGGCAAGTAAACTGCAATTTTTTGTTGGTTAAATACCACTAGAAATATGTATACATATATATATATATATAATTGGCGGATTTTGCCTATCGGTATAGCGGAATATTTTCTACCAATTTTTGGTTGCAAAAAAGTTGCAGTAAAACCAACGGTAAGAAAATTTCCGCAATATTCAAGTATATATGTGGATATATATGTTTTTGCAGTTTACACAAAATAATATAACTTTTGTGGAAAAAAGGTTTTATTATTTTTAATATATTTTTTATGAAAAATAAAAAACTGCCTACTCACCGATTCCTGTATTCTTATGCTGCTTACATTGTTGTTGTTGGTCTGCTTGTTGATGATGCTGCTGCTCAGCTCCTGGGTAAAGATGATTTCTTTCTTTTGTTTAAACAAATTAAAAAATTTTTTTTTTGGCAATTTTTTGTGAATATATGTAAGTGCTTGTGCGAAAACTATTTTCAAAAATATTGTTTTTAAATTTTTAATGCTCTCGCAATTTTTTTGTTTTTGAATACGAGTGTATGTGTATATATATATTTAAGCACTGTGAAACCCCTCAGAGACTGTACGACTTTTCGATTATAATGTTTTGTCAATATTTTTTTTTTTTTGTTTTGAACACACACTGTCACTTTTTTTTTTTGCTTTTTGTGTGGTTTTTAGTATGCACTCAATTTATATATATAAGTATATTTTTTTTTTGTTTGAATGTTTTGTCGAACGAAAAATTCGATTTTAATAATTAAAATTAAGTTTTTAGGGCGGGCCAAAGATGGCTGCGAAGGACCATGAACAAATGGTGGTCTCTCTTCGCTTCACTCTGCACTAAATAAATGGGTTCAAAGGTCTTTTCATAAAACGTTATAATTCAGTTTTTATTTATAAGTGTTCAAACTAAATGCAAATCCAAAGTATTAATTAAATTTATAAAAGAAGCGCGCCCGCGATTGCCGGCTAATAATGCTTGACTGACGAATGCCATATATAATTGTTGACGATGGTAGTGTATGCGCCTTGGCGCCTTTCCATTCGCCGCGCACGGCTGCGCATAAGGATTTCGCCGCCGTATAAATTATGAAGGAGGCGGCTTAAACAAATCAAAAAGCCCTAAAATGAGTGGCGATGAGAAATCCCAAGGCAGTTCCAAAGATCAACGCCAAACGCGTAAAATCACAACAAAAAAAAAAATAATAATAAGCAAATGTTCACGGCAAGTAAATTCATCTCGGAAACGGATAATTTCACGGACTACTCTGCTCTATTCAGGTCCACCCCGATTAACGAAAATACGGAATCGTCACTGAAAATTAAAGATACCAATATTGATAGGTTTTGGGACCGGGTCCAGACCTCCTATGACGCTGTATTAGATACAGAAGATCAAGATCCCTCAGAAGACTTCAAACAGGTTAAACTCCTACATATCCAGAATCAATCCCGACATACATAAAGAATGCCCTGCTTGCAATGTGTCCCCACATGACACCAACCATCTCTTTAATTGTAATGTGGAACCAATGCCTCTAACACCCTCACATTATGGTCTACCCCTGTTGACACGGAAAGTTTCCTTGGACTGCCGTTAGAGGATATTGATGACAATTTGTGATCGTTCGCACCTATTGGATGGGGCGAAGCACTGCTACAACAACAACTTCAAATTGGTCGCGTTTAATAAATACCGGTTATGTCTGATTCGCTATGAGGGAACAAAAGCCCAGATAGGGGACTAACTTATTTTGCTCCAACAAGCAAACACTCCCATAGTATCACTTCCCAGAGATGGAACAGGCTTCGGCCAAAAAATCCCGCCTTATGATACAGAAGTATTTTATGGGGGTTATGAACAATGGCCGTCATTTCGTGACATGTTCACTGCGGTCTATATTAACCACTCAAAACTCACAAAAGCCCAGAAACTATACCACCTTCGGTATAAAACACAAAACAAATCCGTCCAAATAGTTAAACAGTTCCCGCTTAGTGATGACAATTTCGAACTGGCTTGGGAAACCCTAAGGTCGCGATATGAAAATCGCAGGGTTTTGGTAGACAACCAAATAAAAACCCTTATTAATTTAAAACAAATTCCAATTCAGAAGAGCGAGGATATACAGAAATTACAATCATCAGTAAATAATTGCCTCCAAATCCTCGCTACCCAGCGAGTTTCAACAGAAAGTTGAGATCCAATACTCATTATCTGGTGAGACACAATCACATGTGCTTTAACTGCCTATCCCAGTCCCACGTACTAAGAAATTGCAAAATCACATTCAAGTGCGTTCACTACCGGCAACGGCACAACTCAACTCTCCATGTTGATGCGACCTCTAGCACATCAGCAACGCCCCGATTGCATAGAGCAAGTAGCTACTACCACCCCCACTGATGTCAGCCTCCCAACTCGACATTCTCCGGAAGAAAACCGCGATCAACCCACGTGTTCAAAAAATGTCCAAGTATTATCTTTCTATTCGGACAATGAACGTAAAGTAATACTCCCGACTGCAATTGTCTCAGTAGAACACCGAGCTTCAAACTCAGAGCCCTAATTGACCAAGGGTCAGAACGGAGCTTTATCTCCTCCAAAGCTCAACTCAAATTTCGAAATCTCAGGCATGGGTGGAAGAGTAGTTCAAACGTCGAACAAATTATGCTCTCTAACTCTAGTCTCAAACGATTCAACCACAAGGCCAAAGCACAAGCTGTTATACTACCCCAGTTAACCAAAGTGTTACCCAAATTTAACCCCGCCTAAAGATAGCGTGAAAAATGGACGCATCTAAAAAATTGAAAAAATCTCCCCAAATCTACTAGTGAAAAACACCATATTTGGGTGGATCCTTAGTGGTCAAGTTCCTAGCCATGTAGTTTCGTTTTTGACCCAGGTGGAGGAAGTATCGAACAACTCCCTCAATTCGCAGCTTCGAAAATTCTGGGAACTGGATATCCACCCCCAAGTGTCTTAACGTTGAAGACTATACGCCTGTGGAATTCTATACCATCAAGTACTAGGAATTAACTAAACAAAGGCAACTAAAACAATTGCTTTACGCACATTTTGGAAATCAAATTGCAGAGATATAAAAATAATGGCCAGCTACTACTATTGCTAATAGTATTACTATTCTCTCTTCTTTGTTTCCTATTTCCTGCTTTCAGTTCTAACTATAGTCTCATATTTATTTTATTCTTTAATTATGCGCTCCTCTGAATTCGATTATTATATCCATTTCATACATACATTTGTACACTTATGTATACCTTGCAATTTTTTCATTGTTTTTTTTTTTTTTTAATTTAGTTATTATAATTAGATTAAGTATTTCTTGACATGCAATCACTTAATTATGTTTACTATCCTTTTGATATTATTGTTGTACTAGAAAAGATCTCAACATCTTATTGTACTAGTATATTCTTTAACAAATACAAATACACTATATGCGAAGAATTGTACCAGTCCACCACCATCCGCACAGATGACGGTTGCTAGGTAGTGCGACTCCCCTTTAGACGCAGTTTCCCAGATCAGGTAGCCTTAGGTAGATCCCGAACCTCAGCTTTCCAGCAATTTCTTAGCATGGTGAGAAATCTTCTTAAAAAATGCAAGATTAAATCCCAATATGACCAAGTCTTTATAGAATACCTCACCCTAGGTCATATGGAAGAAACCACTTCCTAAGGAAAAATGCTCAGACAACAAATATTTCATCAGTAAATAATTGCCTCCAAATCCTAGCTACCCAGCGAGTTTCAACAGAAAGTTGGGATCCAATCCTCATTATCTGGTGAGACAATCACATGTGCTTTAACTGCCTATCCCAGTCCCACGTACTAAGAAATTGCAAAATCATATTCAAATGTGTTCACTACCGGCAACGACACAACTCAGCTCTCCATGTTGATGCGACGTCTAGAACATCAGCAAGGCCCCGATTGCATAGAGCCACATCCCAAGTAGCTACTACCACCCCACTGATGTCAGCCTCCCAACTCCCCATTCTCCGGAAGAAAACCGCGATCAACCCACGTGTTCAAAAAATCCCAAGTGTAATCTTTCTATTCGGACAATGAAAGTAAAGGACTACTCCCGACTGCAATCGTCTCAGTAGAACACCGAGCTTCAAACTCAGAGCCCTAATTGACCTAGGTTCAGAACGGAGCTTTATCTCCTCCAAAGCTCAACTCAAATTTCGAAATCTCAGACATGGGTGGAAGAGTAGTTCAAACGCCAAACAAACTACGCTCTCTAACTCTAGTCTCAAACGATTTAACCACAAGGATCAAAGTACAAGCTGTTATACTACCCCAGTTAAACAAAGTGTTACCCAAGTTTTACCCCACCCAAGGACAGCGTGAAAAATGGGTGTTCTAACCCTCGCAGATGCAAACTGGCACTCTCCATCCCAGATTGACTTAGTCATTGGCAGTGACTTTATACGACAGATAATGCTAGAAGGTGTTGAAAAAATCTCCCCGAATCTACTTACGCAAAACTCCATATTTGGGTGGATCCTTAGTGGTCAAGTTCCTAGCAATGTAGTTTCGTTTTCGACCCAGATGGAGGAAGTATCGAACAACTCCCTCGATTCGCAGCTTCGAGTATTCTGGGAACTGGAAGAAGTATCCACCCCCAAGTGTCTCTCTTTTTTGTCGGTGTAATAGCATACATAGCTGGGGTTAGTGAAATTAGCTTGAATGTTGGATTATAATTTTGCTCATTTACAATTTCATCACCAAACGACGTCATTTGAAAACAGTCGTGGTTCCTTCTCAAATTTAATTGCATTGCAATACTGACAAACGTGAGACATCTGACCAAATTGAACCGATGCCCTGTATTGAATGTTCGGATTATATCGAAAGGCTGCACGTACAGTATCCAAAAGAAGATCTGGTTGCTCGCGAGGCTGTCGTCCAGCATTTACACGTTGTGATCTTTGTCGAGCGCACACTTTTCTTCTTCTCAATCGCTGTCGCCCATTTTAAGCTTCGTTAAGCTCCTGTGACTGTCGCTTAGGAAATTCAGCCATTAGGACTCTACCTGATTGCCTTTCTATAACACGTTCCTCTTCCGTTTGACGCGTTGCATTGTTTCGATGATGTCTTGCTAGTTGATTACGACTATATAAGTTACTGTGACCTCTTCTTGGCATTTTAACAATGAAATATTATGAAAGATTAAATTTTCAGTAATAACTTACTTACCTCTAATTTAGTCAAAAAAAATGGAGCAAACGAATAAAACAGCTCCAATTATATTTTAGAAAACAACTGCAAATTGAAGAAAATCAGTGGAAGATATTTTCCAATGAAATTGAAATTAAGTTTTCACCGTTAAACAAAGGCAATAAACTTACCTTTTTTTTCAAAGAAATATTACAATTGTTTCACTTAAATATTGAGAACTCGCACATTCGCATTAATATTTTTCGCAAACACAAACTACAACTTTCCTACAGTCTGCAAATCTACAGAATATTTTTAAATGCACCTTTGTAACAATCTGCAAATGGTAGAACTAAAAAACCGCTTTATACCACTTTTAAAAAGCTTACCCACTCGTATTAGCTTTGTTATTTGAACTTTGTGATTCTAAGAATGAGAGATTTTATTTGTTATGACCTCTATGATCTAAGATGATATGCTGAGCTGACATCCACAAACATAAAATTTTTTTTTTTGTGTTCGAAATATCAATAATATCACATAGAAATTAAAAATCCGCACAACGTTTCAACGGAATCGTACAACAAATTATGAAATAAATAGCGTTATGAGTGGGCGACATCTATAATTCGGTAAACGAAAGTTGCTCCTAGTCACAAAATGCCACCTACGAATATTATAACATGAGCGGGCGACATCTGTAATTCGGTAGTCGGAAGTTGCTGTTAGCAAAGAGAGTAGATTAATAAGAGGGAGCATTGTAGAATTCACCAAACGTTTTGCCCCTGCTTCATTTTCACCATCTGGATTAAAAAAGTCATAAGCCTGGGCATTCGCGCAATTTTAGTGATGTAAATTACATGGCGCCAGCGCCAATTCCGGTGCCAGCTCAATGGTATCACATTGACGCAATGACTCCAAGCGAATTTTTGACGCTACTCAGTAGTGAGTGCGTAGTACATTTCATTTGCGCTATCGAGTGAAACGATTTTTGTGTGTCAGGCACGAGTTTGGTGTTATTGGCGCTACTGGCAATGATGATACTGGGTTGATGATGGTAGCGCTGGTAGTTCAGCTTTTGAATCAGAGAAAGAACTGATAACCCATGTAAATTATTGTGGCTTTGGCTATTATTGGCTGTGACTCTGAACCATATAAATGCTGCGGATATAACAACCGGAGTAATTTTTGAGTTTGCGCTGTAATAAAAAGTAACATTGCTACAGCTCGAACACACCCTATATCGAGCAAATAAGAAACAAATAGACAAATGAGATTTTTTTACAAATCGCTTGGCTGAGATTTTCAATTGTTGATTTAACTTAAGCTGTTATGCCAATATTTTTTAGCCACCTTGTTTTCAAATAGGTCATTTTTCCAAAGGCAAAATAAATTACAGAGTTATACAGCCTTAAAAAATCAGGCCGACAGCATAGCAAAAGGTATGGTGAATTCCTCTTACAGCCGTCCTACAATTTCAACAAAATTTTAGAACTCTACAATGCAGGATCTTATATTAAAAGAGTCTTTGCTTGCCGCCAATAACACTGCTGTGACGCCACCTACGACGGGTAATAAATAGCGTTATGAGCGGGCGCCATCTGTCATTCGGTAGTCGAAATGCCACCAAATGCCAATGCTAGTCATATAATGCCACCTACGCATATTATAGCATGAGCGGGCGACATCTGTAATCGAGAGTTGCTGCTATTCCACGCTGTGCGTAATAGGCGAGCATGAGATTCACCACGTGGAAAGAAATTTTTCTCATATAAAATAGCACGGTTAATCCCATTCCAAATACTCTTTAAATAATATAATAAATTAATCTACTCTCTTTGCCCATACCCGTGAAGTAATGGCATGAAATTGTGAGGACCCAAATCCGCCGGCTTTGGGGTCCACACATTTGAACATAGGTAATATATAAATACAACAAATTATATATCATTTTTCGAAACACCCTAATGTATATGACAAGGAATTTATATCAGTACATATAGCATGTAAAACATATAAACCTGAATTATATAAATTGAATTTACACACATAAAATGATAATTTTTTGAAACACCCTAATATACACTTATATATTTATTATTTCGCAAAGCATAATTTTCTCTGTCCGCATACGGCAAATATTCTGGTTGGATATTATATTTTGCATTGAGATCAACGAACCTGCTGTTACTTACGAAGGGCAACCAACTCGTTACCAACAATAGGGCACAATAAGCAGGCAGCAGAGGGAAATTGAAAGTTAACTATGCTAACTGGAGATGCGTACCAATGAACTCGCATGCTAGGGGGCAGTCCAGGGGAAATTACTACTTATGTACTTTAGAAATAAATACATATATGCAAGTAAATAATTGAATATATGGGTAGAATAATACCGTTAAACGCAGGATACCTTATGTAAATACATATAATAAGTAAGATTTATTGTTGCACGATAACTGTCCACCTGCGCGTGGACAAGTATAAAAGGGCGACAATTTTTGCGAATTTGAGTAGTAGCTAGCTAGGTATAGTCACCTGCTAACGCCTTGTTTAGCGGTGAATGGGACACCTGGGATTTTTTCCATCTCACGAGTTATTTATTTGAGTAACTTTGGGGTTTTTTCCAACACCATCGTTACAGGGATTGTGGTGGTTTTTTCCACCTCAGCAACATTCAGGAAGAGCAGGGTATCTTTATGTTTGATACTCGGTGGGGGTTTTACCAACTTCACCGACTCCGCTTTCGTTACGAATACGTTGAGATTTTAGTTTAAGCGTAGCCTCGGTGGCGGTCTTCTCGACCCCATCGGCCTAGAACCGACGGGGGTTTTCCACCTCCGTCGCCGTAACTTTAAGGGTAGTTTTGAATTGATTTGAATAAAGAATTTATAACGTTTAACCAACAAACAGGATCTTTCTCTTTAAAAGCAGACGATAGGGATTCTTCTCTCTTCCCACAGGGATCCTGGACGGACTGATCATACCCCGGCGTAAGGAAAAGTCCGTCACAAATGGCGCCAGGGCAGGGACCCTAAACAAGGAATACACAGAGCCGGAGTACAATCAACAAGAGGATAACAGCTGGTAAAATCACAGGAAGATCACACAGGGGAATTCAGAGTAGACGCGCACGATGGGAAAGGTTACCTGGGTATACTACCTCAACCACTACGAGCTGGTGAAATATACCACGGAGTTTGAAGTGGAGAGCACAGGGACGGTAGAAGAGCTACGGAAACCTTTGGCGAACTTTATCGAGGCACAGGGCAACGACTCAGCGTTTGAGACACGTTTTGAAGAGCTAGCTCTTCAGCATACCCGGCCGGTCAGGCCACCAACACCAACACCAAACAACAACGAATTAGTAGTGCCCGGCGGCAGCGGCCTCACACCAAAAGTGATAAATCGGACGGCGGAACCAAGAGAAGGTTTGCAAACGCCGATATACGCCACGCACCAGCCGGTGTCGCACGCCAACGTAATGGACCGAGTATGTAAGTGGGGGTTGAAGTACGACGGCGGTAAAGAGCCACTTAGTTTCATTGAGCGGGTGGAGGAGCTGGCCGACAGTTACGAAGTTGGTCGCGATTCCATCCCACGAGCGTTACCGGAGTTGCTGAAGGACAAGGCCTTGGTGTGGTACCGGAACAACAACAGGCAGTGGCAAGAGTGGGAAGCCTTCAAGAAGGACTTTCTAAAGTTTTTCCTGAGCTCGAGATATCTCGAGCAGCTAGATGATGAGATCCGGCATCGTGTGCAACGAGCGGGTGAGCAGTTTAAAGATTACGTTTTATCGATACACGCACTCATGCGTCACGCTGACTACAACGGCGAGCAGAAGCTGAACCGGATTTATAGAAATTGTTGACCAGAGTACCAGCTTTACATCAAACGGAGCGAGTTCACCCGCCTAGAGGAGCTGGTAAGCATGGCCGAGGACTACGAGAACATCATACCGGAGAAAGAACCGCTGAGGCCAGCGGCGAAACCTTTTGTGCCGCGACGACCAGCCGAGCTTTATCACTATATGCACGAAGATAAGAGACAAGGAGATGGGAGACCGGAGGCGCAACGACAAGCGAGCACGCCAGAGCATGCGACGATACCACACCAAGCGCATATAGATCCACGGAACGCATGGAGGCGATGCGGGGAAAGCAGGCAAACGGGCAGAGACCCCATTGTTACCGAGGGGTTTCGTCTCAACCAACCCAACCTCGTACTCAGTAAGCTCATTTAGGCACACCCAAGGGCGAATCTTGGCTGCAGTAACTCTGGATGGAGAAGAAGTCGTGGCGTCAGTAGATACGGGGGCGAAGTTTCATCAGCGAGAAGATAGGGGGGAAAATAGACGCACGGAGGTTCAAGAAGATATAGACACGAGTGGTGGTGGGCGATGTCAGCGGAGGCAGTGGACACAGAAGTAAAACTGGGGAATCAAGTGCATCAGAATGAGTTGTTAGTTCTGCCTGGGTTATTCGACAGCGTGGTGATCGGGACAGATTATCTGGCAAAGTCCAAATTTGAGCTGAGGTGTGCCAACGAAACAATAACGCTACGAGCAGAAAAGGGAGCACAGGAGATGGTAACGTGTACAACCATGATGGAGGAAGAAGCAAATTTGCAGCTAGCCTGCCATCAGCATGGCTTCAGAAAACTGCATAGCACCACCACCGCGCTAAATGCCATCAGCACTCAGATAAATTGCGGTTTAAATCAAAACCCCCACCAAAGAAGAGTAATCGTTGCGCTAGACCTATCAAAAGCTTTTGATACGGTCAACCATGGTACGTTATTGCAAGACCTGGAAGGATCTACCCTTCTCCAATGTCTTAAAAGGTGGACCGCAAATTATCTGGGTGGTCGGAAGGCATCGGTGCAATTTAGAAATGAAACATCAAAACCAAGACGAATTAAACAGAGGGTGCCACAGGGTGGTGTCCTATCCCCACTTTTATTTAATTTCTGCATATCTAAGCTACCTTCGCCAACAGAAGGAGTTACTATCGTTTCCTACGCCGATGACTGCACAATAATGGCCACAGGCCCAGGCCCAAAGATCGATGAGCTTTGCAACAGAATAAACGGCTACCTCCCTGATCTCTCCAGTTTTTTGGCCTAGCGAAAATTGGCATTATCACCGACAAAATCCTCCGCGACCTTATTTACAACATGGACGTCCCAAATATCGACCATTTTGAACATCCACGTCGATGGCACTACGCTACCGACTGTCCTATATCCCAAAATCTTGGGTGTGACGTTTGATCAGGATCTACATTTTGGTGAGCACGCAGCAGCAATTGTACCGCAAATCCAGAGCCGTAAAATAATCCTCAAATTCCTTGCTGGCAGTACTTGGGGAAAATACAAAGAAACGCTCATTACCACATACAAAGCAATTGGCCAGCCAATTGTATGCTACGCGTCCCCTATATGGTCACCAAGCCTAAAAATTACCCACTGGAATAAGCTATAGGCCTGCCAAAATACTGCTCTCAGAACCGCGACGGGCTGCCTTCTTATTTGCTCAGAACACCATCTACATAATGAGGCCAGAATACTCCCCATCAGGGAGAGAAATGAGATGCTAAACAAACAGTTCCTGTTGAATACCCAGAAACCTGAGCATCCCAACAGACATCTGATTGATGTGCCAACACCGCCTAGGGACTTGAAGAGTCATCTCCATAATCATTTTGAGGAAATACGGCACCTGAGAACTCAGCCATATGAAGCAGAGAAAAAAAAAAAAAAACCAAGCAGATCCTTGTTGAACTCCACAAACAGGCGTCGGCCCTTTATGCCAGGAATTGCCCATTGAATCCAGTACTCAAAGAACAGTACCCAAAACTTTCGGAAGAGGAACGCATACTCCCCAGGGAAACGCGAGTCACTCTGGCTCAACTTCGTTCTGGATATTGTAACAGGTTAAACTCTTACATATCCAGAATCAACCCCGACATACAAAATGTATGCCCCGCTTGCAACGTGTCCCCACATGACACCAACCACCTCTTTAATTGTAATGTGGAACCAACGCCTCTAACACCCTTTCATTATGGTCCACCCCTGTTGAAACAGCAAGTTTCCTTAGACTCCCGTTAGAGGATGTTGATGACAATTTGTGATCGGTCGCAGCTATTAGGTGGGGCGAAGCATTGCTACAACAACAACAACAGGACGAAGGTAGCGCAAGTATCGAGAAAGACGTGAGGAGTCACGTGGCGGTGAGTACCTTTCTAAAGCGTGAATTACAGATTTTCGAAGAGATGACAGGAGTATCCAACGTTGCCACGCATAAGATATTGATGCGGGATGACCGTCCAATCAAACAGCGGTATTTCCCTAAGAACCCAAAGATGCAGGAGATCATAAACAAGGAGATAGACGAGCTGATAGAGATAGAGAAAGGTTGCATCGAACCATCTCACAGCCCACACAGTGCACCAATAGTTCTAGCGCGGAAGAAGAACGGCAAATGGAGACTCTGCGTTGACTATCGGCAGCTCAACGCCTGCTCAGTGCCAGATGCGTACCCACCCCCAAGAATACAACATATCTTGGATAGACTACGTAGCGCGCGATTTATCAGCAGTCTGGACCTCAAAAATGGTTATTGGCAAATCCCGATGGAAGAAGATAGCAAGAATTATACAGCATTCACCCTGCCCGGCCGAGGGTTGTATCAATGGAAAGTGATGCCGTTCGGTCTACATTCCGCTCCGGCTTGAGTTGGAACCAAATGCGTTTGCTTACCTTGGTGATATCATCATCACCAGCACAACCTGGGAACAGCACATAAAGCATCTAGGAGAAGTATTTCGGTGGCTACGGAGGGCGAATCTGAATATCAACCCAGAGAAATGTGAGTTTTTTAAGAAAAGTTTGAAATATCTAGGCCACGTCGTCAGCGAGGAAGGAATACACACGGATCCCGACAAAGGCGATTTCTGGGGATAGTTTAGTTTCGGAGGTTCGTACCCGACTTTTCACAAGTTTCGCACACACTGACGTCAATGTTGAAGATGGGAAGTAGGTGGAAATGGTCCAAAGAAAAACAGGCGGCATTCGAAGCGTTGAAGATTGCGCTAATACAATCACCGACACTAGCTTGCCCAGGTTTTACTAAAAGATTTCGATTTCAGGCGGACGCGAGCGATTATGGTCTTGGAGCAGTTCTCACACAGGGGTTGGAAGACGAGGAGCTAGTGATATCGTATGCGTAGTTGAATAAAGCCGAGAAGATCTACTCACCAACTGAAAAGGAATGTTAGCAATCGTGTGGGCAATAAGGAAAATGAGACCGTATTTAGAAGGGTACACTTTCACGGTGATCACCGATCACCTGGCTTTGAAATGGTTGAACGCGATCGAAAGTCCGTCAGGCCGGATCGCTAGATGGGCGCTCGAGTTACAGCAGTATTCGTTCGACGTACAGTATAGGAAGGGTAAGATGAACGTGGTCGCAGATGAACCCTTTGCTACCGTTTGTTCAGATTTCGTTGGACCACTCCCTCGTTCGAAGCGTGGTAATACATTGGCATTAGTTTTCGTGGATCGATTCTCGAAATGGGTATAGGTCATAGCAATACGGAAAGCACCGACGGAGAATCTGATCAGGGGAATGAGAGAGAGCATTTTGGCACGATTTGGCGCACCAAAAGTTCTAATAACAGATAATAGAGCACAGTACACGAGCAGGCATTTTAAGAAATTTTTACAAGAGCACCAGCTAACGGCACCGTACACACCGCAAGCGAACCCGACGGAGGGAGCGAATCGTAACATCAAGAGGATGATAGCGCAATTCACTGGGAAGGAGCATAAGACATGGGATGAGTTGTTGCCAGAGATAACACTAGCACTGAATACGAGCGTATGCGAGTCAACAGGTTACAGTCCAGCATTCGTGGTAAAGGGTAGGGAGCCGAGGATGCCCAACGCCTCTAACATGAGCAATAATTTGGAACAGGCGAGGAGAAGGTGGCTCTCAGTGAAAAGATTGCGAAAATGAAAGCGGTATATCAGATGGCACGTCGTAGACAACAGCAAGCATCAGCGGAGCAGGCAAGGCATTATTATTTACGAAGGGGACAGTGGCAACCGTCGGTGGGCGACTTGATACTAGTAAAAGAGCATCAGCTGTCCAAGGCAGTCAAGGGCAGAGGCAAAATTAGCACCAAGATACAGTGGGCCTCATCGTGCAACGAACTTCGTGTGGCCGTAATCGTCGAGCTAGTCAAGGTGCATAACGGCAAAAGAAGAACGGCACATATAAGCGAGCTAAAAGCATACCATCAGGCGAGATTCGAAGAAGAAGCAAGTCCGGAAACAGAAAGAAGAATGCGTTCACCCCGAGAGCGTGGTAAGTCAAAAGGGTCCCGTCAAGGCCCGAATTGGGGCTTCACCGAAGTTCCCATCAGGGAACAAACGAGACGACCGACGACGATAGCAACAACACAACACGCACCATCATCAGCATCGTGTAGTAGAACCCCGAACCAACATTTCACCGAGATATCCACCGAGGAACACACAGAGCAACAGGCCGTAGTAAGAGCAACGCGACGCGCGTAGACATCGCAAGCAGTCCAGGTCACGGAAGAAGATCAGACGGATTACAGCACGGTAGCGATATGTGGTTCACTAGCACTCGCCAATTCAGGTGCAAATGGTTCCATAATCGAACGCGCAGACATAAGCAACAATCAACAGGTCGATAAGTACTTACAGGAGTCCATGTCTTGGTAGACCTACCTCCGGTGTAAAACACAGATCAATATCCGTTGATCTTCGGCCCAACAAGTTGGTACCAATCGGTGAGCTGGGGTGTTCAAGTCCACCAGCCTTGGTTTGGCCGAGGAGGACTATCCACCCTCCTCTTCCATTTTGGGTAATGGCACCCGGTTGCACGGCAACTCCACCGCGAGTTCCGTGCTTGCCTCAGTATCCCTCTTTCATTGATTTTATAATCTCGGGTATCTAATTGTCAGCTAATTCAGATCGAGATTTGTGTTTTGTCGCAATTTAGGAATGTGACCAACCTTTTCTGTCCTGCAGTGTTACAACAATGTATAATACATTGTTAATGACAGAGCTGATTTTGCTCAGACATTGCTTGAAGGCGGCACCTCCCTCCAACGCTATGCACCACATGTTATGATCAAAAACGCCCGTTCGCCGTGAACCAACTACCGATGTAATCTATCAGCGCAAGTGTCTTTCCTCATGAATAGCTACTTAAATGTTCTGTAGAGTGAGATCGTCATATAATTCCTTGTGAATAAAACTATCTGTTGTTTGGTCAACAGACAGTGATGCTCACAAGTACTTACGACACAAACACTCGCAAGATACATCTTCACTAATTATGGTAATAACCCACTTGCGCATCAAGACACATTTCGCTAGTTGTTGTTGTTGTTGTAGCAATGCTCGCCCCACCTAATAGCCGCGACCGATCACAAATTGTCATCAATATCCTCTAACGGGAGTCCAAGGAAACTTGCCGTTTCAACAGGGGTGGACCATAAGGAAAGGGGTGTTAGAGGCGTTGGTTCCACATTACAATTAAAGAGATGGTTGGTGTCATGTGGGGACACATTGCAAGCGGGGCATACATTTTGTATGTCGGGGTTGATTCTGGATAGGTAAGAGTTTAACCTGTTACAGTATCCAGAACGAAGTTGAGCAAGAGTGACACGCGTTTCCCTGGGGAGTATGCGTTCCTCTTCTGCGAGTTCTGGATATTTTTCTTCAAGTACTGGATTCACCGGGCAATTCCCGACATAAAGGTCCGACGCCTGTCTATGGAGTTCACCAAGGACCTGCTTGTGTTTTTTCGCTTCATACGGCTGGGTTCTCAGGTGCCGTATTTCCTTAAAATGCTTACGGAGATGACTTCTTAGGCCCCTAGGCGGTGCTGGTTCGTCAATCAGATGTCTGTTGGGATGCCCAGGTTTCTGGGTATTCAACAGAAACTGTTTGGTCAGCATCTCATTTCTCTCCCTGATGGGGAGTATTCTCGCCTCATTATGCAGATGGTGTTCTGGGGACATAAGAAGACAGCCCGTGGCGATTCTGAGAGCAGTACTGTGGCAGGCCTGTAGTTTCTTCCAGTGGGTGGTTTTTAGGCTTGGCTACCATATGGGTGACGCGTAGCACGTAATCGGCTGGCTAATTGCTTTGTATGTGGTCAAGAGCGTTTCTTTATCTTTTCCACAGGTACTGCCAGCAAGGGATTTGAGGATTTTATTACGGCTCTGAATTCTTGGAACAATTGCGGTTGCGTGTGCACCAAAATGTAGATCCTGATCAAACGTCACACACAAGATTTTGAGGTGTAGGACAGTCGGTAGCGTAGTGCCATCGACGTGGATGTTCAATAGTGTCGACATTTGGGGCGTCCATGTTGTAAATAAGGTCGCGGAAGATTTAGTCGGTGACAATGCCAGGTTTCGCGAGGCGAAAAAACTGGAGAGATCAGGGAGATAGCCGTTTATTTTATTGCATAGCTCATCGATCTCTGGGCCTGGGCCTGTGGCCATTATTGTGCAGTCATCGGCGTAGGAAACGATTGTGACTCCTTCCGGTGGTGAAGGTAGCTTAGACATGTAGAAATTAAACAAAAGCGGGGATAGGACACCACCCTGTGGCACCCCTTGTTTAATTCTCCTTTGTTTTGATGTTTCGTTTCTGAATTGCACCGATGCCTGCCGACCACCCAGATAATTTGCGGTCCACCTTTTAAGACATGGGGGAAGGGTAGACCCTTCCAGGTCTTGCAGTAACGAGCCATGGTTGACCGTATCAAAAGCTTTTGATAGGTCTAACGCTACGAGTACTGTTCTATGGTGGGGATATTGATTCAAACCGCAATTTATCTGGGTGCTAATGACATTTAGCGCGGAGGTAGTGCTATGGAGTTTTCTGAAGCCATGCTGATGAGGGGCTAGCTGCAAATGTGCTTGGAAATAAGGGAGCAAAATGGCTTCAAGCGTCTTTGCCAGTGGCTATAGGAGAGATATCGGACGATATGACTCACCTACGTTAGCTGGTTTCCCAGGCTTTAGTAGCGGGACCACCTTGGCCATTTTCCATTTCTCGGGTATGACAGAGGTGGAAAGAGACAGGTTGAAGACATGCGCTAAATATTTGAAACCCTCTTTCCCTAGGTTTTTGAGCATCGGCATGGCTATGCCGTCTGGGCCCACTGCTTTGGATGGTTTGGCGCGATCAATGGCGTCCTCAACCTCTCTAGCGGTGATGGTAATTGGTGACGCGCTGAGTTTGTGTTTATGTGCGCTCGCGCATTTTTTCGCATCCGACAGCACCTTATCGCCAAAGGCGATGGAAACTTTGTCTTTGTGCTTAGTCGGATTCGATAGGGACTTTACGGTGGACCAAAGTTTACCTACACCGGTAGAGAGGTTACAACCTCTTAGGTGCTCTTCCCATTTCGCCCGTTTGTGTTCGTCCACAAACAATCTGATGCGTTGGTTTATATCCCTTATTTGGGGGTCGCCTGGATCAAGCTGTCTTATAAGGTCGCGTTCCCTCGCTAAGCTCGCGGCCTCCGCCGGGAAGTGGGGCCGGATCTCGGGAATTCTCCCGGCGGGAATGAAATGTGCCGAGGCGGATTCAATGACCTTACGGAAGGCACGCTCCCCTTGGCGGGCATCAGTCGGGATAGGGAGGGCAGCAAAGCTGCTGTCTGTTGCAGATTTATATTCTTCCCACTTTCCTTTTTTGAAGTTTATGAAAGTGCGTTTTTCGGTGACGATGAAGTCGGCGGTACGCTCGAACGAAATAAGTATGGGCAGGTGGTCGGATGCCAATGTTACCATCGGCTGCCAGTTGACGCAGTTTACGAGTTCTGCGCTCACGATTGAGATATCTGGCGAGCTATGACAGCTTCCTACCATACGTGTGGGGGCGTCTCCGTTTATTGTGCAGAACGTCGTTTCGTCTATTTGATCCGCCAACATCTCACCCCCACTGTCCGCCCGCAAGTTTGAATGCCATAGGTCGTGATGGGCATTGAAATCGCCTAAGATAATGCGATTGTTGCCAGTGAGTAAGGCCTCGATATTAGGGCGGTATCCACTGGGACAACAGGTGACAGGAGGGATGTAGATGTTGATGATTTCTAGATTTGCATCGCCTGACTGGAAAGATAGGCCTTGACGTTCTAAGACATTGTCCCTGCGGTCGATGCCAGGATCAAATATATAATATTGCACAGAGTGGTGTATAATACACGCGAGGCCGCCTCCATTTCCGCTCTCGCGGTCTTTCCTGTGGACATTATAACCAGAGCAGGTCTGCAATGCAGATCTTGCTGTGAGTTTAGTCTCTTGAATCGCAGCAATGCGGATGTTGTGCCGCTTCATGAAATCGACTATCTCCGTAATCTTCCCAGTTAGTCCATTACAGTTGAACTGCAGAATTCTGAAGTGTTTGAGGGGTGACGCCGCCACTCTAGGGGTATGTGACGGGTGACTACGCCTAGGTTGTGGAAGGCCAGGACGCAATTGCTGTTGTGGCCTTGGGACTGGGCGCTCTTGGGCAAGCATTGGGGTACCCGGATGATTTGGGTTTGCGACCTGGCAACATGGCGCGATGAAACCCGTCGAGGGGTTGCCGTCGCGGAGACCAGAACATCTAGGAAAGTGGCACCACCCAAGGCAGGAGCTGCATTGAGCGGATGTCGCAAACCTACATATTCTGTGCTGGCAGACGGTGCAAACGGAGGCAGGGACTAAGAGTCTGTTTCCCTGACCTGCACGATTGCTGCCAGAAAAGAGGGGGGGGGGGGGAGAAGAAGACGGGGGCAGGGGCTGATGCTCAGCATTGCTACCAGCTCTACTACGAAGGTAGTAGTTATGAGTGGTATCAGCTGTTTGAGTTGTTGGCGCCGTGGGGCGCGAGCAGCAGCGGGTACTTGTTGTGGCTTGCTGAGCAGCGAAGCTGCTGGAAGGTAGTGGGGATACGCTTAGGCGTAGACTACGGGACGCCCTTGGGCGTGCGCAGCAAGGAGCCACAAAAGATTTATAAAAGTTACGTGGACGTCGGGTTTTGGGATCAAGCCCAGAACAACCTGTCCGATGCAACCATCCCTTGCACGAGACACACATAACAGAGTATGACCGTCCTAAAAAGATTCTTTTCTGGCAAATGCAGCAAAACCATTTCTCAGGACCGGGGTCAGGAGACGGACCCGGATTGGGTTCGATACCTTCCCGGAGTAAGAGAATATGTAGCAGTCCTGCTGCAAGGAACCAATTTGTGGGAGGGACGAAACAAATTAAATGGGGTCACACTGAAATGACAGTCCTTGGTCGGGAAAAATCCCGAGTCGCTCCGGTACATAGAACCGACTGCCTTGGGATGCGGAGTCACAGGTACTTGTGCGTTTATGATCATGTTGCAACTGAACCCAGCTAAACGTTCTATTCAGTTTTATGCAACTTTTTTCTGCATTATTTGCTACTTTATATATGCCCACATATTTATCGTTATTTGCTACTGTGGTATACAACTTCTAATAACTCGCTTCGTTGTATAATCTTCCTCATTATTCTTCATTATTCTTCAATTACGCTGCGTTTTATTCCACAATTTAGGGTTGTGGCCGACCTTTTCAACCATAGACCTGTGTTGGGGGGCTTTCCCGCCTCAGCAATATCCTTGCAACAGCAGCTTGCCACACTGCAGTGATCTAACATCGTTAAATCTGCCACATTTTTTGATGTGGCCATCCATTCTGCGAACGCCCCCTATTCGCTACGCAGTCTAAACCAACCTCAAACATCTTAAAAGACGAGGTGATCACCGGCCCACTCGTACAATTATCGATTGTTTTTCGGCTGACGATAGACATACGTTTCTTCTTTCACCATCTTTCAACCGTGTTTCACCATCTTTCTCCGGCATCTCCGGTTGCCACAATTATGGGATGTGACCAACCTTTCATCTGCCCCTCAGGGTCAGTTTCACAATGAAATTTGGGTATCTGTGACAAGCAAGAGACCGAATTCCCTTGGGTCTAGGGTCCCCAAGGGAAAACAAGTCTACTCAGAGCGTGTCATAAAGTGAACTCTTATTTGAAACCACAACCACCGCGATGCTCCCACAAGGGCGCCATCCCAGGACAGGAGGTGAGACCTGAGTACAAAGCATCGTTCGATGCAGTGATCAGATCACACTGGCTTCTCCTGCTCCCGCGGTAGCAGTATTTATAAAGACCTTGCCTAGGTTCCCACAGGGTGATACCCGCGTCCACCCTGCTACCTTTCGAGTAAAACACCTTAGTCATGGATTGGGTACCCATGGTATTATGGTCACCTCTTACGACCGGTATACCTACCGTGGGCATATTCTTTCCCCTAGCCCACAGGGGTAACAATCAACAGGTGGTAGATTAAGACCGAAGTGGGTGGCACACAGCACAAGCGCAAGCCCCAACCCTGGACTGCGGGATCCAGTCGGCGATGAACTACCCCAACCACGTAGCCAACCAATGTTATAATCTGATGACCGAATTCTGCATAATATTTCATTTTAGAACAAGGCCCAGATCGCGAGAGATTACCCCATAAAGAACGCAAGCATTGACCGCTACGAGAAATTGGATTTTACAATAGTGACAGTAAGTCACGTTGCGGCAGACGAGGAGAGAGCGTGAGGACCCAAATCCACCGGTTTTGGGGCCCACACACGCAAACCCACATTTTTCAAATTTCACAATTCTCAAATTTACCTACATAAATTTTTTTTGATATACCCTAATGTACATATACGTATAACATTGAATTTACATTCGTATATTGGTACATCATCATTCCGCAGAAGCAGGACCACACAAACAAAGTGCGGTGGAGCAAATTAAGACGTGGAATTATCCTGCAAAAACAAAGAGGACCACGAAAGTAATGCTGCCGGGAATAGTGCCATTAGACAAACAGCGAGGACTCCTATAAAATGGGGATACAACGCAGAAAATAGATCAAAAGTTTCTAAACATGGGCAAGAACGACAGCACAAGATACACCGCAGAGAGTGCTAAGGACGGTTCACTCCGTACCCGAATCCGGCGGGACCTAAGCCAGCACAACCACCATACGACGGGCCAAGTGCCAACAAAAGAAGGAGAAGGCTACGACGACCAACACAACCACCATACGACGGGCCAAGTGCCAACAGAAGAAGAAGCTGCCTACGACAGCGAAAGCGAAAGTAGCTACCATATGACGGGCCCAGTGCCACTAGAAGAGGAGCAAGTTGCCTACGACGGCGAGACCGACAGTCAGAGCATGGAGACTTTCGGGTATCTCAGGGGCGACGAGGACGGCCCGATACTTAGCCCGAGGTGTGAGACGGTGTCGGAGTGCGAGTCGGTAGAATCACTTGTCGACTTGTGTGGCGCGATCTAGAGCCCGACATACAGCACCGACGAGGAGTACATCCATAGGCCAATGGTCCGAGCACCAAAACCATAAAGAGCTCCCCCCAGTCGCGAACCACGGAAATGTGAGATGTCGGTCCGCCAGGGGGAAGAAGAAGCACCAAGTGGGGGGTACATGCAGTACACCCGAAACATATGGCTAAGGATACGCGTCTACAACGACGACTCGACGCGGAGACTGGCGCACCGACGGCCAAACGTTACAGGTGCGAAGCCATCGAAGACCGTGTCCCGACCGAAGCAAGCGATGTACTGAGCCTCACTGCGAGCGACGACATATCGACAGCGAGAAGCAGCACCGGTGATAAGCCTACCGACGATGGCAACACAGGCGGGGAGGTAACTACCGAAATCGAGAGGTGGCTGGAAACAACACCAGCGGAGGCGACGGAGACATAGGTAAACCAAACGGGAATCGAACCCCTCCCCGAAGAACTAGCCAGAGACATCAAGGAGCACAGAGAGGTGGTACGGGTAAAACGGCGAAAGAGGACATTCCACCGTACTGTCGATGGTCGCATTTATCGGGTTAGAATCACGAGGACAGACCTGGTCACAGTAACTCTGATTGCGGCAGGGGCCCACACATTCGAACCTAGATAATCTACAATTACAAATTATATATCATTTTTCGAAACACCAATGTATATGACAGTGAGTTTATATCAGTACATATAGCATGTAAAACATATAAACCTGAATTATATAAATTGAATTTACACATAATCATTTTTTGAAACACACCTTATTTTCAAATAGGTAATTTTTCCAAAGGCAAAATAAATTACAGAGTTATACAGCCTTAAAAAATCAGGCCGACAGCATAGCAAAAGGTATGGTAAATTCCTCTTGCAGCCGTCCTACAATTTCCACAAAATTTTAGAACTCTACAATGCACGATCTTATATTAAAAGAGTCTTTGCTTGCCGCCAATAACACTGCTGTGACGCCACCTACGACGGGTAATAAATAGCGTTATGAGCGGGAGCCATCTGTCATTCGGTAGTCGAAATGCCACCAAATGCCAATGCTAGTCATATAATGCCACCTACGCATATTATAGCATGAGCGGGCGACATCTGTAATCGAGAGTTGCTGCTATTCAACGCTGTGCGTAATAGGCGAGCATGAGATTCACCACGTAGAAAGAAATTTTTCTCATATCAAATAGCACGGTTAATCCCATTCCAAATACTCTTTAAATAATATAATAAATTAATCTACTCTCTTTGCCCATACCCGTGAAGTAATGGCATGAGATTGTCGAAATGCCACCAAATGCCAATGCTAGTCATATAATGCCACCTACGCATATTATAGCATGAGCGGGCGACATCTGTAATCGAGAGTTGCTGTTATTCAACGCTGTGCGTAATAGGCGAGCATGAGATTCACCACGTGGAAAGAAATTTCAGAATTCCACCGGCTTTGGGGCCCACACATTCGAACATAGGTAATATATAATTACAAATTATATATCATTTTTCGAAACACCCTAATGTATATGACAATGAATTTATATCAGTACATATAGCATGTAAAACATATAAACCTGAATTATATAAATTGAATTTACACACATAAAATAATCATTTTTTAGAAACACCCTAATATACACTTATATATTTATTATTTCGCAAAGCATTATTTCCTCTGTCCGCATACGGCAAATATTCTGGTTGGATATTATATTTTGCATTGAGATCAACGAACCTGCTGGAATTCTAGACAACGATGCGAATACAGCAACGCAATAAGCAACACACATAAGCTCCCACTGCAAGAGCACCAAAAACGTACAAACATACGTATACAGGAAGCATTGAAGCTAACCGTCAAGGCGGACGTCGCACAAAGAGGAAAAAAAAAAAACGCAATGCACTAGAAAGACGTCTCGGCATAACATTAACACAGCATGGGTGCTAGGCAGCTTGCAAGTTACTTACGAAGGGAAACCAACTCGTTGAAAACAACAAGGCACAATAAGCAGGCAGCAGAGGGAAATTGAAAGTTAACTATGCTAACTAACTGGAGATGCGTACCAATGAACTCGCATGCTAGTAAATAATTGAATATAATGGTAGAATAATACCGTTAAACGTAGGATACCTTATGTAAACACATATAATAAGTAAGATTTATCGTTGCAGGATAACTGTCCACCTGCGCGTGAACAAGTATACAAGGGCGACAAATTTTGCGAATTTGAGTAGTAGCTAGCTAGGTATAGTAGCCTGCTAACGCCTTGTTTAGCGGTGAATGGGACACCTGGGATTTTTCCATCTCACGATTTCTTTATTTTAGTAACTTTGGGGGTTTTAACAACCCCATAGTTAGAGGGATTGTGGTGGTTTTTTTCACCTCCGCAACCTTCAGGAAGAGCAGCGTATCTTTAAGTTTTATACTCGGTGGATGTTTTACCAACTCCACCGACTGGGAGGAAGTGATGGTTTTCCACCTCCGCTTTCGTCACGAATAGGTTGAGATTTTAGTTTAAGCGTAGTCCCGGTGGGGGTTTTCCCAACCCCAACGGCGTAGAACCGACGAGGGTTTCCCACCTCCGTCGCCGTAACTTTAGGGGCAGTTTTGCAGTTGATTTGAATAAAGAGTTTATAACGTTTAAACAACAAACAGCATCTTTCTCTTTAATAGGAGATGATAGGGATTCTTCTCTCTTCCCACAGGGATCCTGGACGGACTGAGCATACCCCGGCGTAAGGAAAAGTCCGTCTCAAAATATTGCTTGATTGCATGTTTTGAACCTTCTTGTTACTTCTAGTCACCCAGCGGCATAAAAAATACTCTTTACGAATGCCATTATCAACAGCTTTCCTTTGATATCCATATTGTATAAACACATTCTAGTGGTAGCCGGGTCCACGTTTTGGGCTATATCTCATAACGCATACTCCCAAGGGAAACGCTT
This sequence comes from Eurosta solidaginis, assembly GCF_040869045.1. Taxonomy (NCBI): domain Eukaryota; kingdom Metazoa; phylum Arthropoda; class Insecta; order Diptera; family Tephritidae; genus Eurosta; species Eurosta solidaginis. Next base: position 111,557,711 of record NC_090320.1, on the reverse strand, counting down.
GGCTCAACTTCGTTCTGGATATTGTAACAGGTTAAACTCTTACATATCCAGAATCAACCCCGACATACAAAATGTATGCCCCGCTTGCAATGTGTCCCAAAATGACACCAACCATCTCTTTAATTGTAATGTGGAACCAACGCCTCTAACACCCCTTTCAATATGGTCCACCCCTGTTGAAACAGCAAGTTTCCTTAGACTCCCGTTAGAGGATATTGATGACAATTTGTGATCGGTCGCAGCTATTTGGTGGGGCGAAGCATTGCTACAACAACAACAACAGGACGAAGGCAGCGCAAGTATCGAGAAAGACGTGAGGAGTGACGTGGCGGTGAGTACCTTTCTAAAGCGTGAATTACAGATTTTCTAAGAGATGACAGGAGTGTCCAACGTTGCCACGCATAAGATATTGATGCGAGATGACCTTCCAATCAAACAGCGGTATTTCCCTAAGAACACAAAGATGCAGGAGATCATAAACAAGGAGATAGACGAGCTGATAGAGGAAGTATTTCCTCGAACCATGTCACAGCCCACCCAGCGAGTTTCAACAGAAAGTTGGGATCCAATCCTCATTATCTGGTGAGACAATCACATGTGCTTTAACTGCCTATCCCAGTCCCACGTACTAAGAAATTGCAAAATCATATTCAAATGTGTTCACTACCGGCAACGACACAACTCAGCTCTCCATGTTGATGCGACGTCTAGAACATCAACAAGGCCCCGATTGCATAGAGCCACATCCCAAGTAGCTACTACCACCCCACTGATGTCAGCCTCCCAACTCCCCATTCTCCGGAAGAAAACCGCGATCAACCCACGTGTTCAAAAAATCCCAAGTGTAATCTTTCTATTCGGACAATGAAAGTAAAGGACTACTCCCGACTGCAATCGTCTCAGTAGAACACCGAGCTTCAAACTCAGGCCCCTAATTGACCAAGGTTCAGAACGGAGCTTTATCTCCTCCAAAGCTCAACTCAAATTTCGAAATCTCAGACATGGGTGGAAGAGTAGTTCAAACGCCAAACAAACTACGCTCTCTAACTCTAGTCTCAAACGATTTAACCACAAGGATCAAAGTACAAGCTGTTATACTACCCCAGTTAAACAAAGTGTTACCCAAGTTTTACCACACCCAAGGACAGCGTGAAAAATGGGTGTTCTAACCCTCGCAGATGCAAACTGGCACTCTCCATCCCAGATTGACTTAGTCATTGGCAGTGACTTTATACGACAGATAATGCTAGAAGGTGTTGAAAAAATCTCCCCGAATCTACTTACGCAAAACTCCATATTTGGGTGGATCCTTAGTGGTCAAGTTCCTAGCAATGTAGTTTCGTTTTCGACCCAGATGGAGGAAGTATCGAACAACTCCCTCGATTCGCAGCTTCGAATATTCTGGGAGCTGGAAGAAGTATCCACCCCCAAGTATCTCTCTTTTTTGTCGGTGTAATAGCATACATAGCTGGGGTTAGTGAAATTAGCTTGAATGTTGGATTATAATTTTGCTCATTTACAATTTCATCACCAAACGACGTCATTTGAAAACAGTCGTGGTTCCTTCTCAAATTTAATTGCATTGCAATACTGACAAACGTGAGACATCTGACCAAATTGAACCGATGCCCTGTATTGAATGTTCGGATTATATCGAAAGGCTGCACGTACAGTATCCAAAAGAAGATCTGGTTGCTCGCGAGGCTGTCGTCCAGCATTTACACGTTGTGATCTTTGTCGAGCGCACACGTTTCTTCTTCTCAATCGCTGTCGCCCATTTTAAGCTTCGTTAAGCTCCTGTGACTGTCGCTTAGGAAATTCAGCCATTCGGACTCTACCTGATTGCCTTTCTATAACACGTTCCTCTTCCGTTTGACGCGTTGCATTGTTTCGATGATGTCTTGCTAGTTGATTACGACTATATAAGTTACTGTGACCTCTTCTTGGCATTTTAACAATGAAATATTATGAAAGATTAAATTTTCAGTAATAACTTACTTACCTCTAATTTAGTCAAAAAAAAATTGAGCAAACGAATAAAACAGCTCCAATTATATTTTAGAAAACAACTGCAAATTGAAGAAAATCAGTGGAAGATATTTTCCAATGAAATTGAAATTAAGTTTTCACCGTTAAACAAAGGCAATAAACTTACCTTTTTTTTCAAAGAAATATTACAATTGTTTCACTTAAATATTGAGAACTCGCACATTCGCATTAATATTTTTCGCAAACACAAACTACAACTTTCCTACAGTCTGCAATTCTACAGAATATTTTTAAATGCACCTTTGTAACAATCTGCAAATGGTAGAACTAAAAAACCGCTTTATACCACTTTTAAAAAGCTTACCCACTCGTATTACTTTGTTATTTGAACTTTGTGATTCTAAGAATGAGAGATTTTATTTGTTATGACCTCTATGATCTAAGATGATATGCTGAGCTGACATCCACAAACATAAAATTTTTTTTTTTGTGTTCGAAATATCAATAATATCACATAGAAATTAAAAATCCGCACAACGTTTCAACGGAATCGTACAACAAATTATGAAATAAATAGCGTTATGAGTGGGCGACATCTATAATTCGGTAAACGAAAGTTGCTCCTAGTCACAAAATGCCACCTACGAATATTATAACATGAGCGGGCGACATCTGTAATTCGGTAGTCGGAAGTTGCTGTTAGCAAAGAGAGTAGATTAATAAGAGGGAGCATTGTAGAATTCACCAAACGTTTTGCCCCTGCTTCGTTTTCACCATCTGGATTAAAAAAGTCATAAGCCTGGCCATTCGCGCAATTTTAGTGATGTAAATTACATGGCGCCAGCGCCAATTCCGGTGCCAGCTCAATGGTATCACATTGACGCAATGACTCCAAGCGAATTTTTGACGCTACTCAGTAGTGAGTGCGTAGTACATTTCATTTGCGCTATCGAGTGAAACGATATTTCATTTGCGCTATCGAGTGAAACGATTTTTGTGTGTCAGGCACGAGTTTGGTGTTATTGGCGCTACTGGCAATGATGACACTGGGTTGATGATGGTAGCGCTGGTAGTTCAGCTTTTGAATCAGAGAAAGAACTGATAACCCATGTAAATTATTGTGGCTTTGGCTTTTATTGGCTGTGACTATGAACCATATAAATGCTGCGGATATAACAACCGGAGTAATTTTTGAATTTGCGCTGTAATAAAAAGTAACATTGCTACAGTTCGAACACACCCTATATCGAGCAAATAAGAAACAAATAGACAAATGAGATTTTTTTACAAATCGCTTGGCTGAGATTTCAATTGTTGATTTAACTTAAGCTGTTATGCCAATATTTTTTAGCCACCTTATTTTCAAATAGGTCATTTTTCCAAAGGCAAAATAAATTACAGAGTTATACAGCCTTAAAAAATCAGGCCGACAGCATAGCAAAAGGTATGGTGAATTCCTCTTACAGCCGTCCTACAATTTCAACAAAATTTTAGAACTCTACAATGCAGGATCTTATATTAAAAGAGTCTTTGCTTGCCGCCAATAACACTGTTGTGACGCCACCTACGACGGGTAATAAATAGCGTTATGAGCGGGCGCCATCTGTCATTCGGTAGTCGAAATGCCACCAAATGCCAATGCTAGTCATATAATGCCACCTACGCATATTATAGCATGAGCGGGCGACATCTGTAATCGAGAGTTGCTGTTATTCAACGCTGTGCGTAATAGGCGAGCATGAGATTCACCACGTGGAAAGAAATTTTTCTCATATAAAATAGCACGGTTAATCCCATTCCAAATACTCTTTAAATAATATAATAAATTAATCTACTCTCTTTGCCCATACCCGTGAAGTAATGGCATGAAATTGTGAGGACCCAAATCCACCGGCTTTGGGGTCCACACATTTGAACATAGGTAATATATAATTACAAATTATATATCATTTTTCGAAACACCCTAATGTATATGACAAGGAATTTATATCAGTACATATAGCATGTAAAACATATAAACCTGAATTATATAAATTGAATTTACACACATAAAATAATCATTTTTTGAAATACCCTAATATACACTTATATATTTATTATTTCGCAAAGCATAATTTTCTTTGTCCGCATACGGCAAATATTCTGGTTGGATATTATATTTTACATTGAGATCAACGAACCTGCTGGAATTCTAAACAACGATGGGAAACAGTAACGCAATAAGCAACACACATAAGCTCCCACTGCAAGAGCACCAAAAACGTACAGACATACGTATACAAAGAAATTGCAACCAAGCAACCGTCAAGGCGGACATCGCATAAAGTGGAAACAAAAAAACGCAATGTTCTAGAAAGACGTCTCGGCAGCCATAAAGATTACACTTGCAAGTTACTTACGAAGGGCAACCAGCTCGCTACCAACTATGCTAACTGGAGATGCGTACCAATGAACTCGCATGCTAGGGGGCAGTCCAGGGGAAATTACTACTTATGTACTTTAGAAATAAATACATATATGCAAGTAAATAATTGAATATATGGGTAGAATAATACCGTTAAACGCAGGATACCTTATGTAAATACATATAATAAGTAAGATTTATTGTTGCACGATAACTGTCCACCTGCGCGTGGACAAGTATAAAAGGGCGACAATTTTTGCGAATTTGAGTAGTAGCTAGCTAGGTATAGTCACCTGCTAACGCCTTGTTTAGCGGTGAATGGGACACCTGGGATTTTTTCCATCTCACGAGTTATTTATTTGAGTAACTTTGGGGTTTTTTCCAACACCATCGTTACAGGGATTGTGGTGGTTTTTTCCACCTCAGCAACATTCAGGAAGAGCAGGGTATCTTTAAGTTTGATACTCGGTGGGGGTTTTACCAACTTCACCGACTCCGCTTTCGTTACGAATACGTTGAGATTTTAGTTTAAGCGTAGTCTCGGTGGCGGTCTTCTCGACCCCATCGGCCTAGAACCGACGGGGTTTTCCACCTCCGTCGCCGTAACTTTAAGGGTAGTTTTGAATTGATTTGAATAAAGAGTTTATAACGTTTAACCAACAAACAGGATCTTTCTCTTTAAAAGCAGACGATAGGGATTCTTCTCTCTTCCCACAGGGATCCTGGACGGACTGATCATACCCCGGCGTAAGGAAAAGTTCGTCACAAATGGCGCCAGGGCGGGACCCTAAACAAGGAATACACAGAGCCGGAGTACAATCAACAAGAGGATAACAGCTGGTAAAATCACAGGAAGATCACACAGGGGAATTCAGAGTAGACGCGCACGATGGGAAAGGTTACCTGGGTATACTACCTCAACCACTACGAGCTGGTGAAATATAACACGGAGTTTGAAGTGGAGAGCACAGGGACGGTAGAAGAGCTACGGAAACGTTTGGCGAACTTTATCGAGGCACAGGGCAACGACTCAGCGTTTGAGACACGTTTTGAAGAGCTAGCTCTTCAGCATACCCGGCCGGTCAGGCCGCCAACACCAACACCAAACAACAACGAATTAGTAGTGCCCGGCGGCAGCGTCCTCACACCAAAAGTGATAAATCGGACGGCGGAACCAAGAGAAGGTTTGCAAACGCCGATATACGCCACGCACCAGCCGGTGCCGCACGCCAACGTTATGGACCGAGTATGTAAGTGGGGGTTGAAGTACGACGGCGGTAAAGAGCCACTTAGTTTCATTGAGCGGGTGGAGGAGCTGGCCGACAGTTACGAAGTTGGTCGGGATTCCATCCCACGAGCGTTACCGGAGTTCCTGAAGGACAAGGCCTTAGTGTGGTACCGGAACAACAACAGGCAGTGGCAAGAGTGGGAAGCCTTCAAGAAGGACTTTCTAAAGTTTTTCCTGAGCTCGAGATATCTCTAGCAGCTAGATGATGAGATCCGGCATCGTGTGCAACGAGCGGGTGAGCAGTTTAAAGATTACGTTTTATCGATACAGGCACTCATGCGTCACGCTGACTACAACGGCGAGCAGAAGCTGAACCGGATTTATAGAAATTGTTGACCAGAGTACCAGCTTTACATCAAACGGAGCGAGTTCGCCCGCCTAGAGGAGCTGGTAAGCATGGCCGAGGACTACGAGAACATCATACCGGAGAAAGAACCGCTGAGGCCAGCGGCGAAACCTTTTGTGCCGCGACGGCCAGCCGAGCATTATCACTATATGCACGAAGATGAGAGACAAGGAGATCGGAGACCGGAGGCGCAACGAGAAGCGAGCACGCCAGAGCATGCGACGATACCACACCAAGCGCATATAGATCCACGGAACGCATGGAGGCGATGCGGGGAAAGCGGACACTAAGCACATGGGTGTCGCACCGAACGAAGAGATTTCTGCTGGCAGTGTGGCCGAGTAGGTATACTAACGCGTGAATGCTGTCGTGGACAGCAGGCAAACGGGCAGAGACCCCATTGTTACCGAGGGGTTTCGTCTCAACCAACCCAACCTCGTACTCAGTAAGCTCATTTAGGCAGACCCAAGGGCGAATCTTGGCTGCAGTAACTCTGGATGGAGAAGAAGTCGTGGCGTCAGTAGATACGGGGGCGAAGTTTCATCAGCGAGAAGATAGGGGGGAAAATAGACGCACGGAGGTTCAAGAAGATATAGACACGAGTGGTGGTGGGCGATGTCAGCGGAGGCAGTGGACGCAGAAGTAAAACTGGGGAATCAAGTGCATCAGAATGAGTTGTTAGTTCTGCCTGGGTTATTCGACAGCGTGGTGATCGGGACAGATTATCTGGCAAAGTCCAAATTTGAGCTGAGGTGTGCCAACGAAACAATAACGCTACGAGCAGAAAAGGGAGCACAGGAGATGGTAACGTGTACAACCATGATGGAGGAAGAAGCAAATTTGCAGCTAGCCTGCCATCAGCATGGCTTCAGAAAACTGCATAGCACCACCACCGCGCTAAATGCCATCAGCACTCAGATAAATTGCGGTTTAAATCAAAACCCCCACCAAAGAAGAGTAATCGTTGCGCTAGACCTATCAAAAGCTTTTGATATGGTCAACCATGGTACGTTATTGCAAGACCTGGAAGGATCTACCCTTCTCCAATGTCTTAAAAGGTGGACCGCAAATTATCTGGGTGGTAGGAAGGCATCGGTGCAATTTAGAAATGAAACATCAAAACCAAGACGAATTAAACAGAGGGTGCCACAGGGTGGTGTCCTATCCCCACTTTTATTTAATTTCTGCATATCTAAGCTACCTTCGCCAACAGAAGGAGTTACTATCGTTTCCTACGCCGATGACTGCACAATAATGGCCACAGGCCCAGGTCCAAAGATCGATGAGCTTTGCAACAGAATAAACGGCTACCTCCCTGATCTCTCAAGTTTTTTCGCCTAGCGAAAATTGGCATTACCACCGACTAAATCCTCCGCGACCTTATTTACAACATGGACGTCCCAAATATCGACCATTTTGAACATCCACGTCGATGGCACTACGCTACCGGCTGTCCTATATCCCAAAATCTTGGGTGTGACGTTTGATCAGGATCTACATTTTGGTGAGCACGCAGCAGCAATTGTACCGCAAATCCAGAGCCGTAAAAAAATCCTCAAATTCCTTGCTGGCAGTACTTGGGGAAAATACAAAGAAACGATCATTACCACATACAAAGCAATTGGCCAGCCAATTGTATGCTACGCGTCCCCTATATGGTCACCAAGCCTAAAAATTACCCACTGGAATAAGCTATAGGCCTGCCAAAATACTGCTCTCAGAACCGCCACGGGCTGCCTTCTTATTTCCTCAGAACACCATCTACATAATGAGGCCAGAATACTCCCCATCAGGGAGAGAAATGAGATGCTAAACAAACAGTTCCTGTTGAATACCCAGAAACCTGATCATCCCAACAGACATCTGATTGATGTGCCAACACCGCCTAGGGACTTGAGGAGTCATCTCCATAATCATTTTGAGGAAATACGGCACCTGAGAACTCAGCCATATGAAGCAAAAAAAAAAAAACAAGCAGATCCTTGTTGAACTCCACAAACAGGCGTCGGCCCTTTATGCCAGGAATTGCCCATTGAATCCAGTACTCAAAGAATAGTACCCAAAACTTTCGGAAGAGGAGCGCATACTCCCAGGGAAACGCGAGTCACTCTGGCTCAACTTCGTTCTGGATATTGTAACAGGTTAAACTCTTACATATCCAGAATCAACCCCGACATACAAAATGTATGCCCCGCTTGCAATGTTTCCCCACATGACACCAACCACCTCTTTAATTGTAATGTGGAACCAACGCCTCTAACACCCTTTCATTATGGTCCACCCCTGTTGAAACAGCAAGTTTCCTTAGACTCCCGTTAGAGGATATTGATGACAATTTGTGATCGGTCGCAGCTATTAGGTGGGGCGAAGCATTGCTACAACAACAACAACAGGACGAAGGTAGCGCAAGTATCGAGAAAGACGTGAGGAGTCACGTGGCGGTGAGTACCTTTCTAAAGCGTGAATTACAGATTTTCGAAGAGATGACAGGAGTATCCAACGTTGCCACGCATAAGATATTGATGCGAGATGACCGTCCAATCAAACAGCGGTATTTCCCTAAGAACCCAAAGATGCAGGAGATCATAAACAAGGAGATAGACGAGCTGATAGAGATAGAGAAAGGTTGCATCGAACCATCTCACAGCCCACACAGTGCACCAATAGTTCTAGCCCGGAAGAAGAACGGCAAATGGAGACTCTGCGTTGACTGTCGGCAGCTCAACGCCTGCTCAGTGCCAGATGCGTACCCACCCCCAAGAATACAACATATCTTGGATAGACTACGTAGCGCGCGATTTATCAGCAGTCTGGACCTCAAAAATGGTTATTGGCAAATCCCGATGGAAGAAGATAGCAAGAATTATACAGCATTCACCCTGCCCGGCCGAGGGTTGTATCAATGGAAAGTGATGCCGTTCGGTCTACATTCCGCTCCGGCTTGAGTTGGAACCAAATGCGTTTGCTTACCTTGGTGATATCATCATCACCAGCACAACCTGGGAACAGCACATAAAGCATCTAGGAGAAGTATTTCGGTGGCTACGGAGGGCGAATCTGAATATCAACCCAGAGAAATGTGAGTTTTTTAAGAAAAGTTTGAAATATCTAGGCCACGTCGTCAGCGAGGAAGGAATACACACGGATCCCGACAAAGGCGATTTCTGGGGATAGTTTAGTTTCGGAGGTTCGTACCCGACTTTTCACAAGTTGCGCACACACTGACGTCAATGTTGAAGATGGGAAGTAGGTGGAAATGGTCCAAAGAAAAACAGGCGGCATTCGAAGCGTTGAAGATTGCGCTAATACAAGCACCGACACTAGCTTGCCCAGGTTTTACTAAAAGATTTCGATTTCAGGCGGACGCGAGCGATTATGGTCTTGGAGCAGTTCTCACACAGGGGTTGGAAGACGAGGAGCTAGTGATATCGTATGCGTAGTTGAATAAAGCCGAGAAGATCTACTCACCAACTGAGAAGGAATGTTAGCAATCGTGTGGGCAATAAGGAAAATGAGACCGTATTTAGAAGGGTACAATTTCACGGTGATCACCGATCACCTGGCTTTGAAATGGTTGAACGCGATCGAAAGTCCGTCAGGCCGGATCGCTAGATGGGCGCTCGAGTTACATCAGTATTCGTTCGACGTACAGTATAGGAAGGGTAAGATGAACGTGGTCGCAGATGAACCCTTTGCTACCGTTTGTCCAGATTTCGTTGGACCACTCCCTCGTTCGAAGCGTGGTAATACATTGGCATTAGTTTTCGTGGATCGATTCTCGAAATGGGTATAGGTCATAGCAATACGGAAAGCAACGACGGAGAATCTGATCAGGTGAATGAGAGAGAGCATTTTGGCACGATTTGGCGCACCAAAAGTTCTAATAACAGATAATGGAGCACAGTACACGAGCAGGCATTTTATGAAATTTTTACAAGAGCACCAGCTAACGGCACCGTACACACCGCAAGAGAACCCGACGGAGGGAGCGAATCGTAACATCAAGAGGATGATAGCGCAATTCACTGGGAAGGAGCATAAGACATGGGATGAGTTGTTGCCAGAGATAACACTAGCACTGAATACGAGCGTATGCGAGTCAACAGGTTACAGTCCAGCATTCGTAGTAAAGGGTAGGGAGCCGAGGATGCCCAACGCCTCTAAGATGAGCAATAATTTGGAACAGGCGAGGAGAAGGTGGCTCTCAGTGAAAAGATTGCGAAAATGAAAGCGGTATATCAGATGGCACGTCGTAGACAACAGCAAGCATCAGCGGAGCAGGCAAGGCATTATAATTTACGAAGGGGACAGTGGCAACCGTCGGTGGGCGACTTGATACTACTAAAAGAGCATCAGCTGTCCAAGGCAGTGAAGGGCAGTGGCAAAATTAGCACCAAGATACAGTGGGCCTCATCGTGCAACGAACTTCGTGTGACCGTAATCGTCGAGCTAGTCAAGGTGCATAACGGCAAAAGAAGAACGGCACATATAAGCGAGCTAAAAGCATACCATCAGGCGAGATTCGAAGAAGAAGCAAGTCCAGAAACAGAAAGAAGAATGCGTTCACCCCGAGAGCGTGGTAAGTCAAAAGGATCCCGTCAAGGCCCGAATTGGGGCTTCACCGAAGTTCCCATCAGGGAACAAACGAGACGACCGACGACGATAGCAACAACACAAAACGCACCATCATCAGCATCGTGTAGTAGAACCCCGAACCAACATTTCACCGAGATATCCACCGAGGAACACACAGAGCAACAGGCCGTAGTAAGAGCAACGCGACGCGCGTAGACATCGCAAGCAGTCCAGGTCACGGAAGAAGATCAGACGGATTACAGCACGGTAGCGATATGTGGTTCACTAGCACTCGCCAATTCAGGTGCAAATGGTTCCATAATCGAACGCGCAGGCATAAGCAACAATCAACAGGTCGAAAAGTGCTTACAGGAGTCCGTGTCTTGGTAGACCTACCTCCGGTGTAAAACACAGATCAATATCCGTTGATCTTCGGCCCAACAAGTTGGTACCAATCGGTGAGCTGGGGTGTTCAAGTCCACCAGCCTTGGTTTGGCCGAGGAGGACTATCCACCCTCCTCTTCCATTTTGGGTAATGGCACCCGGTTGCACGGCAACTCCACCGCGAGTTCCGTGCTTGCCTCAGTATTCCTCTTTCATTGATTTTATAATCTCGGGTATCTAATTGTCAGGTCAATCAGATCGAGATTTGTGTTTTGTCGCAATTTAGGAATGTGACCAACCTTTTCTGTCCTGCAGTGTTACAACAATGTATAATACATTGTTAATGACAGAGCTGATTTTGCTCAGACATTGCTTGAATTCGGCACCTCCCTCCAACGCTATGCACCACATCTTATGATCAAAAACGCCCGTTCGCCGTGAACCAACTACCGATGTAATCTATCAGCGCAAGTGTCTTTCCTCATGAATAGCTACTTAAATGTTCTGTAGAGTGAGATCGTCATATAATTCCTTGTGAATAAAACTATCTGTTGTTTGGTCAACAGACAGTGATGCTCACAAATACTTACGACACAAACACTCGCAAGATACATCTTCACTAATTATGGTAATAACCCACTTGCGCATCAAGACACATTTCGCTAGTTGTTGTTGTTGTTGTAGCAATGCTCGCCCCACCTAATAGCCGCGACCGATCACAAATTGTCATCAATATCCTCTAACGGGAGTCCAAGGAAACTTGCCGTTTCAACAGGGGTGGACCATAAGGAAAGGGGTGTTAGAGGCGTTGGTTCCACATTACAATTAAAGAGATGGTTGGTGTCATGTGGGGAGACATTTCAAGCGGGGCATACATTTTGTATGTCGGGGTTGATTCTGGATAGGTAAGAGTTTAACTTGTTACAGTATCCAGAACGAAGTTGAGCAAGAGTGACACGCGTTTCCCTGGGGAGTATGGGTTCCTCTTCTGCGAGTTCTGGATATTTTTCTTCAAGTACTGGATTCACCGGGCAATTCCCGACATAAAGGTCCGACGCCTGTCTATGGAGTTCACCAAGGACCTGCTTGTGTTTTTTCGCTTCATACGGCTGGGTTCTCAGGTGCCCTATTTGCTCAAAATGCTTACGGAGATGACTCCTTAGGCCCCTAGGCGGTGCTGGTTCGTCAATCAGATGTCTGTTGGGATGCCCAGGTTTCTGGGTATTCAACAGAAACTGTTTGGTCAGCATCTCATTTCTCTCCCTGATGGGGAGTATTCTCGCCTCATTATGCAGATGGTGTTCTGGGGACATAAGAAGACAGCCCGTGGCGATTCTGAGAGCAGTACTTTGGCAGGCCTGTAGTTTCTTCCAGCAATCATCAAGCAATCTGATGCGTTGGTTTATATCCCTTATTTGGGGGTCGCCTGGATCAAGCTGTCTTATAAGGTCGCTTTCCCTCGCTAAGCTCGCGGCCTCCGCCGGGAAGTGGGGCCGGATCTCGGGAATTCTCCCGGCGGGAATTAAATGTGCCGAGGCGGATTCAATGACCTTACGGAAGGCACGCTCCCCTTGGCGGGCATCAGTCGGGATAGGGAGGGCAGCAAAGCTGCTGTCTGTTGCAGATTTATATTCTTCCCACTTTCCTTTTTTGAAGTTTATGAAAGTGCGTTTTTCGGTGACGATGTAGTCGGCGGTACGCTCGAACAAAATAAGTATGGGCAGGTGGTCGGATGCCAATGTTACCATCGGCTGCCAGTTGACGCAGTTTACGAGTTCTGCGCTCACGATTGAGATATCTGGCGAGCTATGACAGCTTCCTACCATATGTGTGGGGGCGTCTCCGTTTATTGTGCAGAACGTCGTTTCGTCTATTTGATCCGCCAACATCTCACCCCTACTGTCCGCCCGCAAGTTTGAATGCCATAGGTCGTGATGGGCATTGAAATCGCCTAAGATAATGCGATTGTTTCCAGTGAGTAAGGCCTCGATATTAGGGCGGTATCCACTGGGGCAACAGGTGACAGGAGGGATGTAGATGTTGATGATTTCTAGATTTGCATCGCCTGACCGGACAGATAGGCCTTGACGTTCTAAGACATTGTCCCTGCGGTCGATGCCAGGATCAAATATATAATATTGCACAGAGTGGTGTATAATAAACGCGAGGCCGCCTCCATTTCCGCTCTCGCGGTCTTTCCTGTGGACATTATAACCAGAGCAGGTCTGCAATGCAGATCTTGCTGTGAGTTTAGTCTCTTGAATCGCAGCAATGCGGATGTTGTGCCGCTTCATGAAATCGACTATCTCCGTAATCTTCCCAGTTAGTCCATTACAGTTGAACTGCAGAATTCTGAAGTGCTTGAGGGGTGACGCCGCCACTATAGGGGTAAATGACGGATGACTACGCCTAGGTTGTGGAAGGCCAGGACGCAATTGCTGTTGTGGCCTTGGGACTGGGCGCTCTTGGGCAAGCATTGGGGTACCCGGATGATTTGTGTTTGCGACCTGGCAACATGGCGCGATGAAACCCGTCGAGGGGTTGCCGTCGCGGAGACCAGAACATCTAGGAAAGTGGCACCACCCAAGGCAGGAGCTGCATTGAGCGGATGTCGCAAACCTACATATTCTGTGCTGGCAGACGGTGCAAACGGAGGCACAGACCTGCACGATTGCTGCCAGAAAAGAGGGGGGAGAAGAAGACGGGGGCAGGGGCTGATGCTCAGCATTGCTACCAGCTCTACTACGAAGGTAGTAGTTATGAGTGGTATCAGCTGTTTGAGTTGTTGGCGCCGTGGGGCGCGAGCAGCAGCGGGTACTTGTTGTGGCTTGCTGAGCAGCGGCTTTGGGGCCCACACATTCGAACCTAGATAATCTACAATTACAAATTATATATCATTTTTCGAAACACCAATGTATATGACAGTGAGTTTATATCAGTACATATAGCATGTAAAACATATAAACCTGAATTATATAAATTGAATTTACACATAATCATTTTTTGAAACACACCATATTTTCAAATAGGTCATTTTTCCAAAGGCAAAATAAATTACAGAGTTATACAGCCTTAAAAAATCAGGCCGACAGCATAGCAAAAGGTATGGTAAATTCCTTTTACAGCCGTCCTACAATTTCCACAAAATTTTAGAACTATACAAAGCACGATCTTATATTAAAAGAGTCTTTGCTTGCCGCCAATAACACTGCTGTGACGCCACCTACGACGGGTAATAAATAGCGTTATGAGCGGGAGCCATCTGTCATTCGGTAGTCGAAATGCCACCAAATGCCAATGCTAGTCATATAATGCCACCTACGCATATTATAGCATGAGCGGGCGACATCTGTAATCGAGAGTTGCTGCTATTCAACGCTGTGCGTAATAGGCGAGCATGAGATTCACCATGTGGAAAGAAATTTTTCTCATATAAAATAGCACGGTTAATCCCATTCCAAATACTCTTTAAATAATATAATAAATTAATCTACTCTCTTTGCCCATACCCGTGAAGTAATGGCATGAAATTATGAGGACCCAAATCCACCGGCTTTGGGGCCCACACATTCGAACATAGGTAATATATAATTACAAATTATATATCATTTTTCGAAACACCCTAATGTATATGACAATGAATTTATATCAGTACACATAGCATGTAAAACATATAAACCTGAATTATATAAATTGAATTTACACACATAAAATAATCATTTTTTAGAAACACCCTAATATACACTTATATATTTATTATTTCGCAAAGCATTATTTTCTCTGTCCGCATACGGCAAATATTCTGGTTGGATATTATATTTTGCATTGAGATCAACGAACCTGCTGGAATTCTAGACAACGATGCGAATACAGCAACGCAATAAGCAACACACATAAGCTCCCACTGCAAGAGCACCAAAAACGTACAAACATACGTATACAGCAAGCATTGAAGCTAACCGTCAAGGCGGACGTCGCACAAAGAGGAAACAAAAAAAAAAAACGCAATGCACTAGAAAGACGTCTCGGCATACCATTAACACAGCATGGGTGCTAGGCAGCCATAAACATTACACTTGCAAGTTACTTACGAAGGGAAACCAACTCGTTGACAACAACAAGGCACAATAAGCAGGCAGTAGAGGGAAATTGAAAGTTAACTATGATAACTAACTGGAGATGCGTACCAATGAACTCGCATGCTAGTAAATAATTGAATATAATGGTAGAATAATACCGTTAAACGTAGGATACCTTATGTAAACACATATAATAAGTAAGATTTATCGTTGCAGGATAACTGTCCACCTGCGCGTGAACAAGGGCGACAAATTTTGCGAATTTGAGTAGTAGCTAGCTAGGTATAGTAGCCTGCTAACGCCTTGTTTAGCGGTGAATGGGACACCTGGGATTTTTCCATCTCACGAGTTCTTTATTTTAGTAACTTTGGGGGTTTTAACAACCCCATCGTTAGAGGGATTGTGGTGGTTTTTTTCACCTCCGCAACCGTCAGGAAGAGCAGTGTATCTTTAAGTTTTATACTCGGTGGATGTTTTACCAACTCCACCGACTGGGAGGAAGTGATGGTTTTCCACCTCCGCTTTCGTCACGAATAGGTTGAGATTTTAGTTTAAGCGTAGTCCCGGTGGGGGTTTTCCCAACCCCAACGGCGTAGAACCGACGGAGGTTTCCCACCTCCGTCGCCGTAACTTTAGGAGCAGTTTTGCAGTGTATTTGAATAAAGAGTTTATAACGTTTAAACAACAAACAGCATCTTTCTCTTTAATAGAAGATGATAGGGATTCTTCTCTCTTCCCACAGGGATCCTGGACGGACTGAGCATACCCCGGTGAAAGGAAAAGTCCGTCTCAAAATATTGCTTGATTGCATGTTTTGAACCTTCTTGTTACTTCTAGTCACCCAGCGGCATAAAAAATACTCTTTACGAATGCCATTATCAACAGCTTTCATTCGATATCCATATTGTATAAAGACATTCTAGTGGTAGCCGGGTCTACGTTTTGGGCTATATCTCATAACGCATACTCCCAAGGCGAGCGCGATTCACTTTGGCTCAACTTCGTTCTGGATATTGTAACAGGTTAAACTCTTACATATCCAGAATCAACCCCGACATACAAAATGTATGCCCCGCTTGCAATGTGTCCCAAAATGACACCAACCATCTCTTTAATTGTAATGTCTAACCAACGCCTCTAACACACCTTTCAATATGGTCCACCCCTGTTGAAACAGCAAGTTTCCTTAGACTCCCGTTAGAGGATATTGATGACAATTTGTGATCGGTCGCAGCTATTTGGTCGGGCGAAGCATTGCTACAACAACAACAACAGGACGAAGGCAGTGCAAGTATCGAGAAAGACGTGAGGAGTGACGTGGCGGTGAGTACCTTTATAAAGCGTGAATTACAGATTTTCGAAGAGATGAGAGGAGTGTCCAACGTTGCCACGCATAAGATATTGATGTGAGATGACCGTCCAATCAAACAGCGGTATTTCCCTAAGAACCCAAAGATGCAGGAGATCATAAACAAGGAGATAGACGAGCTGATAGAGGAAGGATTTCCTCGAACCATGTCACAGCCCACACAGGGCACCAATAGTTCTAGCCCGGAAGAAGAACGATAAATGGAGATTCTGCGTTGACTATCGGCAGCTCAACGCCCGATCAGTGCCAGATGCGTACCCACTTCCAAGAATACAACATATCTTGGATAGACTACGTAGCGCGCGTTTTATCAGCAGTCTGGACCTCAAAACTGTTTATGGGCAAATCCTGATGGAAGAAGATAGCAAGAAGTATACAGCATTCACTGTGCCCGGCCGAGGGTTATATAAATGGAAAGGGATGCCGTTCGGTCTACATTCCGCTCCGGCTACGTTTCAGCGAGCACTCGACCGTGTTATTGGCCCAGAGTTGGAACCAAATGCGTTTGCCTACCTGGTTGATATCATCATCACCAGAACAACCTGGGAAGAGCACATAAAGCACCTAGGAGAAGTATTTCGGCGGCTACGGAGGGCGAATCTGTAGATCAATCCATCAATGTGAGTATTTTAAGAAAAGTTTGAAATATCTAGGCCACGTCGCACAGTGGCGCCTATGCCGTTAAACATGGCAAAAATCAAAAAAATCACGAAAGCGCTAGCTAAATCTAATACATGTTTCTAATAGAGAATTTTCCAGGGATCAAGAATGTACAACTGTTTTTTCACATAAAGTTATAGTTTACCAGGTAGAGCCGCTCAAAATTGACCAATTTTCAACATTGGCAAAAATTTGAAATTTTTCTTCTTTTTCGTTGTATTTAAAATGGTTTTGTGAGTAAATAATTAATTAATTTAGGATTGAAACAAAAAACTCAAAAGGCGCCACCGTGCGTCGTCAGCGAGGAACGAATACACACGGATCCCGACAAAGTTGCGGCTATCAAGGAGCTGACCCCACCACACAACATACGAAAGTTAAGGCGATTTCTGGGGATAGTTTCATGGTACCGGAGGTTCGTACCCGACTTTTCACAAGTTGCGCACTCACTGACGTCAATGTTGCAGAAGGGAAGTAGGTGGAAATGGTCCGAAGAACAACAGACGGCATTCGAAGCGTTGAAGAATGCACTAATACAAGCACCGGCACTAGCTTGCCCCGATTTTACTAAAATATTTCGATTACAGACGGACGCGAGCGATTATGGTCTCGGAGCAGTTCTCACACAGGGTTGGATGACGAGGAGCGAGTGATAGCGGATGCCAGCCGCCGGTTGAATAAAGCCGAGAAGAACTACTGTAATGTTTGCGGATAAGAGAAAATCCTGCGGAAGCTACCTCGGAAATTGGAATTTTGTTGGCAAATATGTAATATTGAATTTGTATTTCCAGTTACTTCTGTGCAACTGTTAGTAAATTTTGATATAGCTTCGTTCATTGTTGTGAAAGTTCCAGCTTGCATAATTGCTTTTACTTTATCGCTGGAGCAGTTTTTACACATAGCTTTCACAGCTGATTGTGTAGCATACTTGGTTGCTAAGTCTGGTGTTAGTCCGTCAGATATGTATGCTCCTTCCAACGATTTTGTGGGCTTTTCTATTTGAGCAGTATATTGATTTGTAGTTCTACCGCGCTGTTGGATATTCAGGAGTTTTGCTGCCAAAACTTCAACTGATTCACCCTTAATTGCTGTTTTTAATTTTTGTTTTATTGCCTCAATTGAGCTTTCAGTGCTTATTAGGTTTCTGGCTGTTTCTTTCAGCTTGGTTTTTATAATCGAAACCGCTGCAGCTTCATGGTTATCCTTAATTTGTTCTAAGATATTCAAAGCATCCAAAAAGCTATTCAGGTTTTCAGCTTTACTATCGAATTCTGGCAAAACTGATGAAGCAGTCTTTAAAAATTCGGCTATTGTTTGTGGCATTTTGTTGCTTTCAGTTTGCGAGGTTTTATTAAAAATTTCAATTTTTGGGGTTTCCCCTAGATTTGGTTGAGTTCCAGGTAATAAGCTAGCAAAATCAATTTTTATCTCCCGTTCAAGTGACGTTGGGACTAATGCCCCAATGTTATATCTACCTAATGAGGATACTAATTTATGTCTAACACCGGAAAAAATTTGATGTGTTTCTAGTTGATGGCTGGCAGTTAATTTGCTATGTACTTCTTGTATAGCTTTGCCTATATTATTCAATGACTGTAATATTGTCGTGAGGTGTTTTAAAATGGTTATTCTTTGTATGCTTATATTTTTATTAATACATTTATAAGCTTTTTCTGCTAAAATTTTTTCTTCCACAAGTGTGCTGAGAATAGTTTCCCATTTGCCCATCGAAGTTAAAAATATATTTCTTTTTCGGGTTTAGACTTTGTCTAGACCATCTGCTGGGCTCATGTATTTTTTCTTTAAAAAATTATTATGAGTTAACTATAATTTTAGAAATAAGTTGACGCAAGTGCAGACCGTCAAAATTATCAACAAGATTTTGATAAAGTCTAATTGCTCACTATGGTCAATTACTTGAATGGAATTAATTACGTTTTCATTGGGTTCTCTACTTTGGATTCTTTGCCTCCCATTTCGAAATAATAATTGTTAAAAAATTTTTTTCATTGAAAAAGTTAGTGCGGGAAGAAAAAAAATTCTTAATTTTATTAGCAAAAATCTACTTTTTGCACGTAAATTGGCCTAACGGCTGCCAAAAGCTTTTAAAATAAACTACCTAAATAATTACATACATAATCTGCTATCTCCGTTTGTCTTCTTATTGTGTGTCTGCAGCCTAAGGTCTATTCCATGTCTTCTTGATGTGTGTCTGCAGGCCAAGGTATATTCCACTTCTCTATGCCTTACGCTTCAATTCCATGTGTTCATAATAATCTGCTTTCTTCTTGATGTGTGTCTGCAGGCCAAGGTCTATTCCACTTCTCTATGCCTTACGCTTCAATTCCATGTGTTCATAATAATCTGCTAGACACACCTTTACGCAAAATCGATCAACTTTAGGCATCCATGTCAAACCCAAAGTTTTGATGGTTTGACTGGTCTCATTGTCAAAGTCTACATCAACTTCCTGGTCCTCTACACCAACATTTTGCAGTAATTGTGAATCATTCGAGTACCACTTTTGTAGGTTGAGACCATGTTTCCTTAAAATGTGTATTAATTGCTTTTGAATTTCAATTGTTGTATTTAAGTTGTCTGAGCCACCAATTCCGTCATCCAAATAAAAGTTGTCCTGTAGAAACTGGGCCCCCAGCGGATATTGTAACATATTTTCTATTGCAATTTTTTGTAAGCACTTCGTCGCGTCCTGCTAAAGATGTTTAGCAGACTGCATTGCAAACAGCAGTTTGCCTAAGCAGAACTGGCAGGATCGCGATGTTATGTTTGCGGATATGAGAAAATCGAAATCTAGGTTGCAGTGCCCAGTTAGTGGCACCAGATAGAATTTGCTGCCAATTGAAACGGCAGCAGGTTGAATTCTCTTCTTTGTTCAAAGGTTGTTTTCTTTTATACAAAATTTCTATGAGCTAAAATACTTACTTACACTAATACTTACTTACAAACTAAGTATAACACACATTTACATTCAATTCAGTTTCCTGTGAACTGCATTCTAAGCATAATTAAAATTGCATTTGGAATGTGCAACGCAAGCATAATGAATCATGTTAATAATTTGTCTACAGGTAAAGGCTTGTCGCGAGCAAGCTCTAAATAGTGGCATACCAAGGCTGAGGTTACCATATGACGAACGGTGTACAAAATATATGTTTTGTACAAATGAATGAATGTGTCAATAGAATCTCATGCCGTACCAAAGCGAGCCAAAATATACGTATGTACAAATTGTATGAATATGTATGTAAGAGTCAATGTATTTTAAGACATTCCAAAACGGGTTGAAATATAAGTTTGTACAAATGAATGAATAACTTAATGAGTGAATGCTACACTACTCACCAACTGAGAAGGAATGTTTGGCAATCGTGTGGGCAATAAGGAAAATGAGGCCGTATTGAGAAGGGTACAATTTCACGGTGATCACCGATAACTTGGCTTTGAAATGGTTGAACGCGATCGAAAGTCCGTCAGGCCTGATCGCTAGATGGGAGCTCGAGTTACAGCAGTATTCGTTCGACGTACAGTATAGGAAGGGTAAGATGAGCGTGGTCGCAGATGCACTGTCGAGGCAGCCACTGGATGAATAGCTAGGTAACCTTACGACACATGAAGACAGTTTGAGTTGCAAGTGGTACACGTAAAAGATGGCTGAAGTAACGAGGGCACCAGAGAAGTTTCCCGAATACGTCATAGAGGAAGGAAGACTATACAGACGAATTGGGAGTCAAATGGATGGTGACGATGCGGTACCATCGCAGTTATGTGTGCCGACATTGGAGAGGCGAAGAGTGCTTAACGCGATTCACGACACACCAAGCGCAGGACACATGGGGATACGGTAATCCATCGCGCATGCAATGATGCGGTATTACTGGCCTGGGATGTTCAGGGACGTACGGAAGTACGTGCAACATTGCCACGCATGCCAAGTCTAAAAACCCAGCCAGCAACAAGCTACAGGTAAGATGCTCACGCAGATTTCAGATGAACCCTTTGCTACCGTTTGTCCAGATTTCGTTGGACCACTCCCTCGTCCGAAGCGTGGTAATACAGTGGCATTATTTTTCGTGGATCGATTCTCGAAATGGGTAGAGGTCATAGCAATACGGAAAGCAACGGCGGATAATCTGATCAGGGGAATGAGAGAGAGCATTTTGGCACGATTTGGCGCACCAAAAGTTCTAATAACAGATAATGGAGCACAGTACACGAGCAGGCATTTTAAGAAATTTTTACAAGAGGCTGGCATAAAGCACCAGCTAACGGCACCGTACACACCGCAAGAGAACCCGACGGAGAGAGCGAATCGTAACATCAAGAGGATGATAGCGCAATTCACTGGGAAGGAGCATAAGACATGGGATGAGTTGTTGCCAGAGATAACACTAGCACTGAATACGAGCGTATGCGAGTCAACAGGCTACAGTCCAGCATTCGTGGAAAAGGGTAGGGAGCCGAGGATGCCCAACGTCTCTAAGATGAGCAAACATTTGGAACAGGCGAGGAGAAGGTGGCTCTCAGTGAAAAGATTGCGAAAATGAAAGCGGTATATCAGATGGCACGTCGTAGACAACAGCAAGCATCAGCGGAGCAGGCATTATAATTTACGAAGGGGACAGTGGCAACCGGCGGTGGGCGACTTGGTACTAGTAAGAGAGCATCAGCTGTCCAAGGCAGTCAAGGGCAGTGGCAAAATTAGCACCAAGATACAGTGGGCCTCATCGTGCAACGAACTTCGTGTCGCCCATAATCGTCGAACTAGTCAAGGTGCATAACGGCAAAAGAAGAACGGCACATATAAGCGAGCTAAAAGCATACCATCAGGCGACAGTCGAAGAGCGTGGTAAGTCAAAAGGGTCCCGTCAAGCCCCGAATTGGGGCTTCACCGAAGTTCCCGTCAGGGAACAAACGAGATGACCGACGACGATAGCAACAACACAACACGCACCATCATCAGCATCATGTAGTAGAACCCCAAACCAACATTTCACCGAGATATCAAACGAGGAACACACAGAGGAACTGGCCGTAGTAAGAGCAACGCGACGCGCGTCGACCTCGCAAAGCAGTCCAGGTCACGGAAGAAGATCAGACGGATTACAGCATGGTAGCGATATGTGGTGCACTAGCACTCGCCAATTCAGGTGCAAATGGTTCCATAATCGAACGCGCAGACATAAGCAACAATCAACAGGTGGTAGACGGAGACCGGAATGCGTGGCACACAGCACAAGCGCAAGCTCCAACCCTGGACTACGATATCCACGCGGCGATGAACTACGCCAACCACATAGCCAGCCAATGATATAATCTGATGACCGAATTCTGCATAACATTTCATTTTAGAACAAGGCCCAGATCGCGAGAGATTACCCCAAAAAGAACGCAAGCATTGACCGCTACGAGAAATTGAATTTTACAATGGTGACAATAAGTCACATTGCGGCAGGTGAGGAGAGCGTGAGGACCCAAATCCACCGGTTTTGGGGCCCAAACACGCAAACCCACATTTTTCAAATTTCACAATTCTCAAATTTACCTACATACATTTTTTTTGATAAACCCTAATGTACATATACGTATAACATTGAATTTACATTCGTATATTGGTACATCATCATTCCGCAGCAGCAGGACCACACAAACAAAGTGCGGTGGAGCATATGAAGAAGTGGAATTATCCTGCAAAAACAAAGAGGACCACGAAAGTAATGCTGCCGGGAATAGTGCCATTAGACAAACAGCGAGGACTCCTATAAAATGGGGATGCAACGCCGAAAATAGATCAAAAGTTTCTAAACATGGACAAGAACACCGCAGAGAGTGCTAAGGACGGTTCACTCCGTACCCGAATCCGGCGGGACCTAAGCCAGCACAACCACCATACGACGGGCCAAGTGCCAATGGAAGAAGGAGAAGGCTACGACGACCAGCACAACCACCATACGACGGGCCAAGTGCCAACAGAAGAAGGAGAAGGCTACGACGACCAGCACAACCACCATACGACGGGCCAAGTGCCAACAGAAGGAGAAGCTGCCTACGACAGCGGAAGCGAAAGTAGCTACCATACGACGGGCCCAATGCCACTAGAAGAGGAGCAAGTTGCCTACGACGGCGAAACCGACAGTCAGAGCACGGAGACGTTCGGTTATCTCAGGGGCGACGAGGACGGCCCGATACTTAGCCCGAGGTATGAGACTGTGTCGGAGTGCGAGTCGGTAGAATCACTTGTTGACTTGTGTAGCGAGATCCAGAGCCTGACATACAGCACCTACGAGAAGAACATCCATAGGCCAATGGTCCGAGCACCAAAACCGAAAAGGGCTCCCCCAGTCGCGAACCACGGAAATGCGAGATGTCGGTCCGCCAGGAGGACGAAGAAGCACCAGGTCGGGGGTATATGGAGTACACCCGAAACATACGGCTAAGGATACGTGTCTACCACGACGACCTCGACGCGGAGACTGGCGCACCGACGGCCAAACGTTACAGGTGCGAAGCCATCGAAGACCATGCCCCGACGAGGCAAGCGATGTACTGAGCCTCAATAGAACTAGCCAGAGACATTAAGGAGCACATAGGGGTGGTACGGGTAAAACGGCGAAAGAGGACATTCCACCGGACTGTCGATGGTCGCATTTATCGGGTGAGAATCACGATGACAGGCCTGGTCACAGTAACTCTGATTGCGGCAGGTGAGGGGAGAGTGTGAGGACCCAAATCCACCGGCTGTGGGGCCCACACATTCGAACCTAGATAATCTACAATTACAAATTATATATCATTTTTCGAAACACCCTAATGTATATGACAATGAATTTATATCAGTACATATAGCATGTAAATCATGGGTACTAGGCAGCCATAAACATTACACTTGCAAGTTACATACGAAGGGCAACCAACTCGTTGACAACAACAAGGCACAATAAGCAGGCAGCAGAGGGAAATGAAAAGTTAACTATGCTAACTAACTGGATATGCGTACCAATGAACTCGCATGCGAGTTCTTTATTTTAGTAACTTTGGGGGTTTTTACAACCCCATCGTTAGAGGGATTGTGGTGGTTTAATCCACCTCCGCAACCTTCAGGAAGAGCAGGGTATCTTTAAGTTTTATACTCGGTGGGGGTTTTACCAACTCCACCGACTGGGAGGAAGTGATGGTTTTCCACCTCTGCTTTCGTTACGAATAGGTTGAGATTTTAGTTTAAGCGTAGTCCCGGTGGGGGTTTTCCCAACCCCATCGGCGTAGAACCGACGGGGGTTTCCCACCTCCGTCGCCCTAACTTTAAGGGTAGTTTTGCAATTGATTTGAATAAAGAGTTTATAACGTTTAAAAAAAACAGGTTCTTTCTCTTTAATAGGAAACGATAGGGATTCTTCTCTCTTCCCACAGGGATCCTGGACGGACTAAGCATACCCCGGCGTAAGGAAAAGTCCGTCTCAAAATATTGCTCGTCAATAGGCAGCCGTTAGGTTGCCCTAATATTTTTATGGTTATTTCACTTAATAAAAATGCCTACATTTTTGTTGTATGTTTCTGTTGTTCCTGTTCCCGGTTATCTTTCTCAGCATATGTGAATCAGTTTGTCCTCTTCATTTGTGTCCTTCCTCAGTATTATTCCACTTCGTATGCCGCTATTATTCCACTTCATATGCCGCTGTTATTTTCTGTCTGTTATTACGTTAACTGATGTTCAATAAGAAACCTTGCATTATGTCCCTTCAATGAGGGTAA
Source organism: Eurosta solidaginis (assembly GCF_040869045.1). Lineage (NCBI taxonomy): Eukaryota > Metazoa > Arthropoda > Insecta > Diptera > Tephritidae > Eurosta > Eurosta solidaginis. The sequence goes on along the minus strand of NC_090320.1, from coordinate 111,532,850 downwards.
ATGTGTTGTGTACTGTAAAAGCTTTTGCTTAATATGTAGGTTCTATTTTTATCCCATTGGGTTTTAATTCCGTCACTCTTAGGAACTGGGCACGTCTATATAAATTACCACCTTACTTTTCGAAACCGTCGCTCCCAGGAACTGGGAATGCTGATTGTCAAGTGACAGGATCGCCATGTATAATGTATCAAATATTTTAGTTCGATAGAGGCACCATTGAGTGCCGGATATCAGAAAAGTTCCAACAAAATTATTATTATGGGTAGCGGCACCATCAAGTGCCGAATACCAACTCTTTTTTATTTTAAAAACTTCAGTGTATTTATATTTTATATTTCTTTCATTTCTTATGGGCTACTTAGTTACTACATAAAGTTATACATATTTACTCTAATTCTTACATTCTTACTAAGCCTAACAAAAGTCATGTAGCCAAGCGTATGCTTACACATTCGTACACACATTCATAAGCTGCTTCAATGCCATTGCTGAAAGCGTGTGAAAATGTTGGAGTAGAGGAATACGCGGTGTCTGCAAATTCTTAGTTTACAGACTAAACAACTTAGACAGCGCTCATGTTATGTGTATAGATACGTATGCATTCAATTTGGATGCATTACACTACATAGATACATAATAAAGGACAAAAACAAAAACAACAGACCTACTGCTTATTTTTCGTGTTGCTAAGCGCAACTTAATTTCTCTTAAATAAAAACAAAAACAAACATTCAAGTATTAACTTGCAAATTTACTCGGCAATACCCCCCTCTGCTGGCGTTCCTAACATATACATAAGTCAAGCAAAAGCAGGATTGTAAAAACTATATAAGCAGTAGGCACAAAGGCAAAAAAAAATAATTCATCGCTAACGCACTTTCTGGCCTCCCAATTTAACCATTTTATAAAAACATATTTACAAGATTCACACCAGCAAATAAACATTTAGTCAGCGACACAACCGCAGTCCACGAAAATTATGAAATAAAGTTCCTTGCTCTTAAGCAATAAGAAAAGCGAACCAAAACCAAACTTATTGTTTATCAACTGCAGTTCTATTGATTGCAGTATACAAAGTTGTGTTCAGCCACCCCCAACAAAGAAAGAAAGTGAGCAATCTCACTTACATATTGTGGCGAATGTTGACATCACTAGGCTGTTAGTAAATAATCACGCAACAATAAAAACATGAACCAGCCACTCGTATACACATGTAGACATTAAAGCTAGCAAGCCGAAGTAGTTGCTCACACATACACACGCATATGACTATAAAAAAAACATAAACTACAAATAAACATGTATATCGCTGGTAACCAAGCAGGAGATTCTAGAAGGTGAAACGTCTACACCTTTGGAGAAATATGCTGACGAGGCAACAGTGAGTACAAAATCAGCGCAAGATGAGGAATGACTAATCAGTTTTGATTTAAACACGCCATTGGTTATGGAGTATAATTGTGAAATACTACACCCAAAGTAATTTAAATAAAGACCAGTTGCAATACTAAATATTGGAGTGATTTATTCAACAGTTTAGCGATTCGAACGTTAGCAGAAGGTTTCAAATAAGCGGAATTTCCCTAAATTCGTTACAATTGGTGTCAGAAAAGGAATTGTTGAATAAATTCCAAAGGATTTCGAATGCAACAAGGACATGGCAAAGTTGAGTGAATTGAAGATCCAGCAACTGAAGAAGGAGTTGGAGAGCCGTGGATTGAATACAAGCGGCTATAAACTCGAACTGCAGGACTACGAAAGGCAATGGAAGCAGAAGGAATTAACGCGGAAGAGTATGTCTTTCATCTTGATGGCGATAAAACAAAAAAATTGGTGGAGAAAAATGAAACACCGCAGATAATGGCGAACACAGACTTGGACACGATATTAGCTGCAATCTCTGCACAAACGTCGACAGTAACATCCTAGATGGAAACACAAATAGAATCCACAGGAGACACGCAAAACATAGAAGATTGAAGCACAAGAAACGTGTATTTCAGAAATGTCGACACTGATTACATTCAAGATGTAAACACAACTAGAATCCACAGGAATATAACATCGAAGATTGAAGCACAAGAAACGTGTATTTCAGAAATGTCGCCACAGATTACATCCAAGATGGAAATTCAACTGGAAGAATAGAATATATATATGGCATCCAAGATGGAAACTCAACTGGAAGAAGAGAAGACATATATGGCATCCCAACTGGAATCGCAGGAGACACGAATAACATCCAAGATGGAAGAACAAGAGGAGCGCTTATCATTGCAGGTGGCACAAATGTCTTCGCAGTTATAGAGCACAGGAAGCAAGGGTAACATCAAAGCTGGAAGCGTAGGAAGCGTAGAAGTCGATGATTTAAAAGGTCGTATGGAGCAGTTGCAACTAAATCGCCCAGCAGTTTCAGCGAGTAATCCAAAGGTAAAAACACCATCCTTTGGAGGTTCTGTTCCTTTCCAGGTCTTTAAGCTACAGTTTGAGAAGACCGCAACAGTGAACAACTGGAATTCCGAAGATAAAGTTGCGGCATCGTTCGTGGCTTTAAAAGAACCAGCTGCGGAAATCTTACAGACCACCCCAGAGTACAAACGGAACAGTTTTGAAGCATTGATGCCTGCTGTAGAACGACGGTACGGAAGCGAAGACAGGAAACAGATCCACCAAACAGAATTGCAAAACCGCTACCAAAAAGCTAACGAGACTTTGCAGGAGTTTGCCTCGGATGTTGAAAGATTGGCTCATCTAGCAAATGTGGACGCACCCGTGGAATACACTGAAAGGGTAAAAATCTAGAGTTTTATAATAATTATATACGGGACGTGGAAACGAAACGAGGGACATAAGCAAACCCAAAACCCACATTCGCAGAAACGGTATCACATGCATTGACTCAGGAAACTGCCTCCCTATTGAGTAAACCAACATATAAGGCTCATCGTGTGGAATGGAAAGACCAGAGTGGGTAGACACAATTTTGGAAGCATTGAAGGGTACGCAGCAGAAGAACAATGATACAGCCAAATGTTTTAAGTGTGGAAAGCCAGGGCACATTGCGCGTTATTGCAACACCAACCGTAACACTTCCAACAATGTGCGTGGTCGTTAACGCAGAGCTGAAGGAGATGAGCAAATCTCCAAATCTACTAAATTGTTAAACTGAAGCGAGTCAGCCGCATGGGACGACAGCTGGCTCCCGCAATTGAATGCCCCATAATCTCTATCTCGTAAATTGGAAGAAGGTCAAGCAATCTTACTGTCGGAGGGCATGTGGATGGAAAAGAACGTTTACTGACTGTAGGTACGGGTGCATCTCATTCCATCATTCGATCAGATTTAGTCAACAAGAAGATAAGACCATTGCCTGGACTAAGATTACGTACAGCCACGGGAGAGGACACCCAGGTAATTGGAGAAGTAGCATGTGAATTAGCAATTGGAAACGTCAGGGTACTACATATAGTGGCAGAGATTGTTGATGAAATCATAATTGGAGTGGACTTCTTAATCGACCAAGGCATCAAGATCGATTTGCAAAACAAGACGATGCGATATTAGAACATGGATGTGCCACTTAATTTCGGCTACGAGAGTCATCTGGTCAAAGGTTGATGGAGATTGTGGGACAAACAAATTGTGGGTTGTCGAAGCAGCAAACAAATCAACACCGAACGTACTTGTAGGAAAAACCCTGGCTATGACAAAACAAGACGTATTCCGCTAAGAGTACTCAATGAGTTCAATTTACCACTCAAACTGACCAAAGGAGCTATATAGGGAAGATGCCAAGAGGCTGAATCCTAAAGTAAGCGAACATATTTGACCAAAATGGCTCCAAACCAGGCCGCACCAACGTTGTGAAACATCAAATTGACACTGTGGATACGAGGCCGATCCGTCAAGCTCCACGTAGTGTCACTGGTGAAGCGGGAAGTTGTGAGTCAAATCATACAAGAAATGAGCGACAGCGGCGTCACTACTAATACTGATCTTTCGAATGACATCACGGCGTGGACGGAGGGGCTAGAGGAAGACTATCAGAGTAAGGCAAAACAACTGCTCCTAAAGTACGCGAACATATTTGACCAAGATGCCTCCAAACCAGGCCGCACCAACGTTGTGAAACATCAAATTGACACTGTAGATGCGAGGCCGACCCGTCAAGCTCCACGAAGTGTTACTGGCGAAGCAGGAAGTTGTGAGTCAAATTATACAAGAAATGAGCGACAGCGAAGTCATCGAACTATCAGCTAGTCCATGGAGCTCACCGGTAGTATTTGTAAAGAAGAAGGATGGAAAAATGAGCTTTTGCGTGGACTACCGGAAGTTGAACGACTTTACGAAAAAGGATCGCTACCTATTGCCAAGAATTGACAACACTCTGGACTCGCTATTTGGTATGAAATGGTTTTCCACACTGGACTTGAAAAGCGGCTACTGTCAAGTGGAAGTGAAGGTGGAAGGCAAAGAGAAAACAGCCTTCAGTGTCGGTGATGTTCTTTGGCAATTTACAGTGATGCCTTTTGGACTTTGTAATGCACCAGCTACTTTTTAGTGACTCTTGGATCAGGTATTGAAAGGACTACATTGGAAAACATGATTGGTATACCTCGACGACATCATCGTATTGGGCAAGAACTTTGATGAACATCTTAAGAATTTGGAGGAAACTTTCCAGAGAATAGCTGGCGCTGGTCTGAAACTAAGTCCCAAAAAGTGTTCGCTGTTTAAAAACGAAGTAAATTATTTAGGTCACAAGGTAACGACATAGGGCATATGCACTGCGAACGAAAAGATAGAGGCTGTAAAGGATTGGCCAAGCCCACAGAACTTGCATGAATTAAGAAGTTTCCATGGGCTGTGCACATATTACCGCCGGTTTGTACCAAACTTTGCCAGCGTAGCCCATAGCCTCCACGAGCTTACAAGAAAAAATTAAGCTATTGAATGGAAGAAGGAGCAAGAAGTGGCTTTCCAAACATTGAAAGAGCGTTTTTTCACTGCCCCATTGTTGGCATATCCGATTCCAGGAGCAACATTTATTCTAGATATATATGCGAGTGGATATGCTATAGGAAGCGTCTTATCACAACTGGTCGATGGACAGGTAGTTGCACATTACAGCCGTTCAATTGAAAAACCAGAGAGGAACTATTGCGTTACGTGGGGAGAGCTGTTGACATTGGTAGAGTGCATTAAACATTTTCACAAGTACCTCTACGGGCAGCGATCCGCGTCAGGACAGATCACGCCGCTTTAAAATGGCTCTTGCAGTTCCGTAATTCAGAAGGACAATTGGCATGGTGGATATAGCGACTACAAAGCTATGACTTCTCCATTGAGCATCGGAAAGGTAGTACCCATGAAAAAGCTGATGCAATGTCACGAAGACCATGCAGTTTGGAATGCAAGCACTGTTCAAAGGCCGAGACTAAAAAAGACTTTATAGATGTCGGGCTAATGACTATAACATGTACGGATGAATGGGATAATGAACAACTAAGGAAGTGTCAGCTAGAAGATACTGATCTGTCACATGTTATGCAAGGGCTCGAACGAAACGAAAGACCAAATAGGGAGGAGATATCAGCAGAGAGTCCCATTGCGAAGTCATACTGGGCACAGTGGAACAGTTTCGAATTGATATCCGGTTGCTTGCATCGAGTTTGGGAGAGTGAGGATGGTCAATGCAAGAAGAAACTGATAGTTGTTCCCAGAAAGAGGATTTCTGACGTGCTCAGCGAGCTGCATAATGGTCCAAGCGGACGTCATCTTGGAATCACGAAGAAGCTCGAGAAAATTAAGCAGAGATTCTATTGGGTTGGTTTCCGTCAGTCGGCCACCGAGTGGATTGCGAACTGCGAGGTTTGCAGCGGAGCGAAAGGGCCCAAAACCCGAATTCATGGCCAGATGAAGCAATATAACTCAGGTGCGCCAATTGAAAGGATCGCCATGGATGTTGCAGGTCCATTACCTCCTAGCAACTTCGGAAACAAATATTTACTGGTGGTTATGGATAACTTCACCAAATGGCCAGAGGTATACCCAATCCAAAATCAAGAAGCGGAAACAGTAGCATAAGTGTTTATTGGGTTGAAAGGTATGGTGTACCAATGGAGTTACATTCTGACCAAGGCAGGAATTTCGAATCAGCTGTGTTCCGGGAAATGTTTAAATCATAGGGAATTTGAAAACACGGACAACAGCATTGCATCCTCAGTCCGATGGTATGATGGAACGATTCAATAGAACACTGGAGGAGCATTTAAGGAAAGTAGTAGAGAAGTACCATAAGGAGTGGGATACACATATATCATAATTCTTGATGGCCTACCGATCGGCAGTGTATGAGATAACGGGCCAAACTCCCGCAAAGGTAATTTTTGGCAATGACCTTCGACTGCCAGCTCATTTGAAGTTTGGGATAGATGCCGATGCGGAGATAAATGTCAAGAAATCAACATGAAAGTGGTTCATCTGGAAAGGCTGGCAGCGTTTAGATCGAGAGATTTGTCTGATCGGGACGATCAGACTTAGGTGCAGCGTAATGAATATTAGCTACTACTATCATCTCCAAGCCGCTGCTAAGCAGTGACTTGATGCACATCAATAATTCAATCGTTATGTCTACATATATGTACGTACACGCAGCGCAGAAGCAACGCACAAACACATGCATATATCTTATCTGAGGTGCCCACAAGAGAGGGCAATAATTTGTGCAAGTATTACTCACGCGCATATGAGAAGCTATAAACGTAGTTGTGGCTGGTGATTTTGTAGCTGATAACTAACTAGCAGGTTCTGGAATGGAAAAGCCTAGAAGTATGCAACGAGGAAACCAGACAGTATAAAAGGCGACAACAGTAGAGGCGCGGAAATCAGTTTGATTTAAGCAAGCTATCAATCAGTTGCGAAGTATAAGTGTTTATTGTGAAGTACTTTAATAAAGGCCATTTTGCATTATTGAATAGTGGAGTTATTTATTCAACAGTTTAGTGATTCGAACTTAGTAGAAGGTTGCAAATAAGAGGATTTGCAGTAAAATCGTTACAATTGGTGTCAGAAGAGGAATTGTTGAATAAATTCCGAAGATTGGGAATACAACTTGGACATGGCAAAGTTGAGTGAATTGAGGATCCAGCAACTGAAAAAGGAGTTGGAGAACGGTGGATTGAATACAACCGGCAATATGATCGATTCATGCACGGCTACGAGAGGTAACGGAGTCGCAAGGAACTGATGTGGACGAGTATGTCTTTTATCCTGATGGGGAAGAGACAACAACAAAAATTTAAGAGAAAAACGAAACATCGCAGACAGTTACGAGCACAGACTTGAACATGATTTTGGCTGCAATATCTGCACAAACATCGACAGTAACATTAATGTCGTCGCAAATGTCAGAAATGTCGTCAGAAATAACATCGAAGATTGAAGCACAAGAAACGCGTATGTCAGAAATGCCGGCACAGATTACATCCAAGATGGAAACTCAACTGGAAGAACAGAAAACATATATGATATCTCAGTTGGCTGAGCAGTTGCAAATAACGGGAGGCCCGCATATCCTCGCAGCTGAAGGCACAGGGGATAAACGTAACATCGAAGCTGGAGGCCCATGATACAAAAATTTTTAAGTTTGAGGAAAAAATTGAGGCCGAGGTGGATGCTTTGAGAGGACGTATCGAGCAGTTGCAACTAAATCGCCCAGCAGTTTCAACGAGTAATCCAAAGGTAAAATACACCATCCTTTGACGGTTATGTTCCTTTCCAGGTCTTTAAGCTACAATTTGAGAAGACCGCAACAGCGAACACCTGGAATGCCGAAGATAAAATTGCTGCACTCTTCGTAGAATTGAAAGGACCAGCTGCCCAAATTTTAAAGACTATTCCAGAGTACGAACGGAAGAGTTATGACGCATTGAAGGCTGCTATAAAACGACGGCACGGAAGCGAACACAGGAAACAGATATATAGAATAGAATTACAAAACCGTTACCAAAAAGCTAATGACACTTTGCAAGAGTTTGCTTCGGATGTTGAAAGGTTGGCTCATTTGGCAAATGCGGGCGCACCCGTAGAGTACACCGAGATGGTAAAAATCCAGAGTTTTATAAATGGCATACGGGACTTACAAACGAAGCGAGCGACATATGCAAACCCAAAACCCACATTCGCAGAAACGGTATCCCATGCACTGACCCAAGAAACAGCGTCGCTTTTGAGTAAGCCCGCGTAGAAAGCTCATCGCGTGGAAGTGGAAAGGCCAGACTGGGTAGACACAATTTTGGTAATATTAAAGGATACGCAGCAGAAGAATAATGATGCAGTCAAATGCTTTAAGTGTGGAAAGCCAGGGCACATTGCGCGTTATTGCAACACCAACCCAGGCAGTTCTAACAATGTGGGTGATCGCAGAGCTGAGCCCTGAGAGATGAGCACATCTCCAAGACCAATCAATCATTAAACTAAAGCGAGTCAGCCGCAAGGGGCGACAGCTGGCTCGCTCAATTGAATGCCCCATAATCTCTATCTCGCACCCTGGAAGAAGGACAAGCAACCTTACTGTCGGAGGGCATGTGGATGGAAAGGAACGTTTACTGACTGTAGATACGGGTGCATCCCATTCCATCATTCGTTCAGATTTAGTCAACAAGAAGATAAGACCATTGCTTGGAGCAAGATTACGTACAGCTGCGGGAGAGGACACCCAAGTAATTGGAGAAGTAGCATATTAAGTAGCAATTGGGAACGTCACGGTACTACACAATTTGATAGTGGCAGAGATTGTTGAAGAAATCATAATTGGAGTGGACTTCTTAATCGACCAAGGCATAAAGATCGATATGCAAAGCAAGATGGTGCGATATAAGAACATGGATGTGCCACTTAATTTCAGCTATGAGAGAGGCTACAGCATTAAACGAACGCTGGTGGAAGAGAGTCAGCAAATACCACCAAAATCCGAAGCAGTCATCTGAGCAAAGGTTGACGGATATTGTGGGACAAACAAATTGTGGGTTGTAGAAGCAGCAAACACATCAGCACTGAATATACTTGTAGGAAAAACCATGGCTATGACAAAACAAGATGGACGTATTCCGGTAAGAGCACTTAATGAGTTCAAGTCACCACTCAAACTGACCAAAGGAGCTATTTTGGGAAGATGTCAAGTGGCAGAAGTAGTTATTAACTGTGAACAGCTCCAGGAACACGTTTCATCTAGTAATACTGATATTTCAAAAGACATCACGGCATGGACGGAGGGGCTAGAGAAAGCCTATCAGAGTAAGGCAAAACAACTGCCCTAAAAGTACGCGAACATATTTGACCGGGATGGTTCCAAACCAGGCCGCACCAACGTTGTGAAACATCAAATTGACACTGGAGATGCGAGGCCGATCCGCCAAGCTCCACGTAGTGTTCCACTGGCGAAGCGGGAAGTTGTGAGTCAAATCATACAAGAAATGAGCGACAGCGATGTCATCGAACCATCAGCTAGTCCATGGAGCTCACCGGTAGTACTTGTAAAGAAGAAGGATGGAAAAATGAGGTTTTGCGTAGACTACCTGAAGTTGAATGACGTTACGAAAAAGGATAGCTACCCATTGCCAAGAATTGCCGACACTCTGGACTCGCTCTCTGGTACGAAATGGTTTTCCACACTGGACTTGAAAAGCGGCTATTGGCAAGTGGAAGTGAAGGAGGAAGACAAAGAGAAAACAGCCTTCAGTGTCGGTGATGGTCTTTGGCAATTTACAGTGATGCCTTTTGGACTATGTAATGCACCAGCTACTTTTGAAAGACTCATGGATCAGCTACTGAAAGGACTACATTGGAAAACATGCTTAGTGTACCTAGACGACATCATCGTATTGGGAAAGAACTTCGAAGATCATCTGAAGAACTTGGAGGAGGTTTTCCAAAGAATAGCTGGTGCTCGTCTGAAACTTAGTCCCAAAAAGTGTTCTCTGTTCCAGAAGCAAGTTAGTTACTTGGGTCATAAAGTAACGATGGCGGGCATCTGCGCGGATCGAGCGACTACGAAGCTATGACTTTTCCATTGAGCATCAAAAAGGTAGTACCCATGGAAATGCTGATGCAATGTCACGAAGACCATGAAGTTTGGAATGCAAGCACTGTTCAAAGGCCGAGGCTAAAGAAGACATTATAGATGTCCGGCTAATGACTATAACATGTACAGATGAATGGGACAAGGAACAGCTAAGGAAGTGTCAGCTAGAAGATACAGATCTGTCACATGTTATGCAAGGGCTCGAACGAAACGAAAGACCAAATAGGGAGGAGATATCAGCAGAGAGTCCCATTGCGAAGTCATACTGGGCACAGTGGAACAGTTTCGAATTGATATCCGGTTGCTTGCATCGAGTTTGGGAGAGTGAGGATGGTCAATGCAAGAAGAAACTGATAGTTGTTCCCAGAAAGAGGATTTCTGACGTGCTCAGCGAGCTGCATAATGGTCCAAGCGGACGTCATCTTGGAATCACGAAGAAGCTCGAGAAAATTAAGCAGAGATTCTATTGGGTTGGTTTCCGTCAGTCGGCCACCGAGTGGATTGCGAACTGCGAGGTTTGCAGCGGAGCGAAAGGGCCCAAAACCCGAATTCATGGCCAGATGAAGCAATATAACTCAGGTGCGCCAATTGAAAGGATCGCCATGGATGTTGCAGGTCCATTACCTCCTAGCAACTTCGGAAACAAATATTTACTGGTGGTTATGGATAACTTCACCAAATGGCCAGAGGTATACCCAATCCAAAATCAAGAAGCGGAAACAGTAGCATAAGTGTTTATTGGGTTGAAAGGTATGGTGTACCAATGGAGTTACATTCTGACCAAGGCAGGAATTTCGAATCAGCTGTGTTCCGGGAAATGTTTAAATCATAGGGAATTCGAAAACACGGACAACAGCATTGCATCCTCAGTCCGATGGTATGATGGAACGATTCAATAGAACACTGGAGGAGCATTTAAGGAAAGTAGTAGAGAAGTACCATAAGGAGTGGGATACACATATATCATAATTCTTGATGGCCTACCGATCGGCAGTGTATGAGATAACGGGCCAAACTCCCGCAAAGGTAATTTTTGGCAATGACCTTCGACTGCCAGCTCATTTGAAGTTTGGGATAGATGCCGATGCGGAGATAAATGTCAAGAAATCAACATGAAAGTGGTTCATCTGGAAAGGCTGGCAGCGTTTAGATCGAGAGATTTGTCTGATCGGGACGATCAGACTTAGGTGCAGCGTAATGAATATTAGCTACTACTATCATCTCCAAGCCGCTGCTAAGCAGTGACTTGATGCACATCAATAATTCAATCGTTATGTCTACATATATGTACGTACACGCAGCGCAGAAGCAACGCACAAACACATGCATATATCTTATCTGAGGTGCTCACAAGAGAGGGCAATAATTTGTGCAAGTATTACTCACGCGCATATGAGAAGCTATAAACGTAGTTGTGGCTGGTGATTTTGTAGCTGATAACTAACTAGTAAGTTCTGGAATGGAAAGGCCTAGAAGTATGCAACGAGGAAACCAGACAGTATAAACGACAACAGTAGAGGCGCGGATCAGTTTGATTTAAGCAAGCTGTCAATCAGTTGAGAAGTATAAGTGTTTATTGTGAAGTACTTTAATAAAGACCATTTTCCATTATTGAATAGTGGAGGATTTGCAGAAAATTCGTTACAATATATAGATTTATTTTGTTCTTTAATTATGCGTTCCTCTGAATTCGAATATTATATCCATTTCATACATACATTTGTACACTTATGTATACCTTGCAGTTTTTTTATTGTATTTTTTTTTTGTAATTTAGTTATTATAATTAGATTAAGTATTTCTTGACATGCCATGAATTAATTATGTTTACCATCCTTTTGATAATTATTGTTGTGGCAGAAAAGATCCCAACATCTTATTGTACTAATATATTCTTTTGCAAATACAAATACATTTACAAATACAAATACACTATATGTGAAGAATTGTACCAGTCCACCACCACTCGCACAGATGACGGTTGCCATGTAGTGCGACTCCCCTTTAGACGCAGTTTCCCAGATCAGGTAGCCTTAGGTAGATCCCTAATCTCAGCTCTCCAGCAATTTCTTAGCATGGGGAGGAATCTTCTCAAAAACGGCTAGATTAAATCCCAATATGACGAAGTCTTAATAGAATAATACCTCACCCTAGGTCATATGGAAGAAACCATTTCCTTCGAAAAATGCTCAGCCAACAAATACTTGTCGTTCTACCTACCCCATCACGCAGTAATAAAGCCCGAAAAAAGAACGAGCAAGGTACGTGTGGTCTTTAATGGATCAAAGAAATCAACTTCCGGTAATTCTCTGAATGATTTTCTCTATACCGGACCCACCCTACAACCCGATTTGATGCTATTAATATTCAAGTGGCGCACGTACCAATTTGTTTTCAATGGCGATGTAGAAAAAGGTACCGCCAAATTCTCTTACATGATGAGGACCGAGATTACCAAAAAATTATTTTTGGCTCAGCCCCCAATTGTCCAATTCAAGATTTTAAGCTTAAAACCATCACATTCGGTCTTAAGTGCGCTACCTATCTTGCAATACGTACTTTGCACGAACTCTCTAAAGACGTCAATAACACTCTCCATAAAGCATCTCAGATATTAAAAGACATATGTAGACGACATACTTTCTGGCGGGCACTCCATTCTCTCAGCTTCAGAGTCCCTCGTGCAAGTCAGGCAAGCCGTCAGTCAGCAGGCTTCCCTCTCAAAAAATCACTGCAAACCATCCTGGAATAATTAAGATTATTCCCTCGTGCAAGTCAGGCAAGCCGTCAAGTCAGCAGGCTTCCCTCTCAAAAATCACTGCAAACCATCCTGAAATAATTAAGATTATTCCCACCCCAGACTTGCTGGATTCCCAGTTTCTCGAACTCGAAAAACAAGTACAACGAAAACGCTCGGGATTCAATGGAACGTCATAAAGGACTCATTTTCGTACACCGTTGAATCCATTACAGTAACCACCGCGAGCACAAAGCGACAAATTCTCTCATCTGTGGCAAAACTTTTCGACCCCGCAGGATGGATGACGCCGATAATGATTCAAGCCAAAATTCTCTTGCAAAAGCTGTGGCTTGACGGAACTGACTGGGACGAACAGGTGAAACCCCTCCGCTTCGTAAAGTGGACGCAGTTCGCACATAACCTCAACGCCATAACAGGGATTCAAATTCCTCGTTGGGTCAAGTATTTCCCTGACCAACCTGGAGCTACATGGCTTTTTCGACGCGTCGGAGAAAGCCTATTGCACCGGCGTTTATGTCCGAACGACGGCAGGACAAAACACAACCTCCCATATCCTAGTCTCTAAGAGCAAAGTGCCACCCCTAAAATCCACAATCTTGCCACGTTTGGAATTGTGTAGAGGTCTGCTCCTAGCGAAGCTAGTCTCCGTCGTTCAATCCCAACTCAATCTCAGCCCGCATACATTGACGATGTGGTCGGACTCCGAAATAGTTCTCGCATGGCTAGAAAAGCCTCCCTATACATGGAGAACTTTCGTAGCAAATCGCACCGCGCAAATAATCGATTTGGTTGGAAACTCCACTTGGCGACACGTACGCAGTTCCCATAACCCCGCCGACATGGGCACAAGAGGATGCAAACCTCTTGATTTGGCAGCTTCCAACCTGTGGTGGAAAGGCCCAGAATGGCTCATCAGGCCCCCGGAGTCATGGCCCAAAGGCTTGCGCCGCTCCCTTCTCACCCTTAATCCATTTTTGGATGAAGATGGATTGCTTCGAGTCCGCGGTTGCCTGGTTGAATCAACACTAACCTACAACGAAAGCCACCCGGAAACATCCCGATATGCTGCACCCTTCCTGCCCTTCCTGCATGAAATTTTCTTGCACGCCGAAGTCCGTCTCATGCAGCAAACGATTAGACAGCAACTTTACATTCCTCGGCTCAAGCCACTCATCACAAAATGCATTTTTCAATATAAACCATGCACCGTCCACAAGCAGCAAATGCGCTCCCAAATAATGGCAGCCTTGCCACCCGCACGATGTACTTTCGCCACCCCTTCACCAGAACAGGTGTTCATTTTGCTGGCCCCTTTTTGATAAAAGCATCCATTCTAAGATCGCCTACCCTTGTGAGGGGTTATGTGGCCGTCTTTTTCAGCTTCACGACAAAAGCGGTACATCTCAAGTTGTGCTCAAATCTCACCTCTAAGGCCTTTCTGGCTGCATTTGCCCATTTTGTTGGACGCCGAGGCTATCCCGCAACTATTATGAGCGATAATCGCACAACGTTGTAGGTGTCAAAAGAGCTACGGAAAAGGAATTTGTAACCTTCTCCAACGAAGTATCGCAAGAATTCGGCAGAAAATACGCCGCTCAAGGCATAAAATGGAAGTTTATACCACCCAGCGCTCCTCATATGGGAGGCTGCGGTCAAAGGTTTTAAAACTCACCTCAAGAAGACAGTCGGATCTCATAAATTCATTTTCGAGGAATTTACCACCCTGCTAATACGAATAGAGGCCGTGTTAAACTCACGCCCCATCTCCCCGCTATCTCAGGATCCCTTTGACTTTACCGCGTTCACTCCGGAACATTTTCTTAGGGGAACTCCTTTCTTAGCAATTCCTGAACCCGACCATGAAATCCTATCTCTTCTCAACCGATGGGAAAGGTCAAGGTTCTTCATCACCATTTTAGCTGACGATGGAAAGAGGACTACCTCAAAGACCTCCACAAACGGTATCGTTGTAAAGGCACCCGCATTGAGCCAAAAGTCGGTGAGTGTATCCTCATCAAGGACGACACATTTCCTCCGACCAAATGGCGCCTCGGACGCATCGAACGAGCACGCCCCGGCCCGAATGGCCACATTCGTGTCGTCGAGGTGCGCACCCAATCCGGCATCCTCACACGGCCGATAGTAAAACAATGCTTTCTGCCTCCGGCGGATCGTCCGCCCAGACCCCAAGCGACCGTGTAGATTTTCGTTACCACCCCACTCACAAGACCGCGTAGTCCTAAAGATTTATCTCGTCAAATCACCGTATCCGCCTACTCCCAAAAACAACAATTAAAATCCCGCTTCATCTCATAGTTAAAATTCTCGATATACACTTCACTAAATTCATATGGATACGACTCGTTTCAGGCAAACATGGATGCAACATCAACACCAACTCAAAGGCCAAGAACGTCGATACGCTCTCAGGTGGTGGTAGCTAGCAATCACGCCGAGTGCCAAAACAACAACTCCAACAACAATTTCATACAATGCCGCGTATGCGCACGCCATCACGGGCTACGTACTTGCCCACTCTTTCGGGGAATGAAGCCGCCGCAGCGATACCTCTTGGCACGAGCCCATGGGTATTGTACCAATTGTATGGCGCTATCACACGCGACGAGCGAATGTACGTCGCCTATTATGTGCCGCATTTGTGCACTTCCACACCACACCATGCTCCACAGGGCCCCACCACCACCACCACAATCAAGCCACACCGCATCAACACCTCAAGTGCCTCCAACACACACAACCCGCTCTAATTCTCGCCGCCGCCGCCAACGCCCACAACAACAAGCCGTCAACGGTCGTCGTTACAACCCAGCCACAGTCACGATCCCACATGCACGGACCATTCAGTGCTCAGCAGGAGGCCTTCAGACGGCTTCACACCGAGTCAAAGTGGCGAACATCCTCATGAACGAGGCCATCAGAGCGCTGGAGCAGCTCAGAGTAACATTAGCCGGCTAACGCGTCTAGGCGGGGCAGGCTGTTCAAGCGAGCGATTAGGGCACGCACCTTGAATATAGTTTTACATATTGAAGTTGCCTTTATACATTGAATTTGTAGTTCTTAAATGACTCCCTCATGGGAACACACCCAAAACCACATCTACGTGGTTGGCAACGCGTGCGCTAATCGCTCGCCTGAACGAGCATCAGCTGTCAGTCATGTTGACATTTTGTCATATCCATTTTTCTTGATATACATAAATTTTGCGATATACTCTGTGTTCTGTAAAATCCTTTGAACGCGTGCTTATTTTTAGCGAAGTTTAAACTGAAAAAGTTCGTAAAATTACCAAATTGAGGGGATGTGTGGAATAATGGTATAGTCGAGTTACACCGTTTTTCCATAAATCAACTAAATAACAAGTAAGGACGGGACTGTCTTCGGCTGTGCCGAAGACTTCATACCTTTCATGAATGGGGCTGAACAATAATCTTATCCCATACGTAATCTCCGAATAATCGGATGTTTAAGATAAGAAATATATAGTGAACAGATCTACATACCTAAACGATTTTTAAGATAAATATAAAATAAAAAATAGGTAGGTACTTTGGTGAGGATGCAAAGTTTCCGGTTTTTTGTGGTCTGCGTGTAAAAACTATGACTACGAATCACGTATTTCAACAATATATGACGTAAACGTAACTATGATTTTTTGACACAACAATATATACTACATAACGTAAGAAATCGGTGAAATTTGAAGCTTATAGCTGTTAAAATGGGGTAGAAATTGCGAAAAGTTTCTTATCTGAACAATCGGTTGTATGAGATATATAATATATATACAACCGATCTCTATGATTTTTTCAGACAACAATATATGCCATATACGTAAGCATTCTGTGAAATTTGAAGCTTCTAGCTGTTAAAATGGGGCTAAAATTGCGAAAATATATATATATATACTATATATATATACTATATATACCACCATATATATACTATATATACCACTATATATATACTATATATACCACCGATCTGTATGATTTTTTCAGATAACAATATATGCTATATACGTAAGCATTCGTTGAAATTTGAAGCCTCTAGATTTAAAAATAGGGCAGCAATAACGAAAAGTTTCTTATCTGAACAATCGGTTGTGGGGGATATATACTATATATACGACCGATCTCATTATTTTTTTCAGGCAACAATATGTGCAATATACGAAATTATATGGTGAAGTTTGAAGCTTCAATCTGTTAAATTGAGTAAGATATTACAAAAATCCTCTTTTTCTGAAAAATCGGTTGTATGGAGGATATATGCTATAGTGGTCCGATCCGGCCGGTTCCGACAAATGTCTAATCGGACACCCAAATACACCCGCTCACCAAATTTTATCAAGATATCTCAAAAATTGAGGGACTAGTTTGCATACAAACAGACAGACGGACAGACGGACATAGCTAAATCAACTCAGCTCTTCAACCTGATTATTTCGGTATACTTAATGGTGGGTCTATCTATTTTCCTTTAAGGACTTACAATTTTGGGTTTCGTGACGAAATTAATATACCATTTCATTTTCATGAAAGGTATAAAAAGAGCACGATTACATACACATACCATATTAATCTTGAAAAATAATAGTGATATTTAACAAAGTTATTAGCTTCATTTATGGAAAAACGGTATAACTCTCTAATAAAATTTTGCAGTAGTGAAGCATCGAAATGGTATGAAAATATATTCAATGTCGTAGACCAGAAAGAACTGAAAAATAAAAGAATTGAAGTGGTTTCAAAAATGACTAGGCAGACAGAGAACTCCATTGTTAAAAATAGAAAAAGTTTAAAAATGATAAAAGTAGTAAAAAAAAATGCTAAAAATAACAAACGGAAATAACAAATAGTTATAAGCACATATAAATAATAGAATATAATGTATTTAAAAATGGTTATTAATTAAACAATTTTAATTTTAGAGTGCTAAACGACTTATACGATACAACATATAAAATTGAAACAACACTTTTAGTCGTTTAAATTGTTTTATTTATAACAATACAATTGTTTCGACACGCGCGTGGTGTCATCATCAGTTGCTAGGTTATTAATGTATCTACTATTTTGTTTAATAAAGTATCTCAATCAAAATATTTTTTATTCGATCTATGGAATAACGGTATAACTCAAAAAAAAAAAAGTAAATCATCCATTTTCTAATAAAATTATGTATATATAAAATTTGTAAATTTTTCTTATCAAGGAATTATACTATCTGAAATCCTACCAAGTAGGATTATTATAACTTTATTTTTACCTGCATTGTTACGTTTTTTTCACTTTTATCAAAATGTTGATTCTTGAGTTATATCGTTAATCCACACATCCCCTCAATTCATCCTCTGTTATTATATTCATAGTCTTTCGATATTTATTATATTCATAGTGTTTCGATATTTAATTGAATAAATACCGGTATTGAATAGAAAACGTTCCTCCTCTAGTTTCCGTGACGAAAAGAAGTTTTACGTATCTACATATTTCTTCACCCACCAACTTAATTCCGTTTGCTAATTCCGGCTTTTGCGGCGCAGCAACTTTGCCAGGAGCTAAATTGGTACGTCTATTTGTTCCCGTAACTTGCAGAGCGCCCCCATCATCACCTCGTCACCGTAATCAACATCACCAGTATCGCCGCCAGAGCCTGCATTCCCAGAAACTACAGCACCGGAACTGTAGACCAATGATCGG